>NC_135231.1:4646696-5011696 GCF_052324685.1 Brachyhypopomus gauderio | reverse complement strand
GGATGTTTGCTGTCTCTGAGTCGGTTCTGTTTGAATAGGGGGATGTTTGCTGTCTCAGAGTCAGTTCTGTTTGAATAGGGATGTTTGCTGTCTCAGAGTCGGTTCTGTTTGAATAGGGAGATGTTTGCTGTCTCAGAGTCGGTTCTGTTGAATAGGGGGATGTTTGCTGTCTCAGAGTTAGTTCTGTTTGAATAGGGAGATGTTTGCTGTCTCAGAGTCAGTTCTGTTTGAATAGGGAGATGTTTGCTGTATCAGAGTTAGTTCTGTTTGAATAGGGGGATGTTTGCTGTCTCAGAGTCGGTTCTGTTTGAATAGGGAGATGTTTGCTGTCTCAGAGTCAGTTTTGTTGAATAGGCGGATGTTTGCTGTCTCAGAGTCGGTTCTGTTTGAATGGGGGATGTTTGCTGTCTCAGAGTCAGTTCTGTTTGAATAGGGATGTTTGCTGTCTCAGAGTCAGTTCTGTTGAATAGGGGGATGTTTGCTGTCTCAGAGTCGGTTCTGTTTGAATAGGGAGATGTTTGCTGTTCAGAGTCGGTTCTGTTTGAATAGGGAGATGTTTGCTGTCTCAGAGTCAGTTCTGTTTGAATAGGGGGATGTTTGCTGTCTCAGAGTCGGTTCTGTTTGAATAGGGAGATGTTTGCTGTCTCAGAGTCAGTTCTGTCGAATAGGGGGATGTTTGCTGTCTCAGAGTCAGTTCTGTTTGAATAGGGGGATGTTTGCTGTCTCAGAGTCGGTTCTGTTTGAATAGGGAGATGTTTGCTGTTCAGAGTCGGTTCTGTTTGAATAGGGAGATGTTTGCTGTCTCAGAGTCGGTTCTGTTTGAATAGGGAGATGTTTGCTGTTCAGAGTCGGTTCTGTTTGAATAGGGAGATGTTTGCTGTCTCAGAGTCGGTTCTGTTTGAATAGGGGGATGTTTGCTGTCTCAGAGTCGGTTCTGTTTGAATAGGGAGATGTTTGCTGTCTCAGAGTTAGTTCTGTTTGAATAGGGAGATGTTTGCTGTCTCAGAGTTAGTTCTGTTTGAATAGGGGGATGTTTGCTGTCTCAGAGTCGGTTCTGTTTGAATAGGGAGATGTTTGCTGTCTCAGAGTTAGTTCTGTTTGAATAGGGAGATGTTTGCTGTCTCAGAGTTAGTTCTATTTGAATAGGGGGATGTTTGTTGTCTCAGAGTCAGTTCTGTTTGAATAGGGAGATGTTTGCTGTCTCAGAGTCAGTTCTGTTTGAATAGGGAGATGTTTGCTGTCTCAGAGTCGGTTCTGTTGACTTCCAGCAGCCCTTCCAGTCCTGGTAGCACATGTATATGGTTCTTATTGATATATTTCACTGCTTACATACATGTGTCTTGCTTCTACAGCTGTGTGTGTATGGTGGCCCCACGGAGTCACAATTCTTGAAAAACTGTTGAAAGCAATTCTGTAAATCACTGAGAGCACTTAATCTTGAGAGGTCACTCACAACAGTAGTACGCTCACATGAGCTAATGCAGTATAATGACTCAGAGGAGTTGGCACAGAGTAAATGTGTGATGTTGGTTTATCATTTTATGGAGATGCCACATGCACATTATTTGTAGATCTTCGCATGTGTATCTTCATGCTGACCTTCACATGTGCTTCTGGTGGCCTGGAACACTTCTACTGTGAGTCTCCTGTCCTGACCCCATTGCTTTGGGTCCTGAAGTTAATGCTTACACTCATGACTCCATCTTGGACTACTGACCATAAATGTAGCACTGTTGCTGTTTTGGTTCTCATGTTTCTGTTTGGTTTTTTTGTTCCATGCTTCACAATTGCTGTTGTGTTTCCCACCGTGTGTGTGTGTGTGTGTGTGTATACCATGTGAATGCAAAAAGCAAAGCAAAGCCTAATCCACACACATGTGAGGTCTCACTGACTCGTCTTTCAAGTCACAACACAGTGCTGGCAGCTCTGATAACACTGTGGTCTGGTTGGAAATATCAACTTACAAAACATGACAGACCTAACCAGAGCTAACTATTTTTTGGACATTGTTATTAGTGCAATTTAATTTATAGTGCATATTACTGGAGGATACTAGGGGTGTGTTTAAAAAATCGATCTTTCGATTCAAATCGATCTTCATTTAAATGATTTGATATCGATTTATGAAACCTGAGATCGATCTTTAGAATTAGCTAATTTTCCCCGCATATGCGTACCATTTTAACGTTTCGCGTTTTATCTCGCGAGATCATCCTTTTTTTTCTCGAGCACCGCCACTTGGCTGGGGTGATCAGTTGAGCATGGCTGCAGCAAGAGTAAAAAAATGTACCTCTATGATCTATCTATGATTCAATGAGTTACTAGTTCGATCTGGCGCCAACCACTGGCGAGCGATCGATCGCGATATAATACTTCATTTGTGTCCATTTGACACCGCCACCCCCTCCAGGTTCAAATCTCACTCCAAGCGATCTTGAAAAGTTGGCAACCCTGCAGATGTATGGTTACATTTTGGATTCAGAAACCATGATTGTAGGGAAGAGTTGGATAAAAGCACAGCTGTGTGTAAACTGTGCAACATGGAGGTGAAATATTGTGGGAATACCACAAATCTGAGAAATCATTTAACGCGACACCATCCTGATATTCAAAAAACGCCAGAACCCAAACAAACTCCACTAGAGAAGGCATTTGCGATTAAACTATCTACAAGTTCTCCCCGTGCCAAAAAAATAACCGAAGTGCTTGAATTCCACCTTTTAAAGGTGTATGAACCCTGCAAACATGACTTTGTTCATTGCGCTGAAGCGCGGCGCGCGCTAAATTACAAAATTCGAGAGGTGCACGAGCTCGCGAAGCGACAGTGCACGAGCGGAGCCACCGCGATTACGTCGTTTTCGGCGCGCGGACCCTCACGCCGGTCGCGACGCGTCAAGTATAAAGCTGTGAAGTTTTCTCAACAGCTGGCAATATTGTTACTGCACAAAGGAGCTGTCTCACTCCTCAATATGTTGATCAGCTCCTTTTCTTGCAGAAAAATTTGACAATCTCCAAGATGTCAGAAAGCAGTTATGAATAAATCTTAGTTTTTGGACCTTAATGTTTACAATATTCAGAACTATGTTCATAAATGTTTTTGTTACATGTAAAAAAAAAAAACAACTTAATTTTCACTTTAAAAGGCTGTTCAAAACCGCTTTCAATGACTTTTCTGGTAAAGGAGCTATGTGGAAGAGTGTGCATTAATTGATATTATAAAAAGAATGTAACTGTTGTTCACAGTATAAACACTAATATCTTAATACATTTTATTAAAGTTTGAGTGTTCCTTGTATCATTTCACATTCAAACTACACTTTTTATTGTAACTGAAATGTCCCTACAAGAATCAATATTGAATCGAATCGAATCGAAAATTGAATCGGGACCTTGTGAATCAAAATCGAATTGAAATGGGAAATCAGTGGTGATACCCACCCCTAGAGGATACCACTTTTGCTTCTATCACTTTGGTGCCACAGATGTCAACACTGTTGAGAGAGTTCATATTCAATTGTGCTTTAGTGTGCATACATGCCCTTAGGTCTGCTTTTCCCAGACCTTTCTGTCATTTTCAGCAACAACTACACTTGGGCATGAAGTCTTCTTACACACACACACACCTAGATTCCATTCTTAATGGAGACTCCCATGCTTAAGGAAGGACAGTGGAGTCTACCAGCCCTAGGGGTCTCTGGTGTTTCCCAGGACGGCAGAGCCGGCCCCCGAGGGATCATTTCATCCAGTAGAACCTGCTGTACTATGAGAACTCTGTGTAACTCTTCTAAAAAAAGTCAGTTCTGTGGGGGGATGTCGCCAGGTGTGATTTATCTCTGGGAAAATGGGTTAGGGTTTTAATGGTAGAGAGGGCTGAGGGTGTGTGGGCGGGTGATGTTCAGACCTGCCTGGGCCTTTAATCTCGGGCCTGAATGAGTATGAGGGTGCTGCTCGCCTATTCGGAGACGCTGCCCGAGCCCAACACGAAGCACGTGTGTGTCAGCGACGAAACCCCATTCACACGCCGCCCCCCCGCTATAGTACCCACACTTATATACACTCCGTGTATAAACGGAGCATTTCTTTAACTGAATAACTGCTTTTCTGTTTGTGTGGTAGCCTGCTCTGTTAGAGGTCATTCAGTCTGCTCGAAAAAAAAAGCCTCTCAAACAGCTGGTCTTGTCAGGAATGAAAAAACATGTGTAAACAATAACCTTGCCCTCGAGCTGATGCGTTTATGATGAACATCCTGTATTATACCTGTGTGTGCTGGGTTGAAATGATCTTTTTGTTAGCTAAATTACAACCTTGAATTCAATAAAATTCACTCCTGACTCTTTGCTTTGGCTGTTAGTGTATGAATGGTTTAGCAGCCTTGTAAAATGATTGTGGTTCTTCAGCTGATAATAATGCATTAACTGACATTTTTCTGAAGTACTTATGAAAACAGTTATTAGCGTTTAACTGCTACTGCTGTTATTATCATTACCGTTAAGCGTGCAATCTTTTATGGTGTTATCTCACAGGATATGTGACATCTTAGTCTGACTACAAGTACAATTGAATAAGTTGAGGTGGTGTGTATTACTGTAAGCATGTACTTAGTACACTTCATGCATGTCCTTAATCCACTTTGTGTCTTACTGTATGTATGTAGTTAATACGGTAATCCTGCTCTGTAAGATTATCTGACATATGACACTCCACTTTGACTGAGTACTGTTATTCATCTGTGTATCTGCCCAGGAGCCCTGAATCCCATGCCTGCAGTATCCTCTGGTTTACACTGCTGAGCAGGACATTTGGGAAGCAGAAGGTTTTGTGGCGATGCAGCAGCTGTGAACGATAACTGAACTGCAAATATGACAGCTTGGAATCATGTTTGCAAACGATATCGTTGTTGCTGGCCTGATATTTACAAAGAGGAGTTTTAAGCTGTCTCTGGGTATGTTGCGGTCAGGGCTTTGGTTGTCTGATCTCTCTCTCTCTCTCTCTCTCTCTCTCTCTCTCTCTCTCTCTCTCTCTCTCTCTCTCGCAGGCAGCCGTGAACGGTGATATGTCAGCAGCGGAAGGTCTGTCAGAGAACGACAGTGGCCTGGAGATGACCAATGAGAACAGTCCCCTAACAGGGGCGGAGCCACCCTCACCTTTCTGTCCCAAACAGAACGGGGGTGCAGCATCACCTGCAGGTAAGCCCACCCAACTCCCATATGCACTCATATGTCCATCATATCCATCTGTCAGCATTGACATTAAGATTAAAGAGAGACATTGCAGTAGTCATACTAAGCCTGAGCAATATGAGGACTAATTTACTCTCTCAATGCGTCTCTCTCTCTCTCTCTCTCTCTCTCTCTCTCTCTCTCTCTCTCTCTCTCTCTCTCTCTCTCTTTCTGTATCTCTCTCTCTGTTTCTCTCTTTCTCATTACTCTGTCAGATGAGAGTGAGAACAGCCTGAGGAGGAAGAGATCTCGGGAGCGCTCTGAGACAGAGTATGACACCGTGTGGGACTCCTGCAGTGAGGTCAGAACTCACACCAGCTGAGATCTCACTAAGATCTCTCTAAGATCTCATTGCGAGCCTGCTAAGATTCACAGTTCAGCCAATGGCTGCTGCCAAAACATATTTACAAGGGGGAGTTGACTTGACACGTACACCACACCTTTGTGCTAAATTTAAATTACTCCAGGAACAGCATTACCAGAACTGCAAGTCTTTTTTTAACAAGTACATCTGTCTGTGTATTGGCATGTGTATTAGGCAGTTCATTTTGTCATCACGACCCTGATTTATGTTATAATAACATCCTGTCTGCAGTGACAGCTTTATGTATCCTGGTGGCTGATAGTATTTTCAAAGTTCACCTTAGCTCTTCCACCTACTTGCGCTGATCCCCACGCACAGCCCCTCAGCACATATGTCCGCCCGTATGCAGGACAGCCTCGCGGTCTGCTCGCGTCCGTGTGAAAGTGTGTGTGTGTGTATGTGTGTGTGAGAGAGAGAGGGAGTGTGAGCGAAACGACGGCGAGACAGCCAGACTGGCCTGACAGGTTCCACCAGCAGCCCGGTCACGGGTACAGAACCGCCCCTCACTTAATCAGACGAGTAAGCGGTGAGAAACAGTTCTGTGTGTGTGTGTGTGTGTGTGTGTGTGTGTGTGTGTGTGTGTGTGTGTGTGTGTGTGTGTGTGTGTGTGTGCGCGCGCCGGCTCCCCACTCCACCACCTCTGCGCTCCCCCTGCTCCCCCAGGGCGCACCATCATTGCACAGCCATGCCAATGTCGTTGCAGGAGAAGTCGGACGGGGGTTCCGGCTGCAGCTCGGGCCTGAGGCAGAGGCCGTGTCCCAGGACCATTTTCCAGGCTGGGCTGACCGCACACACCAAGCCACGCAGCAGAGAGAGAGGTCGGGGCAAGCAGGAGCCCGGCGCCTTGGTAAAGTACCTTCCCAGGCCTGCACATGCATGTCCCAACACCTCAGTGTGGGCAGCGAGTCTGCTTAGGAATCGGGTCGTCAGTCGGGAAAGTGCGAGTGCCAAAGCCCTAGTGACGGGGGTGTGTGTGTGTGTGTGTGTGTGTGTGTCCCACCATCATTCTCATTATGTGTGGGTATGAGCATCCGAACGCTTGAAGGCCTCAGAGAACCAAGAGCTGAGGTGGACCAAGGGTCCGGTGGCTATCTGCCTGTCCCTCCAACAGGGGAAGTTGGTAAGAGTTTTGATGAGGGGTCTTTCTCCACTAGAGCCCTGCTGGAGAAGACCAGCCAGACAGGCTGCCTGCCCTGAAGTCCCGGGTGACCTGTCTCCATTGCATGTACCGTGTTGATGGGTGATGTGTAGGGATATCACGCAGCAAAGTTAACTAACTGATTTGAGCCAAATTTTCAGCATACAGCCCCATTGGGTTTGTTTCTCAGAAGAAACAGTCATGATGGAAAAAAAAAAGTTAATTAGCTGCAGGAACTGGCAACTCAATGTAATTACACATATTTCACGGTTTCCTATTTATAAAAAAAAAAAAAACAAAAAAAAAAACAAGAATACAAGAATTTGCGAGCCCAGAAATGAAAGGGACAAGACAAAACCTCCACCTGCTCCCCCTGCCCAACGTTGTAATTTCTCCTTGAAAATAAGCGATTTTAGAATGCTTTTTTGGCCTTAATCCGCTGAATCTTCATGTGCTATTGCCATCACATAAAGCTGGATGACACTTACCACATAGAGATGATTACTGAGATGCTGCGCACTTGTAAAAGAAAGTTCCTGCTTCCAGAACCTTCCGCTTCTTAGAAATCCCATAGGCAGAAGGCTGCTGTGTCGTGCTGAGAAACTGCAGCGCCGTTGTCAAAACCCTTGAGCGGTGAAAAGGAGGCTGAGCCAGGATCGTCCTGTGGAGGCTCTCCACGCCACGCAGGACGATGACTGGGGTGCACTCTCCATGTGATGCATAAACACCACCCAAGAACACGCAGCACCCAAGGAAATGCGGTTTTGCTAGTGAGGTGCCGAACTAGAACTGTTCCGGGCCGTTGTATGCTTTCTTCACTTAAAGTGTTTGTTTGCTCACAGACTGAGCTTGACATTCCCGTGACACGACCCGCTCTCTTGTGTACGACCCACCCGTATTTGAGAGGGTTTATTTCTGGCGTGTATTGGATCTCAGCTGTGAGCTGGCCTACACAGGGCCTCTCAGGCTCACAGATACATTAGGGCTGACCCCTGTGCTCCATGACACTAATATGTATCAAGCTCAGAGTGAGCGGCTGGTTTAACCCTCTTGCGGATGCTTGTGACTCCGAAATGATGATTGTTAGTACATTTATACCTGGAAAAAAGTATTTTTTCAGCATATGCAGGGCCAGTTCTTTAAAATATTGTCATGGGAGAGTCAGAAATGTGTTTTTTAATGTAAATAAAACCCCTAAAAGTACTAAAGGGATTTTATGAAGGAAAGTGTTGCTCCAGGCTTGTGGGCTGGGCCTATACAAAATAAGGATTTGACCTAAAGGTCACAAAGGTTAACTCACTAACAGCTTAACTAACAAGGGTCTCCCTTTTTGTGTGTGTGTGTGTGTGTGTGTGTGTGTGTGTGTGTGTGTGTGTGTAGGTCCCCACTCTTCCTGAAGGCCCCAGGCTGGAGCTGATGGAACAAGACTCTAAAGACTCAGCTCAAAGCAGCATGACATCCACCTCCACCTCCGACACAGCCAGCCAGCCTGAGTACAATGTACGCCTCCCCCACCTGCGCTAGGACCCCTCAGACGTCTGCATGTCCAGACGTCCTGTCTCCACACGTCCCGTTTTCTCCTCCTGCAAATTCAGCACAACTTGTGTTTGTCCACCTGCTTCACAAAAGTAACAAGAGCCTCCCTTTCAGAATAGCTCTCTTTGAAAACACAATCATCTTCATACCCACGGGCTACACTCATGGTAAAACGTTACAAAGCCCGTCAGGTATATGTTTGCAGAAAGCATTGACGTCCCGCACAAAGAAGCTGTTAGTCCTTGAATGATACTATTGTTAGCCGGAGCGTTTAACGGGGTCTCCGTCGGCTGGGGCAGCGTGCGCGCACGAGCAGAGCTGCGAGGCCGACGCTGACAAGCTAACAAATCAATCAGGTGAATCGTGTCCAGACAAGCACGGGAGGTGCAGGCTTGGCGTCTTTTATCATGAGCTCTGCGGAGCACGCTGACCATACTGCTCCAGTCCTTTTGTTTGGATGCCTGCTGCATTCTCATGCCATGTACCCTTTCTTATAATACAGTAATATGGCAAAATACGAGGTATTGTATTTATACAGGAACATGCACATATATTGACGGTTATTATGTTACTCAAAGAAATAACGAACTTTATAAATTCAACAACAATCTTTTATTGTCCACACGCTCCTTCTTTCTTCCCCACGCCCGCCAACAGAACTCTCCACCCACACGTGCCTTATTCTCACTTCAAAATCAAAGTCTCCCTTTTAAATTATGGTCCGAACCTTTATGGCTAAATATAGCACAAACAATATTAGGCTATATGAATAAAGATAATGCTTGTCTATTTACTAGACTTAACGTGTGTGTGTGCGTGTGTGTGTGCGTGTGTGTGTGTGCGTGTGTGTGTGTGTGTGTGTGTGTGTGTGTGTGTGTGTGTGTGTGTGTGTGTGTGTGTGTGTGCATGTGCGTGTGTTATGTGACAGTCTTCAATATCATATACCATCTTTTGTCAGCCCACAAAGCTAAAATTCCTCTTCATGCGCTTGCACAGGACAATAAAGGCTATGGCATAGGGGAGCTTGTGTGGGGGAAGATTAAGGGATTCTCCTGGTGGCCGGGAATGGTGGTGACGTGGAGGGCCACAGGGAAGAGGCAAGCCTCGCATGGCATGCGCTGGCTCCAGTGGTTTGGCGACGGCAAATTCTCTGAGGTAAGTGCATTTCCTGATAGTTATGCCACAGGATGCTCGTTAGGAGTGCCTGTTAGGACTGCGTGTTAAGACTGTCGGTTAGGACTGCGTGTTAAGACCATGTTAGGACTACGTGTTAAGACCTTCTCTTAGGACCATCTGCGTGTTTGGACTGCAAGTAGAGCTTCTCGTGGTGATTGAAGTATGGGATGTATGTTGCCACAGGTATCCGCTGACAAGCTGGACTCCATCACAGCTTTCTCAAAGTTCTTCAACCAGGCCTCCTACACCAAGCTGGCATCCTACCGTCGGGCCATATTTCAGGCCCTAGAGGTGAGAGGTCCTGCAGTTTAGGCTGACAGCAGAGTCTGTAAGTAGAAGCGTCTGTGACACAGCCTTAATAAGAGATGCTATTGTACCTTTTTATTACATACATGGAACATAGAGGACATTGCGTTTGCAAGTTTTTAATAGAAAGATAAACACCTAAGCAAACACCTAGCGGAGAGCTTTACGGAATTCCCTGGACACTTTCCGTGATTATCCTTCTGTGGTGAATCAGACACTGCACTGAGGAGCTCAGCCCTGTCCAGACTTGTTGAGGAAGCGGCTCCCCCCATTGCAATTTCGGCGAAACTCACAGCCTCTTATCTCCTTCTCCCCATCTCCTTTTTAGTTGTAACGTCAACAGTGTACAGTTTGACTTGATTTTGTCGTCCCTGTATTATGTTCCTATGTGTTTGATTGCTGCCAAGTGTTGTGTCCCTTTAGACTGGCAGAAAGCATTTTGTAAGCTGCCCTGGTAGTCGGGTAATGTAATGCAGTAATAGTTCTAGTCTGTACTAGTAATAGTCATATACCTGACAAATAATCCCTGGAAACCTACCTGTCAGTTCATCTCTGTAACAGTAACATGTCACTGTGTGGAGCTGTGACATCAGTACTGTAGTCAGTTAACATGTTACTGTGTGAATCTGTGACATCAGTACTGTAGTCAGTTAACATGTCACTGTGTGAAGCTGTGACATCAGTACTGTAGTCAGTTAACATGTCACTGTGTGGAGCTGTGACATCAGTACTGTAGTCAGTTAACGTCACTGTGTGAAGCTGTGACATCAGTAATGTAGTCAGTTAACATGTCACTGTGTGAAGCTGTGATATCAGTAATGTAGTCAGTTAACATGTCACTGTGTGAAGCTGTGATATCAGTAATGTAGTCAGTTAACATGTCATTGTGTGAAGCTGTGATATCAGTAATGTAGTCAGTTAACATGTTACTGTGTGAAGCTGTGATATCAGTAATGTAGTCAGTTAACATGTCACTGTGTGAAGCTGTGATATCAGTAATGTAGTCAGTTAACATGTCACTGTGTGAAGCTGTGATATCAGTAATGTAGTCAGTTAACATGTTACTGTGTGAAGCTGTGATATCAGTAATGTAGTCAGTTAACATGTCACTGTGTGAAGCTGTGATATCAGTAATGTAGTCAGTTAACATGTCACTGTGTGAAGCTGTGACATCAGGACTGTAGTCAGTTAACATGTCACTGTGTGAAGCTGTGATATCAGTAATGTAGTCAGTTAACATGTCACTGTGTGAAGCTGTGATATCAGTACTGTAGTCAGTTAACATGTCACTGTGTGGAGCTGTGACATCAGTACTGTAGTCAGTTAACATGTCACTGTGTGGAGCTGTGATATCAGTACTGTAGTCAGTTAACATGTCACTGTGTGAAGCTGTGATATCAGTAATGTAGTCAGTTAACATGTCACTGTGTGAAGCTGTGATATCAGTAATGTAGTCAGTTAACATGTTACTGTGTGAAGCTGCGATATCAGTAATGTAGTCAGTTAACATGTCACTGTGTGGAGCTGTGATATCAGTACTGTAGTCAGTTAACATGTCACTGTGTGAAGCTGTGATATCAGTAATGTAGTCAGTTAACATGTCACTGTGTGAAGCTGTGATATCAGTACTGTAGTCAGTTAACATGTCACTGTGTGGAGCTGTGACATCAGTACTGTAGTCAGTTAACATGTCACTGTGTGGAGCTGTGATATCAGTACTGTAGTCAGTTAACATGTCACTGTGTGAAGCTGTGATATCAGTAATGTAGTCAGTTAACATGTTACTGTGTGAAGCTGCGATATCAGTACTGTAGTCAGTTAACATGTCACTGTGTGAAGATGTGATATCAGTACTGTAGTCAGTTAACATGTCACTGTGTGAAGCTGTGATATCAGTACTGTAGTCAGTTAACATGTCACTGTGTGGAGCTGTGACATCAGTACTGTAGTCAGTTAACATGTCACTGTGTGAAGCTGTGACATCAGTACTGTAGTCAGTTAACATGTCACTGTGTGAAGCTGTGATATCAGTAATGTAGTCAGTTAACATGTCACTGTGTGAAGCTGTGACATCAGTACTGTAGTCAGTTAACATGTCACTGTGTGAAGCTGTGATATCAGTAATGTAGTCAGTTAACATGTCACTGTGTGAAGATGTGATATCAGTAATGTAGTCAGTTAACATGTCACTGTGTGAAGCTGTGATATCAGTAATGTAGTCAGTTAACATGTCACTGTGTGGAGCTGTGACATCAGTAATGTAGTCAGTTAACATGTCACTGTGTGAAGCTGTGACATCAGTAATGTAGTCAGTTAACATGTCACTGTGTGAAGCTGTGACATCAGTACTGTAGTCAGTTAACATGTCACTGTGTGAAGCTGTGACATCAGTACTGTAGTCAGTTAACATGTCACTGTGTGAAGCTGCGATATCAGTAATGTAGTCAGTTAACATGTCACTGTGTGAAGCTGTGATATCAGTAATGTAGTCAGTTAACATGTTACTGTGTGAATCTGTGATATCAGTAATGTAGTCAGTTAACATGTCACTGTGTGAAGCTGTGACATCAGGACTGTAGTCAGTTAACATGTCACTGTGTGAAGCTGTGATATCAGTAATGTAGTCAGTTAACATGTCACTGTGTGAAGCTGTGATATCAGTAATGTAGTCAGTTAACATGTCACTGTGTGAAGCTGTGATATCAGTAATGTAGTCAGTTAACATGTCACTGTGAAGCTGTGATATCAGTAATGTAGTCAGTTAACATGTCACTGTGTGAAGATGTGATATCAGTAATGTAGTCAGTTAACATGTCACTGTGTGAAGCTGTGACATCAGTACTGTAGTGAGTTAACATGTCACTGTGTGAAGATGTGATATCAGTAATGTAGTCAGTTAATATGTCACTGTGTGGAGCTGTGATATCAGTAATGTAGTCAGTTAACATGTCACTGTGTGAAGCTGTGATATCAGTAATGTAGTGAGTTAACATGTCACTGTGTGAAGCTGTGACATCAGTACTGTAGTCAGTTAACATGTCACTGTGTGAAGCTGTGATATCAGTAATGTAGTCAGTTAACATGTCACTGTGTGAAGCTGTGATATCAGTAATGTAGTCAGTTAACATGTCACTGTGTGAAGCTGTGATATCAGTAATGTAGTCAGTTAACATGTCACTGTGTGAAGCTGTGACATCAGTACTGTAGTCAGTTAACATGTCACTGTGTGAAGCTGCGATATCAGTAATGTAGTCAGTTAACATGTCACTGTGTGAAGCTGTGATATCAGTAATGTAGTCAGTTAACATGTCACTGTGTGGAGCTGTGACATCAGTAATGTAGTCAGTTAACATGTCACTGTGTGAAGCTGTGATATCAGTAATGTAGTCAGTTAACATGTCACTGTGTGAAGCTGTGACATCAGTACTGTAGTCAGTTAACATGTCACTGTGTGAAGCTGTGATATCAGTAATGTAGTCAGTTAACATGTCACTGTGTGAAGCTGTTACATCAACACTGTTTGCTCTTTTTATTTTTGTTTAGCTCTTTATATTCAGTGAAAAACAAGTATCAGCATCTATTCACGTATGTGGTCATTTCTGAACTGCTGCACAGGTGTGAGGCAACCTTAACTTTGCTAGTGTCAGACACGGATATGGAGATTAAAAGCTGAAACGATAATTGCAAGACTGTAGTGACTTCTTACTTCTTACACTCTCGAAAGCAGGCGGCTTGGTAGTTCTAGTGTTAATTGATGTGATTCTAACAAATCTATTATCTTGGGCACATCAGAATTTGTTTTATCTTACCTTTAAGTCATTTAAATCCATGAGAACAAGGCATTGTTGGGCAAAGACTTCTCCATCATTGGAGGAGAGGCTTTTTACAAATACAGAATATCAACTGTATTAGTGAAACAGCACTACCTACTGGACAGAAACTTCACATAACACCTTTAAACACCTTTAATTTTTTCATATGGTCAATAACTACTTTAAACTAACAGAAATGACATCCTACACTATATAATTTTATTAATATTACTAATATTGAAATTATGGTAATCAGGGGCTATTTTCTAAATTATGGAAGACATTCCATACGGTTTGACACCACTTCTGGAAGTGGTCAAACCCCCCTCTGTTCAGATGAGCTTAGATTGAACATTACTTTCAGTGAATATGGCATTTGTCATGGGTCAGTTGCTCGTTTCCTCATTGATGAATTTAATAACAAATGTCCTGTTCTACTTCAAACCCTTCAGGTGGCCACTATACGTGCTGAGAAGACGTTTCCTGCGTGTGACTCAGATATCCCAGAAGACCAGGTGAAGCCCATGCTGGACTGGGCTCACAGCGGCTTCCTGCCCAAGGGCAAAGACGGCCTCAAACCCCGCGAGAACTCCTGTGAGTGCCTGCCGCTATGGCAACCACCAGCCGTAAATGTACCGGTGGTACCTCATCAATCAAGCACAGTGTCTCAGAACCCACACTTGTAACACCCTGTGTTTGATTAATCTTTACGCCTTTTTTCTCAAAGCTACAACAGCAGACCAGTTCACGACAAGCACAGACAAGGAACCTCAGAAAGGACCAACACCTCCTTGTTGCTTAACGCAGTTAGCGCACGTGATTTCATGCTGAAATATGAGATTATGCTCAGACAAAGACCTCTGGTTTGTTTTGGATCATTTTTCTGGTTCTCAGCGACTTCAAATTGTCACGGATAGAGCGAATTACCATTTACTAACACGCACGCCTTCTCACACCGTGTACACCCCCAGCGGGGTCCTGTCGCTGTGGGAACGAGTCAACACACTGTCTGTGCGACCTTAGAACAGGAAGGGAGCGTAGGGAACTAGTGGAGACAGGCAGGCTGCACCGTCACCCCTGAAACGCCTTTGACATTGTTGCACTGCTACACAGACACGCTTCTGTCTGAGAGGCTCCTTCCGAGCAACGAGCAGGCGAGGGTGGATCGCAGCCGTCCTCGTGAGAAACGGCTTTTAGGGTCGTCACCCCGGAGCTCGGGAGGGGCTTGTAAAGCCGGCGGGAAGCCCCAGCGTTGTGATTGGGCGTTGAGAGGGCGGGCATGGGGCACGCAGGGTCTTTGCCGGTTCCATTGCGTTGTTGTCTGCTGTTGCTCTGTCACAAGCCGAGCCCTCCATCTCATGTACGTGCACACACTCCTCCGTGAGGTTTAACACACGTGTGAATGTGTGTGTGTGTGTGTGTGTGTGTGAGCCCGTGCACGCCGCTTAGCGTTTGTGTGTGTGTACATGCACATTACAAGTGTAACATGGTGGCCCGTTGGTATTTTTGCAGCTGAGAGCTGTTTGTTCCCTGCACCACCGGAGGGCGCCACACTGCAGACCCAGCTGCTGGAGTCCAACCTGCCGGAGATAGTGCCCTCCGCCAAGAAGGCCCGCCTCAGCCTGTGCAAGTCCAAGGCTGTCAGCGAGGACACCTACAGCCGAGGTCAGAGGTCAACCAGGCCAGGGAGCTCTAATTTGGCTCAGGGCCCAGCCTGCTTTGGCTTGTTGATCTGCTGTTCACTCCAGACTGTTTACTTCGTTTCAGAACAAATGGTTCATGAAGTCTTGAAGAATCACAGAAGTATAGAAGGTAGGATATTCTTAAATAAGATAAGAAGGCCTGCAATAACTGTTAATCACACAAAAGTTCCAAATCTTGAGTCTTATTTTCTCTCCTACGCTCTCTCTCACTCCTTCTGTCTCTCTCTCTCTCTCTCTCTCTCTCTCTCTCTCTCTCTCTCTCTCTCTCTCTCTCTCTCTCTCTCTCTCAGAGTTCTGTCTCTCGTGTGGCAAGACGAGAACAGCAGCCTTCCACCCGCTGTTTGAAGGAGGCCTTTGCCAAACATGCAAGGTGACTGGCCAGTCCCACCGACCAATCACGCGATGGCCCTGGAGCCTCGAATATGCACTGAGAGACACAGAGCACAAGCTGCAGAACCATCAGATGAATAAACCAAGGGGCAGAAACAAATGCTATGGCTCCATTAGGATATGTGGTCATTTTCTGTTTTAATATATAAGCTCATGTCACTGTTGTTCCAAGGTATGATGAACAGGAAGTGTAGATTCTCTAGAACGTCTTCTGGTTCTCAGTAATTCAGATATATTGGTTGTGACTTGAACTGTACTTTGAGTCATCACATGATAGGAAATTCTTGATTGTGTGTGTGTATTAGGATGTGTATCTAGAAATCTCCTACATGTATGATGATGATGGCTACCAGTCGTATTGCACAGTGTGCTGTGGAGGTCGGGAAGTTCTACTCTGTGGAAATGCCAACTGTTGCAGGTGAGACTCTGAAAACACACACGCACATACAGTATATACCCACACAGTTGTTCCTACACCCTATACACACACACTCTCACACACCATACACACACTGTCCCAAACAAACTCTCAAGCACCTCGTGCCCTCTTCTCATTCTCTTCACGTCCCTTGCGCTGGGGTTTTTTCTCCCTTGGGCGTCACCATGCCAACCTCAACCTCCAACCTAGGCACCCTGAATACCCACCTTCCTTAAATGAAACGGTATACTCCTCATATACTCCTCACTCAGTAGCTCTAAGGGATTTTACATTCTCCCCTCAGGTGTTTCTGCGTGGACTGTTTGGACCTGCTGGTGGGGGCAGGGGCGTCGGACAGTGCGAGGGATCTGGACCCGTGGCTGTGCTACATGTGCCAGCCGCCGCAGCAGTACGGGGTCCTCAAGAGACGCCACGACTGGAGCCTCAAGCTGCAGGAGTTCTTCGTGAACGACAACGGACAGGAGTTTGTGAGTTCCAGGCAGCCTGGCAGGGCAGTTGGAGGGCAGGCCAATCAGAGGGCAGGCCAATCAAAGAGTAGGCTAGTCAGAGGGCAGGCCAATCAGAGAGTAGGCCAGTCAGAGGGTAGGCCAGTCAGAGGGCAGGCCAATCAGAGGACAGGCCAGTCAGAGGGCAGGCCAGTCAGAGGGCAGGCCAGTCAGAGGGCAGGCCAATCAGAGAGTAGGCCAGTCAGAGGGCAGGCCAATCAGAGGACAGGCCAGTCAGAGGACAGGCCAGTCAGAGGGCAGGCCAATCAGAGGGCAGGCCAATCAGAGAGTAGGCCAGTCAGAGGGCAGGCCAATCAGAGTAGGCCAGTCAGAGGGCAGGCCAATCAGAGGGCACGCTGGTCAGAGGGCAGGGGCATTCAGAGTGCAGGTTTGTTTTTTTCAATTTACTCAATTTGTTTGTGCCTTTTCATTTTTAGGAAAGCCCAAAAATTTACCCAGCAGTTCCGGCGGAGCAGAGACGTCCAATCAGAGTCCTCTCGCTGTTTGATGGCATTGCCACAGGTGTGTGTGTCTGTGCGCATATGTATGTGTGTCCATGGCTGTGTATTGGCTGATTTTATTGCATTGTTTATCATCTTTAGATTACATTTTCCCCGAGAACAAGCTTCATGAAAGATTATATGGAAGATTCTAGAGAAATTGGTTTGGAATGTGTATCACAGTCTGTCTGGCACTGGTTTATTGTTGGCTGACCTGTGTCACTGCACTGCAGGGTATCTGGTGCTGAAGGACCTGGGCTTCAAGATCGACATGTACATCGCTTCCGAGGTGTGCGAGGACTCCATATCTGTAGGAGTCGTCCGGCATGAAGGAAAAATCCAATATGTGCACGATGTTCGAAACATCACCCGAAAAAATGTAAGATGAGAGGCCTCGTTGTCCCTGGCAACTTGACTCAGGTGGCATAATCTCAGCCATTAATCCTGGGAAGCCCAAACTGCACCCAGACCCTTTCCAGCTGACACAGTGCGGCAGGTCTCGGGTTTCACACCCACAGACCTGCTCTGAGCTTATTGTTTGCTTTTGTGCAGCAGGCTGCATGTTCCTGTAGCTCATCAGACCAGCATAGTGGGGAGTGTCCTTTGTAGCTCCGCCCTCCAGCTTTGTTTTTTAGCACCCCTGCTTTTCTTTTTTCCAGTTGGGCATCAAACACGCACGTGCACACGTGTGCATGCATTTGCTGCTCCCAAAGCCCAGTGCGATCTGAAAAGCCCCTCACCCTCGACATCACACATTCACTCAGCCGTGCACCCTCACGTTCACGCACCCGCTCAAGTCATCCATTCACGCCATTGTCATGTCCAGGAGGCTGGCCTGCCTCGGGAGGGGGGGGCACTGAAAAGGCTTTCAGGACAAGAGAAGAAAGCCAGAGGGACAGGAGGGCTGAGATCAGAGCCTCAGACTGGGGTTGGGGTGGAGGAGGGGGTGGGGTTGGGGTGGAGGAGGGGGTGGGGTTGAGGAGGAGGTGGGGTTGGGGTGGAGGAGGGGGTGGGGTTGGGGTGGAGGAGGGGGTGGGGTTGAGGAGGAGGTGGGGTTGGGGTGGAGGAGGAGGTGGGGTTGGGGTGGAGGAGGGGGTGGGGTTGGGGTGGAGGAGGGGGTGGGGTTGAGGAGGAGGTGGGGTTGGGGTGGAGGAGGGGGTGGGGTTGGGGTGGAGGAGGGGGTGGGGTTGAGGAGGAGGTGGGGTTGGGGTGGAGGAGGAGGTGGGGTTGGGGTGGAGGAGGGGGTGGGGTTGGGGTGGAGGAGGGGGTGGGGCTGGGGTAGGGGTAGGTTGGGTTGCAGGAGGTGGTGATGAAACCCTACGGATTATGTCTGGGCATACTGTGTGTACACAGCAGAATCACTCAATTGCTGTAATCTTCTTGTAAGATTCAATGGAATTCTTGTTCCTGTATGATGTCAAAATGTATGATGTAAATCATAGTTAATAACACTTGTTTGTGGTTTACTTTTGCTTCTATTTAATTAAAGGTCTTTTACAGGTTTACCTCCCATGGAGTGTAGGCAGTTAAGGGCACAGAGGTAAAGGTGTACTGCTGTGCTGGTAACACTAGGTGGTGCTGGTGTCTCCCACAGATTGCTGAATGGGGACCATTTGACCTGGTGATTGGTGGAAGCCCTTGTAACGATCTCTCAATAGTCAACCCAGCCAGGAAGGGCCTGTACGGTAAGATCATATCTCAGCTGTATCATTCTGCCGTGCATCTCTGCTATAACAGGGATAATGCAAACGTCTGTGGTCCACTTTGCTTGAGGATTTCCCAGAATGCAAACATGACAACATGCACCAAAGAGGAACGACTGATCACAGATTTTTAATTAAATGTAATTAGTATATGTTACATATGGGAATATGATGACTGGATTTGTTTCTCCAACATGCAGCAGCACACGCCTCAGTCTGAGTGCCTCTGCTACAGTGCTGTGTCACTAGATAATCACACGAAGCCTAACGTAATATGTCATTACAGATACTGTATTGTATCTGTACTTCTTCATGAGATTTATTGCTGACTGAACACAAAACAACTCTACTGCTTCAAAGCCAATCAGATATTATGAACCTTCTTGTGAATGTTTGTCCTCATGGCTTCTCCTGTGTTGTAGAGGGGACTGGCCGCCTGTTCTTCGAGTTCTATCGTCTTCTGAGCGAAGCCAAGCCAAAAGAAGGAGAAGACCGCCCTTTCTTCTGGATGTTTGAGAATGTGGTTGCCATGGGCGTCAATGACAAACGGGACATCTCCCGCTTCCTTGAGGTCAGGGTTCCTCCCGTTCCATAAACTGTTGCCATAGCGCCGAGCTTCAGCAGGCAGCTTCTGGAGTTTGACCCCTGCACGAGCCAGCAGAGGTCAGCGTTGAGCCTGCTCCGACAGGTCCCGTTCTGTCTGACGTTGGACTGATGAGTCAGACGAGGTGTAGCAGAGTGAGGGAAATAACTAAAACCTCGTAAAACCGGCGTATCACCACCCACTCGTCTAACACCACATCTCAGCCTGCCAAAGGTTTCATAAGGAGACAGCAGCAATGTTTAAATAGGATCTGTGGTTTCATGTTAACGTTGTGTGTATGTGTGTGTGTGTGTGTGTGTGTGTGTGTGTGTGTGTGTGTGTGTGTGTGTGTGTGTGTGTGTGTTTCAGTGTAATCCAGTGATGATAGATGCCATTGAAGTGTCTGCTGCTCACAGGGCCCGATATTTCTGGGGAAACCTTCCAGGAATGAATAGGTACTACACACATACATGCCCACAGCTGTCACTTCCAGCCCACACTCATCCTCTCAACATCAACCAGCACGAAGTTCTCAGACTCACAAGGTTCTCAGTCTCACATGAACTACTTACAAGAGGACTATGTCCCTGGACCCGTAGTGGGTTGAGATAGTTGAAAACATGCTGGTGAGCTGCTGTGGTAGAGCTACTGTGGCACAGCTGCTGTGGTAGAGCTGCTGTGGTAGAGCTACTGTGGTAAAGCTGCTGTGGTAGAGCTGATGAAGTAGAGCTGATGTGGTAGAGCTGCTGTAGTAGAGCTGCTGTAGAAGAGCTACTGTGGCACAGCTGCTGTGGTAGAGCTACTGTGGCAGAGCTGCTGTGGCACAGCTGCTATGGTAGAGCTATTGTGGTAGAGCTACTATGGTAGAGCTGATGTGGTAGAGCTACTGTGGCACAGCTGCTGTGGTAGAGATGCTGTGGTAGAGCTACTGTGGTAAAGCTGATGAAGTAGAGCTGCTGTAGTAGAGCTGATGTAGTAGAGCTGCTGTGGTAGAGCTACTGTGGCACAGCTGCTGTGGTAGAGCTATTGTGGTAGAGCTGCTGTGGTAGAGCTATTGTGGTAGAGCTGCTGTGGCACAGCTGCTGTGGTGGATCTGCTGTGGTAGAGCTACTGTGGTAGAGCTACTGTGGCACAGCTGCTGTGGTAGAGCTATTGTGGTAGAGCTGCTGTGGTAGAGCTATTGTGGTAGAGCTGCTGTGGCACAGCTGCTGTGGTAGATCTGCTGTGGTAGATCTGCTGTGGTAGATCTGCTGTGGTAGAGCTGATGTGGTAGAGCTGATGTGGTAGAGCTACTGTGGTAGATCTGCTGTGGTAGAGCTACTGTGGTAGATCTGCTGTGGTAGATCTGCTGTGGTAGAGCTGATGTGGTAGAGCTGATGTGGTAGAGCTGCTGTGGTAGAGCTACTGTGGTAGAGCTGATGTGTGTCCTGTGCTCGATCGCAGGCCCCTCTGTGCCTCTGGAATGGACAAGCTAGAACTGCAGGACTGCTTGGAGCACGGCCGCGTCGCCAAGGTAACACCCCCCTCCACTTTTGGCAGGCGTCCCTGAGTGTTGCAGCCTCTTGGGCGGTTGGTGTGCCCCACGCCGTCTGCCAGCCCATTCCTGGGAACTGCTGTAAGGGCTGTGTTGTTTGAGAAATAACACTTTATCATCTTCTGTCTGGAGTTTGGCAAGGTGCGGACCATCACCACCCGCTCCAACTCCATCAAACAGGGCAAGGACCAGCACTTTCCCGTCATGATGAATGGCAAAGAAGACATACTGTGGTGCACGGAGCTGGAAAGGTGAGCAGCCAAATACCTCAAAACCAGAGCTGTGTAATAATCAGAACAAATCACATATGCTGTCACTTCTGCTGCCTGTTAGCAAGTCACCTGTGATACATTTAATGCTTCCAAATGCATGAAGGAAAAAAAACCATCTGGCACTGATCCAAAAAACGGAACCAAATTGGGTTTGTTTGCGTTCACACATCTGGTGACACTGAACCTTTTCAATCCTGTTACTTAGTACTTTGCATGTCAGTGTCTAAAGTTAGTTACAGCTGCACGTCTGTCGTTCAGACATGATATTAGCGCAGGGGAGCTGAGACACACAGTCACGTCTCAGCCTGAGCTGCAGCTATAGGGGGGTGGCGGGTGGAGGCGGGTTGGTCCTGGACCTGATGTCCTGCAGCTTGTAAACAGAATTCCTGTAAGCAGCACCACCTGCTACAGTCTGGTCTTCCAGTTTTTTTGGCTAGGTTCAGTCATGTTTGATTAATAGATAAAAACAGAGCGATGCTTTTATAACTATCCTATAGCCTATCATTGCCTTTACTTACCTTCTTAACAACAGAGGCTGTGTTTATTTGCATGTTTTCAAATAATCCCATAAAACATACCATAATGGTTTTATGGTTGATGAGAAACTGTAGCTGTAACAGTGGGTTTATTAAAATCCAAGAGCGTGTACAGAATATATCCAGACCGCTCAAGCTGTTCAACACATATTCATTACCATATTTGCTGCTATTACTACATGCTACAAATCAATCCATTAATTGTACTAGTCTGGGGGTCCTGCTGTTGCGATGCCTGTCTGTTTTCTGTTGCAGTGTTTATCTAATGTTGTAATGTTAATCCTGCTCACTTTGAGCCGCCCTGTCTCTTGTGTTGCAGGATTTTCGGTTTCCCAGTTCACTACACAGATGTGTCCAACATGGGCCGCGGGGCAAGGCAGAAACTACTGGGCCGCTCCTGGAGTGTTCCCGTCATTCGACACCTCTTTGCCCCGCTGAAGGACTACTTTGCCTGCGAATGACAGCTATAGAACAAATAAACAAACAAACATAAAAGTTCCCATCCGTACAGTCACCCACAACAACAGACCACCACAAGAGACTCATGAAACACTGGGTAGCTCATGAGGTTTGGTAGTTTCCTACCTGGGCGGGACCCTAACTTTGAAGCAGCCTGAGCAGGTTTTTATCCAGCAGGTGGTGCTATAACACTGAGCCAATAATTTTCACGGTTTTTTTTTCCACCTTTGCTTAGTGTTACATTTTCAACCTTGGTGGGCTTTTGGACTGGTTTATAGATCTTAATACACAAAGCTGGCATCTTGGCAAATCTCACTTGACGGTTGTGCATTAACTACATGTTGAAATGTGTGGTCTGGATAAATGAAACAAGACACTGAACATCAAAATGCACTGAACATCTGAAAAATAATAGTTATTCCAGTTCTGTAACATCTCTGTCTTTTTTTCAAAATGGACAGTAATTGTTTCTCGCTGCCATTTATCGTGAGTGTTGATAGATTGATGTAAAGTTCAAACAGAACCACCCGTTTAAAGAGACTTTTGTTGCACGTCAGACAAGTAAAACAGTGGGTTATATGCCAAAATGTCAGAGCTGTGGAACAGAGCATGAAAAGAAAGGTTAGTGACGCCAAAGATCTGATGAGACCGACAAAAAAATTCTAAACTTTGATTTGATTTGTTTTCCCACATTCATCCTGCCAGCCCTGATGCAGCGTGAGAGACAGTATTAAGAGTTTCTTTTACAAAGTGTTTCCTCTCGTTTGTTTCATTCGATTCACGTAGACCGTTGTTGGGAGGCTGGCGTGGGTGAACCGCTGGACCTTGTGTGGATCACGTGTCCATTGACTAGCATTTTTAATGTGTTCTTTGTACTGTATTTTTTTTCCCTCAAGGATTTCAAATACTTGAAGTAAATCAGTGCTAAAGGCAAGCTGTGAGCACACACCATACATTCATCATACGTTTGGAAACACCCCTATATCCCAGGGATGTTTTCAGGCTGACAAAGGCTTTTACTGTATACAAATGATTCAAGGTGCAGTTATTAAACATATTTAAGATGATGAAAATTGGTATTCCTATAAGAGAAAGAAAATTATGTAAAAGTACGGCCCAGTTTTGATGTACCTTAAGACTGATATATACTGTTGCTCCCATTTAAACAAGATGCTAAGGTGTTTATTACGTACAATAAGCATTTTAATCCTCATTTTATCTTGTTTTATATGGCAGTAGCAATAATATGAGAATTAAAGAACGTAATCATGACCAAACCTGTAGGGCATTGTTACAAAAATCTATACATCATAGCTGTGATCCTTTTCTCTCTGGCTTGACAATTGTAAGTGAATAATTACATTGTGCACAATATTCACATTGTGATAGTACTGTTTTCTGTCCTTGAAAAGAACGTTTACATTTCTAAATGGTTTTCAGGACCATCACATATACCTGTACTGGAACTTAATTTTGTAAATCTGCAGACACAAAGATGAGGACTAATTCTGAACACAGAATCGTCAGTTTTTTTTTCCCTTTGGGAGTTTGTTAGTCTGAACACTCTTGTTAAGTGTTTTAAAATGTTTTTATTTTCAGACTTGTTGTCATGTGCGAAGCAGACTGTAGTCTTTTTCTTGCTTAAAAATAGAAAGCTTGAAGATTCTGTTAACCTTTTTTGAAAACTATTTGCAGAATACTTTGTTTTTAGTTGATGTTGTATAAGATAGAAAACTACATGCTTATAAAGCTTTTGCATAATAGCCAAAAATGTATGTAAAAATAGCACTGCCTACTTTTAACATTTTTGTAGACTTTATATTGTAGTGTGCTGTTTTTTAATATTTTATTATCCTAACCTTTTACATTGTTGTTCTCTAAATATGGTGCATAAACGTTTGTCATCCTCTTGCTATTTGGTAGCATAAAAACAGCAGTGCCGAACACCTTTATGTTAACAGTACTTTTCTACAGAGTCCTTAATTGAACATTTTTGATTTTTATACTTTTGTACTCTTTTATATTCTTTTGTATACTTTTTTCTTTTTGTGCATTTACATCATAAAAACATGTAACAACGGCATTGACAAGACAAATAAAGAACATATGACCATTACCCAACGGTAGACTGTCTTAAGTGGTTACATATATGGCACAAAATCTCCAGAGGAACAAGTGAGTCAATAAATTATCAATAAATTATTAGTGGCTTTGTTTTGGGTATATTTTGAGATATAATAATCATACACTTTATAAGAGCAATGTATTAAAAAATCATGAATAATGAATGTTAATTCCTGTTGGGTATATTACCTTGAGGCAATGGTATGAGCCAATAGCCGGGTTTCCATCCAAACCTTTCGAAAAAATAATGCGCAATTTCCAAGTTTCGGCAGAAAAAAATGCGAATTAAGCCTTGTTTCCATTCATTACAGTTATGCGAATAAACTTTAGATCACGTGAGAGGACGCCAAACAATAGTGGTTTTACGTCCATCTGGCAGTTACGCATTTTTGCACGTTGAGGTTTTGAAAAAAATTTTTCTTTTTCTTTTCTATACATGGAGAAGTTAAATTCAATTTTTGCTCTCTCCAGAACTGTTTTTGTATGCATTTGCCATTTTTACATCGCGATCGTGTACAGAACCACATGACTTGACATGATACGTCATCGTTTATGCGAAAAACCCTTTTCCATCCAGTTTTTCCGAATTTTGGCGATGCGATAGTCTAACTTTTCCACCTCCTCCTAGCGTAAAAATCTTTTTGCGATATTTGGGGCTTTTTTCGAATTTTGGTCTTTTTCCATCCAGTTTTTTTCATGCGCATTTTCAAAATGCGCAAAAACTCGGTGGATGGAAAACCCTCTAATGAAAAGGAATGACAAATAAATAAAAATGAAATAAAATGAAATTTTTTCTTGTTTTTGTTTACGAGATGTTAAAATATTTATTATTTGCTGTTTTAGGGACAATGACAGGGTCATAGGGACAGGTCTCTGGAGGCTGTTTTAGGGACAATGACAGGGTCATAGGGACAGGTCTCTGGAGGCTGTTTTAGGGACAATGGCGGTCATGGGGACAGGTCTGTGGAGGCTGTTGTAGGGACAATGAAGCTGCATGTGTAAAATACTACTGAAAATGCCCTGATACAACCTGTTTACTGTAAATTCTAAGACTGAATATTAACAATGCATATCTGCAATGTTCTCTAAAGTGATACTTGGCTTGCTATTTTAGACAATATTCATGCAATTGTCACATAATGTTGATTTTATGCAACATATATTTAAACAATTTCTAAGAATTTTATATTATCCTGAATGCAATGAATTAGAATTTTTTAACTTTTAATAGGCAGAATATGTATATCACATTTTTAATAGAATAAACAAAATTAAAAGTAGCTTTTCTGATAAACATTCACAAGCATCACTTTGCCAGATGTGACATGCAACAGAGTGCAAAGAAAAAAGAAGCGATTACACTAATCTCAGGGGAAAAGAAGTATTTAATTCATTAACATGCAGAAACGTAAACCCAGTGACAAATCCAAATGAAGGATACCAGCAGTCCACTGGTACAAATACAAGACATATATAGACAGACAAACAACCCTCGGGTGTCAGGTTTCCTAATGGGCCACATGCAGGGCCCAAAATTATTTTTCCCTCCCAATCGGCCCAAACTAGAGATTGACATGAGCCGGCCCATCGGGAATCCTCCCGAATCTCCCGATTAGCCACTCCGGCTCTGGCCACACGCACCTGAGGGGCAAAAACAACGTCGCACCAAGAGGACGATATGAAACACTGCTGCTACTGAAGGGGGAGGCTGGCAGGGGGCTTTTGTAGCGTGACACCAGAAAAGAGGTTAAAAAGAGGAGCCTGAATGCTGTGAGAAAGTAAAGGCTTTTATTGATTAATCCAAACTCTTCTCTTAATTACAAATTCGTTCTAAAATACAGGTATCCTAAGATGCAACATCTCACTTGGAGGCCCGTTTACACCTTTTATCAACATTCGTGTTAGGTGATCGTATCATGTTTCAATTTCATGTGAACAAGTGAAGCCAGGTGTAAACACCCCCAGGAATGAATGAATGAATCTTCAACTGCTGGATTCATCCTGTATTGCAGGGGTCGGCAACCTTTGAGACATGGAGTGCCAACTTTAACATGTCTAGTCAATGAGTGTGCCACTATCAACAAATTAAATGGGAGCGGGGGTGGGGGGGTGTAAATGGATACAAATTAAGTATTATATCGCGATCGATCGCCAAGTATAAACGCCTCCGCCGCTTGCGCAGGTTCACGCGATGTGTGTCTCCCGAAAGTATAATCCATTAATATAATAATTTATATTAATTTATAATTTTTTTGCTGATGCTGGTCCAGCGTGTCGCGTGCCAGTGATTATGCCTCGGCGTGCCAACGGTGGCACGCGTGCCATAGGTAGCCGACACCTGCTGTATTGTATCAATGGTTCAGGCTGGTGGTGGTTATGCAATGGTGTGGGGGATATTTTTCTGGCACTCTTTGAGCCAATTAAGCATCGTGTCAAAGCCACAGCCTACCTGAGTATTGGTGCTGACCATGTCCATCCCTTTATGACCCCAGTGTACCCATCTTTTGATGGCTACTTCCAGCAGGATAACACGGCATGTCATAAAGCGCAAATCATCTCAGACTGGTTTCTTGAACACGACATCTGACTTCACTGTACTCGAATGGCCTCCACAGTCACCAGACCTCAATTTCGCTCACCCATCCAAATAATCGGAATCAGGTGTTCACTTCCATGGCCACAGGTGAATACAATTTAGCACCTAGGCATGCAGTTTTGTGAAAGAATGGGTCGCTCTCAGGAGATCATTGAATTCCAGCGTGGAATTGTTATAGGATGCCACCTGTGCAACAAATCTAGTCGTAAAAACTGTCAGCTGTGTTATAAGAAATTGGAAGTGTTTGGGAATGACAGCAACTCAGTCACGAAGTGGTAGGACACGTAAACTGATGGAGCGGGGTCAGCAGATGCTGAAGTGCATAGTGCAAAGAGGTCACCAACTTTCTGAGGAGTTAATGACTTCAGACGTCCAAACTTCATGTGGCCTTCAGATTAGCTCAAGAACAGTGAGCAGAGAGCTTCATGGAATGGGTTTCCATGGTCGAGCAGATACATCCAAGCCGTACATCACAACGTGCAATGCAAAGCATCGGATGCAGTGGTGTAAAGCACACCGCCAATGGCGGGGCTGGAGGGGCATTCTCTGGAGTGACAAATAACACTTCTCCATCTTGCAATCCGATGGACCAGTCTGGGTTTGGCATTTGCCAGGAGAACGGTACTTGTCTGACAGCATTGTGATAAGTGTAAAGTTTGATGGAGGGGAGATTCGGGTTTGGGGTTGTTTTTCATGAGCTGGGTTTGGGCCCTTAGTTCCAATGAAAAGAACTCTGAATGCTTCAGCATACCAAGACATTTTGGACAACTCCATGCTCCCGATGTGGGAACAGTTTGGAGTTGGCCCCTTCCTCTTCCAACATGACTGTGCACCAGTGCACAAAGCAAGGTCCATAAAGACACAAATGGCAGAGTCAGGTGTGGATGAGCTTGTCTGGCCTGCACAGAGTCCTAACCTCAACCCAATAGTACACCTTTGGGATCAATTAGACTGAGAGCCAGGCCTTCTCGTCCAACATAAGTATGTGACCTCACAAATCCCCATAAACACTCCTAAACCTTGTGGACAGCCTCCCCAGAAGAGTTGAAGCTGTTCTAGCTGCAATTGGTGGACCAACGTCATATTGAACCCTACAGATTAGGAATGGAATGACATTTAAGTTCATATGAATTCTGTAACTCACTACTGTCAGGATGTTCAAATAGGAATCTAAATAAACTTCAAATAGTTCAAAATGCCGCAGCCAGAGTTCTGACCAGAACTAGAAAATTTCAGCATATTAGACCAGTCCTATCAGCCCTGCATTGGCTCCCAGTTAAATTCCGTATTGGCTTTAAAATTCTATTATTAACTTATAAAGCACTGCAAGGGCTTGCTCCTGAATACCTCCAGGAACTTATTTCCTACTATGAACCCCCACGTCCACTAAGATCACAGGGTGCTAGTCTTTTATTAGTTCCACAAATTAATAAGGTAACAGCAGGGGGAAGAGCCTTTTCTTGTAAGGCCCCCCAGCTTTGGAACAACCTTCCAAAATGCATCCGGGACTCTGACACAGTCACAATCTCTAAGTCTAGGTTGAAAACCCACCTATTTGGTTTAGCGTTTGATAATTAACATTCCCCCTTAGATAAAGGTACAGATCCAGGGGTTCATAGACGAAGGGTTTTATGGTAGACTGGAGCGCTGGTGCCGTCATCCTGTCACTGCTCGTGGTCACTCAAGTTTGTTGACAGTGCAGTGGATGGATGCCATTGTCTCAGAATGCCCCCAAGCCTATGTTACCTTCTGGTTCTGCCTTTTTTAGCTAGGCTGTAACAATTTAACTTAATGCCGGAGTTGCTGCCACACTCCAGTAATGTTCATAATCTCATCTGTCCTGTATATGTCCCCGTACAGAGCTAATTCTCCCCGTTTTATTTTCTCCACATGGCTGCCCACCTGCTCGAGGAAAAATGAGATGAGGAGAGACAAGCGATCCAAGCGAGCCACCTACTGCCTGACCGGATAAGCCTACACCATGATGGACATTATTACATCTTTTCCTTTTCTTTATTTCTTTGTTTAAATTGTTGTTGTTGTCATGGTGACCGGTGTCGGCCAGAGGAGGATGGGTTCCCCCCCTGAGTCTTGGTTCCTCTCAAGGTTTCTTCCTCATGCAAAAAAAACTAGGGAGTTTTTCCTTGCCACTGTCGCCCTTGGCTTGCTCACTGGGGGCTAGGACTCGACACTTGTAAAGCTGCTTTGTGACAACAACTGTTGTAAAAAGCGCTATATAAATAATATTTGATTGATTGATTGATTGATATGTGAGTCAAGGAAGGTGGGTGAATACTTTTTTCAATATAGTGTAACAGAGTAGTGAGTGCACAGCTTGTACAGCGGTACTTAAATCAGGTTTTGTTGTTGTCCCTCCCTGGTGTCATGTGACTTGTTGTGTGATTCTAGATGTTATTGGGGAGCAGGGCTGTTACACTTGGTGCTTGGGGTGCTTTTGGTGCTTTCTGAACCTGACACACAAAAAAGCCTACATAATGTTTGCTGAAGACAAGCAGTCCAAGATCACAGATTACTGGAACCATGTCCTGTAGACTGACGAAACCAAGATAGACACCACAAGGTGTCTAACATCCACCAGCTCCGTGATGTCATCATGGAGGAGTGTAAAGGGATTCTAGTAGCAACCTGTGCAGCTCTGAGCTGGAATAACCAACATGTCTCACGCATGCGTAAAATTGGCAGCCTTAAATGCGCAGCATCTGCCTTAAGACTTATCGGAAATGACGTTCAATTACGCTCATGCGTAGGCCACATCGGTATTCCGGTTTAAATCGGGTAGTGACACCTACCAATCACAAGCAGATGTGGTGTTCACCCCCACCCACTTCATATTACAGTAGGCAAATACAAAAAATCAGAAACTGGGATAAGGACTCATGTCTTTCTAAATTCACATTCTAAGGTGCAAAAAACACCTGCAAATGGGGAAAACGAACAAAAATTCTAATTTTTCATGCATTATGCTAAATGAAAGTTTTAATAATTATGTTTTACATCCAATTTCTCATTTTTCAATTTTGCTTCGAGAAGTCTGAAAATCGAACTGATAAACGTTACACAGACCTTTACAGACACATCATGCAGCGTGCAGTAAAACTCAGAAAACTTCACGTTCACTGATTATAAACTGAACAGTCATACAAGCTGTGCTCTGACTACTCTATCCAAGTTTCATTTCTATAGTGTTGTCCCATGAAAATATATAATAAAATATTTGCAGAAATGGTATGGGTGTACCAGAGTTGTATAGTAACGAAGTAGAACTACTTCACTACTGTACTTAAGTACTAAAATGCTGTATCTGTACTTTACTGGAGTATTATTTTTTTGTCCTACTTCCACTTCACTACATATTTTCCATCAGTTTAATGGCGTGGCGGTGAGGGTGAGGAAGGACACCTAGAGACAGTGTTTGCTTTTGCTGAGTGAAAGTAAATTCTTATAGGATGAAGTGCCATCTCTGCCTCCCTAAAGAGGGTGAAATATTGGCCTTCAAATATTCACCTTCGAACTTGAAGTAAGTATAAATATAACGCACAGAAGACACACCAGCTTTAGCTGTCAGTAAGTGCTAGTTAGGTTAGATATCTTAGCTAACTAACCTAATTATGTTCATGACTGCTGCAGTATTCACTTAACATTAGCTGGCAATTAGGCCTGTGTTGAAAAAATCGATTTTCCGATTCAGAATCGATTCGCATATGATGATCTGATTATCGATTCGTACGTCCAAAGATCGATTTTTTTGTGAACTTTTACCCCCGCCTCGTCACTGAATTCACGCAGGCGTGCTCGGTCTAACTAACTGTAAAACGACTTGGCGTCGGACAGTGCCGGTAACGACGATAGTCAAATCGGAAATCTAAAAACAGAAGGACAGATTATCCAGTGACAGTGACTACAGTTAGTCCGTGTCACTGACCGTTTACCCAGTTTTTACAGTTAAAAAAAAGTTTAAAATGTTCTTGTAACTTTGGGCGCAAGGCGATGGACGAGACAGAATCCTTTGCACTTTCCAAATCGTTACGTTTATTACATTTACCGAAGCGCAGACAGCGCACATAAAACACGTTTACAAAGAACATGTGTGACTCAAACAACGACGAGCACAGGACGCGAGCGCAAATTAAATAGACAAACCACATAAACCCCACGTGACGAGACGAGCCACAGGTGAGGACTATCACAAGACGCACCCGCACCCACGGAGATACACCGACGTAGACGATTAGACGCAGACGACGTTAACGCGCCCAAAACGGAGGGGTCGGGGACCGTAACGTGAGAGTTCTTTTCTTATATTCTCACTTTAAAGAAAAATACACGTTTACATTTTATACTTTCAGTTTATTAAGTGTGAGCACTTTTAAAATAAAAACGCATTTGGTAGCAACAGCTTATGGGTGAATTCTTAATTATTTAAATCATAATAATAATGCACTGGTTAGTGTCCCAGTAGGAGCCCACTGTTGCAGATATAGACACCTCAAAGATGTCCTGTTTATTGTCCTGGATTACCTTTCTTGAAGGTAGATTTATGATGACCCTTTTCACCAGTCTTCCAGCCATCAGTAACTACCAACTACCAGTAACTATTTGCTGATTAATATCGATATAATACTAGTTTTAACATGTTGCTTCTGTACACAGTCAGGAAACAGCTCAAATACATTTTTAATAACACTAAACCCCGAATTGGATCGAATCGGATCGAATCGATTAAATCGGATTAAATCGAAAAAAATCGATTCTTAATCTTCAGAATCGGAATCGGATCGATTCTTGGAATTTGAATCAATACCCAGCCCTACTGGCGATCATAAAGGCGATGTCACACTGAGTTGTGTTTTTAGCAACAGTAATCCGTGTCTCTTTTCATGCTGACTAATCATGTGTCCATTTATATAGTGTAGTGTTTTTATAGGGTAAGGGCATTTATTGAGGGTAAATGCAGGACAGTAGGTTCACACTTACAACCCAATGGATGGATTTTATGTCCAAAATACACCTCGTTTTCTCAGCTAAATTAAGGCGAACTTGTACTTTTGCGTCAAACCTACGACATAGCAGGACATAGGTTATCTGTTTTTTGTGTACAAAGTGTTAAGCCCAGTTTTTTAAGTTGCTACTTGTTTGTACATACAGAACACTTGTATATGTGGTCTTTGACATCTTTGATTTGTAAGTGATATATGAAAACAATTGATAATCAAACTTTGACGGCTTTCTTTAATTAATTCAACACAATACTTGTACTTTTTACTTTCAGTACTTGAGTAATACATTTTAGAACTACTTGCAATACTTAAGTACAAAAATGCTGAATACATCTGTACTTCTACTTAAGTAAAGTTTTTAAAGAACACTTCAACTTCTACTCAAGTCAATTTTTTGATAGAGTACTTGTACTTTTACTCAAGAATGGGTCTCTAATACTAATACTCTCTAATATACAACACTGGGGTGTACTCACTTTTGTGAGATTCTGTTTTTCTTCTTTGCCATCCATGGAGTTTCTTGATGAAGACTAGATCTAAAGGATTTAACATATAGGGTTGATAGGTGATTCAAGAATCCAAAAGAACCTGACCAAAGCTCATTTATGCTAACACGAAGAGGAAAAAATTGAGAAGTTTTTGGACTTATTCACAGGTAATCTGATTTCGGTTTCAGGTCAATGGTGTAATTTACATCATTAGAGCTTAAATCTAATGATTAATAAATAAAAAGAAGCAGGTCCTCGCATGGTGTATGCTCAGTGGGAGGGCTATCAACTGGCATTGGCTAAAATAAAAGTTAATGTATTTGTTCATGAAAATGTAAATTTCAGCGTCTACTTTAGATTCTTCTTGGCGCATCAGTGGCAGTTGACCAGGACTGGCATCGAATTGCATTGTCTAGGGGATGGAGTTAGCATTTTACCCTAATTTGTAGCATTGCCCACTACAAACTTTTGCTTCTTGGTAGTGAAATTATAAAGATATAACCATTTAGGATTAATCTCATAACGATTTGCTACTGTGAGAAGAGTCCACTGTTTCTCTTAATGAGCCCTCGTGAGCTCATCAGCCACCGTGCTTCTAAGTAGATAGCTAAGGAAGTTAACTTTGCACTAATCCTAACACATTACTTAAGTGATACTGATTTGCTTGATTCGTTGTGTAAACACTGTTAAAACTGCATATGTTGAATATGAATTCTGACAAGATGTCTGAAACGAACACCGATTTGTCTAGTCATAATTATCAACATTTAACGTTTTCATAATGGAGATCTACCATTTATTGTTGCTCATACAAAGGTATAGTGTTAATAACTATAATTAAAGAGATCCGGAAAGCAATTTTGAGTAGTAAAAAACATTTGTTGGATGCGGTGCGGCGAAAAGCTGGGCCGAGGGGACCTTTATGTAAATCGATCCATCCAACGCGATTCGTCTAGACGAGATAGCGGTCATTTTACGTGATAAACGTCAACAATAAGATTTAAACATTTGTCCCGTTTTAAACGTCACGATGACTCGGGGAAACGAATATATCATTGCCGTATCCGCATTTGCGGTTATTTTGTATCCATCACTGCCAAAATTTAGTTTACATTATGAAGCAAGTCGGCCTTTTTATTTGGCTTTGTTTGACGGGCTGAAGAGGGAGTACGTGTTCACGTCCCTCATCTCGCTAACGCACACGCACCATTACCCAACCGGAGGCATGCAGGCACTGGGGCACCGAGGAGTGTCTCATAAAATGACCGACCGGAGGCCAATGTGAAAACAAAACCGAGATGTTGTCCCATAAACGCAGTATTTTCTCAGGCACCAAAAACGGAGGCTACATGTTTGCACGAGTGTTTTATGTTCCTTCCCTTTTGAAGACTTGCATGGTTGTACAAAGAACATACTTGTACTACCTTAAAGTGCATTAGTTGTACCGTACAGTATGCCAATTCCAGATGTATTCGCACAGACAATGTTTGTAATTATTACACATAGCATGCTGACTATCGTTTCAGAAGTATGTGACTAACGGGAAAATGGTCGAAAGCTCTCTATGATACGCTGTACCCGACAGAATGGTATTAACTAGTTCAGCTGGCTAGCTATGTTGAGGGAAATAGGTTAACCTGATTCAGCCGGCTTATCACTGCAGTGAATGTTCCTCAGCTAACCTTAATAAGCATATTTAACTGAAATGCTAATTTGGGATTGAAGATATATTCAGATTTGAATGTTCAGCGACGAGGGGAGTGTAGAACTTTGTTTCAAACAACAATCATTATAAGATAAGCACATTGTTGCTGTAGTTAAGTGAAGTGTGTACGCCGGAACTCTTGGAAAGCGCGACAATCCGTAAGACACGAAATTTATTAAACCGTCGTTTTGTTTCGAGCTCGCGCTCCACGAAGGCTTGATCGAGTTTACGCGCCACGCTAACGTCGACCAATCAGCAGAGGGGGCGGAGTCGCGCGCACGTCAGGGGGCGGGCCGTGCGCGGAGCCTCGACACAGACGTGCAGGTCTTGGCGTGCTGGTAAGTCACGAAATGAATCTATTTTGAAAAAAAACGTTCGCGTTATCTAGCTGGTGGTTTTTCGATGGGTGGTTAGTACATACAGCAGAAAACAGACACCTGTAGAGGTCGACAAAGACGGGGAGGCGGTTACATGCATTGCTGGTATTCGAAAACACGTGTATTTAGTCAGTTACGTACAGCTACGCAAAGCACAACACGCAAGAAGTGTTAATAGTGTTCACGTAGGTAGCTGTGATCGCTAGCTAGCCGTAGCTAATCGGAGCAGCTAGCTACATAACTGGCTTTATTAAAAAGTTACGGGGTCGGTTTTTAAGTCTAGATATAACGTTAGATAAGATCTACAATAAAGTTGAAAACCTGTTAATTATGTAGCATTTTGTGTAACATTGAACATTTTGTATCTTAAACTGATTTTACATTTTTGCATGGATTCTGCAATTTTACATTTCCTTGGTTGAGCGCACAATTTGTGAAATTAAAGTTAAAACAGGGACACGCATGCTAGCTAACCAACTTGGCTAACCTGCTAGCTAAGCTAGTTCGAGAACAAAGCCATTGTAATCATATTGAGAGAAGTTACGAGCTAAAGGTAACGTTTATGTGAAAAACATCTTCGCGTTTAACACTTTCCGCTTTTAGTTAGTAGCATATAACTTAATTAACCAAAACAACACAGATATGTTCACTTTTAAAGTGTAAGGCTCCACTTAGTTTCCTACCACATATCCCACAATGCACAGAGAATCGGTCGCGTGCTCATCCGGGTTCTTGCGCCTCTCATTGATTGGACTGACCAGCGTTCCTCCTTCGAGCTCTCGGCGCCAACAGCCGCTCGCGCAGAGTCGCACGTGTTTTGGTTTCTTATCCGATATGAGAAGAATCCCCGGCGCGTGACCTTGCATTAGTACCATACTAATACACAACAGTTCATTATGGGCAGCTAGCGCGGGATAGCTGCTTATACGTTATGTGTAGCTTACTAGCTAAATCAAACAAGTTACGCCCCGAGCTACGAATGTGAGTACCTGTTTGTTTACATGCTTGTTATAGCATGATTAGGAAATGATACGTAATTCGTGTATGTAGTTATTACTGATATAGCTGCATCTGTAATTCCACTTATTGCTTTCATTCCGATACCAGATTTATGTGATTTATTTATGTGATACCAGATTTATTTACGATAACACTAAGATGCTGGTGAATGTGCTTGTATTGTGCTTTATGTTCCCTATGCTATGGGCGGTTTTTGCTTCTACTAATTCTATTAATTTCCCTCAGGTTATGGGAAGATGGTGGTGAATGTGAAAGTTGGTTATGAATCAACTCAGAAGTATAGTGAATCTGAACTTCTGACATGGCTCAATGGCACGTTGCTATCTAATTTCCACAGAGTGGAGCAAACATGCTCAGGTATTTATTTGACATTTACACATGTTTAAAATGCTCCTGATTCCGGTCTTCTCCCACGTATGGCCTTCACTTCTCACTTAATATTTCTGGGCAGACGTAGATGGCAGACTTGGGTGAAATGTCTCATCAAAGATCTTTTTATGCACTTCCATCAATTTGCTGTGTGTATGCTGACATTTGTGTTTTTCAGGTGCAGCCTACTGTCAACTGATGGACTTGCTTATCCCTGGCTGTATTGACTTAAAGAAAGTAAAGTTCAGACCTGGAAATGAAACGGAGATTCTTAATAATTACGAGCTACTGGAAAGTGCCTTCAGGAAGACATCTGTTGGCAGAGTGGGTTATAGTCGTGTTTAATAGTTGGATTTTATGTGAATATGCTTTAGGACTGTAGTGTTTCCCCAGAGGAAAACTAAACTAATTATTTTTGTCTTTATAGTGCAATACAGATATTATGAAATAGCTCATCCCAGAACAGCAACACTTAGTTACAAATGCAATGACATGAGAGAAGACACTTCTTTTTTTTTTTTTCCTTTTTTTTTGCGTCATAATGCAGGTAGTGCTTAATTTTGATTTGTACTTTTTAATGAATTGTGCAGCGCTCAGCCTCTGTTCTGTTTGGCCCACTGGTCCCAAATGTTAGATCCCAGAGAAAATCATAGAATAAAATCGTTTATATTAACAGGGAAATAATCTATTTTCTATATTAACATGCAATCCAGCTCAGGACATTTTAGTTTGTATTGGGGTTTTTTTTACAATTGGGATTGTGACTTTTTTTCTCTGGTTTCTTTTCTACAGCCTCTGCGGCCTGATGAGTTGGTTAGCTGCAACATCACAGAGGCATACAAACTCCTGTTGTGGTTCAAAGTGTTTTTTGATCGCAATTTTGCGGGACAGAAGTACGATGCTGTGGAGGCTCGCGGTGGACAGCACATGGAACCCTTTATTCCTGTTAAACCAAGTGTTCCTCAGCAGCTGGATTTCTGTAAGGATTTTTTTTGTTGTTTTTAAATCTGATTTTTACTTTCATACGATCCTATGAAAATTTAGTATGTTTAGCTTGTTGGTTTCTCAATTTTTTTGTTTGTTTTACTTTTCTGTAGCTGGAAGAGAGAACGATGGTGGAAGCCTTGGTCAGACTGTAGATACTGTCTGTCCCGACTGGACGAGGGAGAAAGGAGACATGAAGACGGGGGCTGAAATGGTGGATTCTCTCCCCTGCAGCTGGGCCACACTGCGTTTTATCAGTCAGCACTGGTCCTCTGTTTCAGTCAGCCCTAAATCACCCATTACATACAGCAGAGCCAGACTAGTGCTGGGCTCCAAATACCCAAATGACATTACAGCTGCTTGTAGCCAGGCCCCTTACTCTCTGTATTTGTACCATGGACTGGAGCTTGCAGGAGAGAAGGCTAGTGCAGTTCTCGTAGGGTATTTTGACCAGGCTGCTGGAGAGAGAAGAGTCAGACTGCTTGATGTCTTTCAGTCATTAGAGGAAACGGATGCAACTTTATGGAACGGCCTTGTGAAGACACTGAAAAAATTTGAGATCCCTTTAGTGAATCTGGCAGTATTTTATTCCAGTTCAAGAGAGCCTGCTCAGCATATTTCAGACTTAAGGCTCCTGAATCCTGGAACAGTGTTTCTTTCTGACCTTTCGGTTATTGCCAAACAAGCATGTCACTGTGGCATTATGGCCATGCAGTTGTCTGAGGAGATTCAGACACTAGTCAAGGAAGTCCACCAACACTTTTCCTGTCTCCCAGTTTCTCTACGAGAACAGCTCAGCAGTATGGAGAGCCCAAACTTCAACGCACACTTGACATCACAGTGTCGCCTCCTCAAGACAGCAATCCATGAAATGACCATAGCTTGGTCAGACCTAGTGCAGTACTTTAGTTCTAATGACGCTACGGTTACAACTAAACAGATCCGTTCTCTCCTTAACAATCAGTCTTTAAGATTGAGCTTCTTATTTCTGAGCCATGCCCTACAGCCTCTCTGTGAGTTTCAGGGGATTTTAGATCATGACGAAGATGTGACAAAAGTCATACAAGATGCCACCGCTTTAGTTCAACTCTATGCATCCAGCTTCCTCAAGCCAGCCGCTGTGGAACATTCCCTTAGAAGAGCTAATTGCTCACCCAGGAAGGGCAAGATGGACCATCTTCCCAGAGCGGAGATCAAGGTTGGTGAGCTGGTGGCTAACTACCTTTTAGAGGAAGATGCAGAGCTCAGCAACCAGCACGAGCTCTTCTACGACGGAGTCGTCTCGTTCTACATGGCAGTCATTTCAAGCATTGTCAAATGTTTGCCCTTCTCTGACTCCACCTCGAGAAACATCGCTGTGATTTTGAGCCCAGAAGGAAAGATGGAGGTGACTGGTAAGAATGTGAGCGAGTTAGGGGTCCACTTAGGGCTTTGCCCAAGCGCAGAGGATGTTACCTTGTTGACAGATGAGTTTTTGGAGTACCAGCTGGCTGAGCGAGACTGCCTGGACATTGGCCCAGCTGACCAGTCAGTGGAGCAGTACTGGAGGGAAGAGCTAAGGATAATGGGAAAGACGTCCATTTTTCGAAAACTGATCCTAAGCCTGTTGGCCATGCCCAAGACACTGAGCATGGAAAGAGTTTTTGCACAAGTGAGTAGCTGCCACAAGATTAAACTTCTGTGCACCACATAACCTTGATTCAGAAAAGAAAATCTATTTTTTAATGTAGACCTACTTGCTAATTTACAAGCTGAAAATGTCACAATGTGAACTCTAAAGTTATTGCCTAGGTCCATGTTGCTCTGTTCTCAGGTGTTTGAGAACGTCTGTAAGAACAAGATGGACGTCGGTCTGGAAGACAAGGAAATGGAGATCTCGGTGGACAAGGGCAGGGTGCAAGACGATGACGTCACAGACAGCAGCTCCTATAAGAGTGCTCCATCACAACCACTCAGCCCAGAGACCCAAGGGAGTGCATCATCTGGTAGGGGTCACGTCCACATCACAGTGTGTTTCTGGTCCAGTAAATGCTTTCGTTATCCACAATAGGCTGGGGAGAATTGGGTGAGCTAGCTGGCTGCCGGGGGGGGGGGGGGGGGGGGGGGCTGTGGGGGCAATAAATAGTGCACCTGCCCTTTCGTTTGTGTCTTTAAACTCTTTGGAACTGTCATTTTATACCCCATGAATTAAATAGAGGCACATTGTGATTCTCAGATGTCATTGATCTGACTGAAGTGGAGGATGTTCAACCTATGGAAACAAACAGCACAGCTTCTGCTCAAAACATGGAGGAGAAAAGGGCAAACCAAGGTTTAGTAATATGGTGCTGTTTTCTGAATCATTTTATTGACACATTTTGCCAGTATTGGTGACGTATATGTAATTTGTCCCCAGGAAATGTAAAGAACTATGAACCAATAGTTCTAGATGATGAGGAAGAAGAGGATGATGATGATGTCATATGGACTGATACTTTATATCCAGAGGTGTCTTTTCTCATTTTTTCCTCAAACTGTCATTGTGTTGTTCACTTAGAAGTTAAATATTTTTTACATCAGATGGTGACTTGTGATTTCCTCTTCAGTGTGTGAAAGAGAACATCACCTCGACACCCAACAAACCAGCCATGGATAACTCATCCCAGGTAAGCCAGTAAGAGCAAATAATTGCAAATTGGATTCAGATTGGTTTGCTATGCAATGTAACTCCAATCAATCTACTATTCCATTTATTAACTACTGTTCCATGACACTGTCTCCATCTGCAGGACAGTAAAGCGTTTGCAGCAGGGGAGATGATATGGGGCCACGTGGAAGGTTTCGCTATTTGGCCTGGCCTGGTGCAGCAGCCCGAGGACAAGAGATGCGTTTCCATGTGTGAAGTGGTGTGGTTCGGCGACCGCATGGTCTCCAAGGTAATAAACACAGAAATGAAAAGTGGAGGTTGTGTGTGCGCAGTGCCAGGCCTCGTAGCAGCCTGACGGTGATGTCTATCTCTGCTGTGGTCACAGGTTCATAAGGACGGCCTCCGCCCTTTCTCTGCATTCGCACAGTGCTTCTGTCCGAATTCCTTTGCTACTGTCACCACGTACAAGGACAGCATCTTCCATTCCCTGCAGGTCAGATTCCACAGTGAGCCTTACAGACCCTCAACTTGGTCATGTACCGATGTGAAAATTTTGGGTGATTGACATTTAAACGCTTATATTTACTGGATACTAATTCCATTAAATGAGAATATTAGCTGTATGTCTTCTCCATCGAGGTAAACATGTTGATCAGAAGCCATCGATTTTCAGTACCATTGTGGTCAGGATATTGTAGAGTCCTACTAAACGCATGAATACATTCATATGAATACATATGAAATGCTTCATACAAGGGGCGTCGTTTTTCTCGCCCTGCTGATCATGTTGTGGTACACGTGCAGGTGGCAGCTGACCGTGCAGAGAAGGTCTTTTCTCTGGAGTCGGACTCTAAGGAGGAGCATCTCAGGGCGATGCTGGACTGGGCTTTTGGGGGATTTAAACCCTCTGGACCCAACGGTCTTAAGCCCCGATCCAAGGAAGACGGTTCGCCACCTCATTAGCTAGAAACCAGTACTCTAACCTGCTCAGGCTGTTACATGGGGGGGATACGTGTTGTTTTGAGCAAATTGACAGCTAAATGAAAAAGTTTGATGTTTCTGTCTAATATATTTTGTCTTTGCCATTTTCAGAATGCCTTAAAATTTTCAAGTGGAGCTTGCAAGAGAGGGTGAAAGTGGATCAAACACTTGTTCGTGAGACAATTGAAAGTATAAAGAATTCAGAGAATCCATTCCATCTGAGAGAGGTTTCTGTGTGCTTGAACAAACTCTCTCTGGAGTCTCTGGACATGAAGAATGGCAGGTTGGACCTAAAGAATAGGTCTGTTACCAAAAGGCTTCCGTTTCTAAACTGGAAACCGTCCACCTCACAGCCTGGGAGGAAGCCGCCTCTGCCTGTCAATCACACCGCACCCACAAAACAATTGTATGGCAGCAGGAATAAAGAGCAAAACAAGGAGCAAAACAAAATCCCAGCTTTTGAAGCAGGGAGAATTTTTTGCAGGAGTACGTATGCCGTCCCAGTTATGCTTCAAGCATTACAAAGTGGTTTATTGTCTTGAGTTTACAGAGCTTTGTTGCTTGTTCCGTACAGATCAAATGGTGAAGGAGGTTTTGACCAAAGGGAGAAACATTGAAGGTGCGAAATGGGGTATCTTCTGTCTTTGAGTGTTTTAGTTCTGTAACTGTTTCTAATTTTCCTGGGAATCCTGTTCACCAGATTTCTGCCTGTCATGCGGGGTTGCATGTGTTGAGATCTTCCATCCACTGTTTGAAGGGAGCCTGTGCTTAAAATGCAAGGTATTGTGACACCAACATTCATTCTCAAAGCTCTTTGTAGCATTTCATGCTTGGTGCAGCAGAGAAACCAGATTTTGTAAATTTACTGGAAGTGCTATGTTCTAAATGTTATTAAGGTTTTGACCATAATAGTTTTTGACTGTGCAATTCCAACAGAGCTAATTGCAAAATGCATACATTGCTAAAATTGTGATCATGTCTCCTCAAGCAGGACTGAACCTCAGTGGCAATATACAAGTTATACTGACACCAGTTGATAATTATTCTTTGTATGTGGTGGTATATTTTGTAGGATAACTTCACAGAGACTCTGTATCGGTACGACGAGGATGGGTATCAGTCCTATTGCACTGTATGCTGTGCTGGACTGGAAGTCATTCTGTGTGGAAATGACAGCTGTTGTCGGTGAGTTCCAAGTTTTCTGGCCTCTATTGACCTCTTGGTTCTGCTTATTATAAACCATCATACCAATGTATGTAGGCCAAGGGACATTTATGACTTATTATGACTGTTGCATGTTGCCCCAATAATTTTGCCATTGTTGTCAAGTAACTCGCACCAACCCAATACTGAACCTACCGTGTCCCTTTTATATAGCTCCTACTGTGTGGACTGTCTGGATATCCTGGTCGCTAAGGGCATTTTTAACCAGCTGAAGAACATCGACCCGTGGATCTGTTATCTGTGTGCCCCCGAGAGCAGCTCAGGGGTTCTGAAGCCCAGACAGGACTGGAGTATCCGTGTGCAAGAGTTCTTTGCCAACAACAGTGCCATGGAATTTGTGAGTGACTTTTTTTCTTGGCTCTCCTCCTCTGTTAAACTTGATTTTTAAAATAAAAAGTTCATGTATACCTTGTCTATATTTAAAAAATATATATTTTTTAAATTGAAATGGTCAGATTACTACTAGTCTGTGCAGAATCACTTGGTTCATGTCATTCCTCTTTATCCTGCACAGGAACCTCATCGTGTTTACCCCGCAATCCCTGCCAACCTGCGGCGGCCCATCAGGGTCCTGTCTTTATTCGATGGTATAGGCACAGGTATGTGAGGAGAACAATGCTTTATTTATGTTTGTTGTAAAATGTCAGTGTCTACAAATTTTCTCACCTGGATATGTGTATTGTGTGTGAAATTGTGAATTATTTGTGTACAGGGGCTGGTCATAAAAAAAAATATGAAAAAGTTGATTTATAGTAATCCCATTCAGTAAGTGAAACTTGTATATTATACTCATTCATTACACACAGATTGATATTTCAAGTGTTTCTTTTAAACACTTCTTTTAAATAATCATCAAATAAAAAAATAAACACTTGAAATTAGGGATGCAAATGATTAATCGACTTTCGATTAATTGTCGATTAAGACGTTACTCGATCAAAATGTATTAATCACGATTAATCATTAGAGAGCGCTCCTGTATTAACTTGAACAGAGCGTAAGAACGAGAGGCGAACACGTGTCGCGAAAGACCAGAGTGGAAAACAAAATGAAGCGGGCGAAAAGACGTGCGGTGTGGGACCATTTTGAAGCGTGTTCGGGAAACGAGGCAGAAACTGCGTAATCCAGAAAATCCCGAGGAGGGAAACTTTATTTTCCACGCAACTCAAACAACAGCACTGTTCTCTTCCCCTCCCCTGGCGCGCGCAGGCGCCGCTCTCCCAGTGTCACTTAAAGGGCCAAGTGCCTGTCTGTTAGGGAATTCGCTGCGAGGAGTAGTAGTCGCTACAATTTCAACATTGTTAATTTAGGCTAAGAAGTCAAATGTTCTCTGTGTAATGCGGTATTGAAGTACAACAGTTCCACTAGCTCACTCAATTATCATTTGAACACCATGCATGCAGCTGTCCTGCATATCACCAGTGCACCTGGTCAACCTAAAATCACAGCTACACTGGGAAGGCGAGCGTTTTCGAAGCTCGCTACAAAAAAATACGAGTGAGCTAAAAACAAAGCTATCTACTGCTACTACTGTAGCCCTTACAACAGATTGTTGGACGGCTCTAACAACAGAAAGTTACATTACTGTGACGTGCCACTACACTGACGAGAACTGGCAGCTAAAATCTGCAGTGCTGATTACGACGAACATGTCGGATACACACACCGCTGACAGTTTAACTGACAAGCTCAATGATGTTGTGGAAACTTGGGCAATCTCCGGTCGCGTTACAGCATGTGTTCACTACAAAGCTAGAAACATTGTCCAAACATGGGCTCAATAATATTCTGTTTGGCTCTCTATTTAATTTCTTCTTTTTTTTAAACATTTTTTTTTATGTCTAATGTTTCAAATTGAACTGAGCCAGTCCTTAATTTATTCCTTTTTTAAAATGAAAGAATGTATTTTGTTATACCATAAAAATTTCCTCATGCATAATTACTTGAGCAATATATAATATAATACAATATAATTATCATAATAATATAATATATACTTTTTGAACAAAGTGTTTTAACTACACTGCTCAAAAAAATAAAGGGAACACTTAAACAACACAATGTAACTCCAAGTCATCCACACTTCGTGTTCAGATAGGAAGCAACACTGATTGTGAATCAATTTCAACTGCTCTTGTGCAAATGGAACAGACAACAGGTAGAAATGAGAGATTTTCAACTGATTTCAAAGATTTTTATTAATTGAGATCTAGGATGTGTTATTTTAGTGTTCCGTTAATTTTTTTGAGCAGTATATTTAGCTGATATTTTTAAAAGCCCTATTGAAACACTGAAATTCAGGTGAAAAACCCCGCTTATCGATTAATCGAAAGTCGATCGATAAGATCAGTCAACTAACGATTAATGAATTAATCGATAATTTGCATCCCTACTTGAAATATCAGAATGTGTGTAATGAATGAGTATAATATACAAGTTTCACTTTTTTAAAGGAATTACCAAAATAACTAATCTTTTTCATATTATAATTTTATGACCAGCATGTTTGTTTGTCTGTTTTAGGATACCTGGTGCTGAAGGATCTGGGCTTTAAAGTGGAAAAATATGTTGCATCAGAAATAGACGAAGAGTCCATTACGGTCTCTGTGGTGAACCATGATGGAAAAATCACCCCTGTGGGTGATGTCAGACGCATCACCAAAAAACATGTACTTTTGCATTATTCTGTTTCATCAGTTACTCTCTTCAAAGTATGCGTTGTAAATGAAGTTTGCATATTATTTGAAGGATATTGTTCCAAAATCCATCTATAAACACTTGGAATGGAATGTGTTTCCAAAGAAAGAACTGAAATGACTGTGTTGGGTTACTTGACTACTAATCTCTTTCAAAAAGAACATATAAATCAGTTTTTAACTTCTTAAAACTTTGTCATTCAGATTGAAGAGTGGGGTCCATTTGATCTTCTCATTGGTGGAAGCCCATGCAATGACTTGTCGATAGTTAATCCAGCACGCAAAGGCTTGTTTGGTAAGCCACTTCACTGGATTAATACCACACTTTAAGATGTGACTCACCACACTTTGACACCCATCTTCCTCATGCTCCTCCATCCAGAGGGCACAGGGCGGCTCTTCTTTGACTACTATCGCCTGTTGAATGACATGAAGCCGAAGGAGGACGACCCACGGCCGTTTTTCTGGCTCTTTGAGAACGTTGTGTTCATGAACACCAAGGACAAAGCCAACATTTGCCGCTATCTGGAGGTGAGGCATTTTGTGCCCTGCAGGATTTCCTCTGTTCAGTGTGTCTGTATTTGCAGTGTGGCGTTTCTCATCCGTAATGATGACCTTATGCTGTATTTCAAATGCTACAGCCTAGTGACGTATCACAATAAATTGTAGTCACAATTTACCGACATTACAGTTAATATTAAACAATCGTCTCCACAGTCTACATGTTTCATGGTTGGTGGTGTTTGTGTGATTGTGTGTGTGTGTGTGTGTGTTAAGTGTAACCCAGTCCTTGTTGATGCCATTAAAGTGAGCCCAGCCCACAGGGCACGCTACTTCTGGGGGAATCTACCTGGCATGAACAGGTGAGTCTTTCCTGCAAGCTACACAAAGACTCTAACTAGTCTTGGGTTCTTTGTCAGCTAGTGTTGCCAGACTGGGAACTATGAGTTAATTATACCAATGTTCTTTAAGATCTATCCCCCTTTGAGAGCTAAGGTTTTAACTGTTGATGAATTTGTCACTGCTTGTGCACTAGGAATTTGATAACATTTTTATTCCTGTACAGACCCATTATTGCCTCTCAAAATGACAAACTGACCCTCCAAGAATGCCTTGAAGCTGGCCGCACAGCAAAGGTTTGTTGGGTTGCTTTGTACCAGAACATGAGCTTGTAGAAAGATTCCATATTAGTTTTTGTTGATGAAATCATCAGTTGAAAGGATAAATTTCTGTAGTTTCTTATTGCTTTTAGTTGGTTAAACTCCAACAGTTTCTGTGTGAGTGTTTTTTTTAAGTTAATGTTCATTGGTATATGTAAACTGTGGAAGCCTGTCATTCTAATAATTTATGTTCATTTGCGCTTGTCTATTTCATTATAGTTTGTCAAGGTGCGGACCATCACTACACGCACCAACTCTCTCAAACAGGGCACCAATGACCGTCATTTCCCTGTGTCCATGAATGGAACGGATGACAGTTTATGGATCACTGAATTGGAAAAGTTAGTCGTCACTTGTCCTTTTTGCCATATGTGTAAACCATATCTTAAATTTTAAATGCGTGCTGACTTATGATCTTGCACTTGTGGCAGGATTTTTGGCTTTCCAAAGCACTACACGGATGTGAAGAACATGGGCCGTATGCAGAGGCAGAAGGTGCTGGGCAAATCCTGGAGTGTCCCTGTGATCAGGCATCTGTTTGCTCCATTAAAGGATTACTTTGCCTGTAATGAAGTCTCCTTAAAATGAGGGCAGCTTTACAAGAACAACTCAGGAAGACACTCAGGGATATATGAACTGATTGATTTTTTACTTTTGGTTTTCAAAAATGATTTAAAAATTTTTTTTTTTCAATAATTGTTTTAAAATACTTTTTAAATGTCTATAGAAATCAATTAGTGAATAATCAGCTAATGGTGCTGAATATTTAAGACCTAATTCAATATAATGTATGAATTGGAGTTTTTTTTTTTTTGGATGTAGTTTTTTTTTTTTGTTTTCTGAGCAGAGTAAGCGGGGAAACAGTTTGAATAAATTGTTTCGGCTCTGGGTTTGCCAAATGGTGTTAAGTGTACTGTAACAATTTTTTATATTCCATTTATACAATTGCGAAATGTTTTGTACAACATTTTATATTGCAGGATTATTGGGTTATGGTGTTTATCATCCAAATGTACCACCACTTAAGTCCCCATATTTATGCATTCTCCATGAAAAATGATGATATTTGGGGCCTGTCCATCTGAAATCGCCAGCAGCTTAACTTTGAGCTGCAGATTGATTTTCTCCCGCATCTGTTCCTCCATTGTCTCTCACTTTGTGACTGTATTGAGGGAGATCCTTGGCTTGTGAGCATTTGAATGTTTTGGCTTTGTTTTAGGAAAAATAAAATGTGGTCGACTGCATTGTGGTGCTCTGTTATTTATTAATAAGCATGCTTTAAAAAAGTCTAAAATGCTATTTCAAACCATTTGAAGTGGATTTTTTTTATTCAAGGCAAACTTTTACAGCACTCCCATTTAAAATCGACACCAATAGGCCACCATGTTTTTGTGTTGTATAAACATGATATTCAAAATGCTCCACAAGATGGATATTTTTCTATAAATTGGTATTTTTGTTAGTGGCGCTCAATTTAAGGGGGTACTTTTATTTTAGAAATAGGGGAAAAATGTGTTGGTTGCTGTCTTCGCAGTAGGTTTACAGCTGTCTACTGTTCACAGTGCACGGTTACGTGGAAACAACATTGGTGAGATTTATATAAAATGTAAAAAAAACGTTTAACCGATATTAAGTAATAATTCAGGTAGTGATTTGATTTTCTTTGGAATCCAGTGGAGTCCAAGGTTTTTATTTGCGGGGGTCTAGCATACATACTCGTACAAAAAAATAAGCTAGCTAGGTTAGCTATGCTAACGCTAGCCTGCTTAGTTACCAGGCGGTGATTAGAGTTGTTCGGCCGGCCGGCCACTACCTGTCTGCGTATCTCGGGTAGCGGTGAAACGCGCCGCACACTATATTGTAGCGTTTATGTTCATAGGTCGTCATATGACTGCACGGTTTTATAAATATCGGTTTTAAAGCTAAATCAGAATAAACGTCGTCAGCTAAAATAAAATTGAGTAAATTGGGTAAAGATAAAGGCCCGCTGACCGTTAGCCAGGCAGCATATGTAGCGGATGTCATTGGGGCGAAGTGATGATGCTAGCTGGGTGTTGTGTTGGGCTAACAGCGTAGAGTAGCGCGACATGGTGAAGATGTTACTGCCCGGCTGGCCTCCTCATATCGGCTAGCCAGTCCTCACTACACTATCTCCGTTTGTGACTCCTAATAGTGTTTTCTCCCCTACAATAATACACCAGTGGTTGAATTACATCACATTTAATGTAATTAATGTTGTTTGAGTGACGTGAGAGTGCAGTATTGCTCCGAGTGTGACGGAGGGCGGGGGTGTTGTGTTTCGCTCCAGCAGCAGTGCGGGCTTTAGTCGGATATTCGTGGCGAACACGGTTGCAGTTTATCAGTGAAACCAATCGCATGGCGACTGGTCAGAATTTGTCGGTCAAGATGAGTTAAAGCGATAAACGGCGACTGCGTGAACGGCTTTGGTTACCTGAAATATACACGCCCAGAATAATAAATGATCATTCACACGTTTTTATATGTATTAAAGATGTGTCGTGCACACACACGCGTTTAAAGATGTGGTTGCCAGATGTTTTTTCTCTGAACTCAAGCACAGCGTCATGGTCCCAGCGCTTTCTTCATGCTTTAGAAAGTTGACTGCTGCTTAGTTGTTCCCAAATTATATGTCATGTTATTCACAACTCTTACTAATGTAAATATTTGTTTTTGCTCTGCAGTAGATACCAGCGTTCATTTCGGAGGTGCAGTGATGCAGACAATTAAGTGTGTAGTAGTTGGAGATGGTGCTGTGGGTAAAACCTGCCTTTTGATTTCATACACCACAAACAAGTTTCCTTCGGAGTATGTACCTACAGTGAGTACACTGGCTTTTTCATAACTGTATTTAGTTGATATATATATATATATATATATATTAGGGATGCACCGAAATGAAAATTCTTAGCCGAAACCGAAAACCGAAAATTAGGAAACCAAGGCCGAAAGCCGAAAACCGAAACACCGAAATACATTATGCCAATTATTAGTAACATTGGATTTATGGCTAACCTCACTAAAAATCAAGGCATTGCTATTCAAAGAATAAATAAACTACAAAATTTGATTTGAAAATATTTATTTAGCACTGACATTACAGTAATGCATATTATAAAATAAAATTAGTGGTGGGCCGTTAACGACGATAACGCTGACAACGGCCGACCACTAATTAAATTTAACTCGCTTGCAGACCGTTTTTATCTGAGAGGATAAATATATGTATTTTATACGAGTTAAATTTAATTATAACTGACTGGCCTGAAAGATAAATATAAATTCTCTCATAAAAACGTGACGTGAGTTGCAACAACATTAAACAGCTCAGGTAAACACACTTCTGAGAAATGTCGTCTGCTCGGCAAAACATAACGGGGCTCAATGTGCTCTATTAGCCTACGAAATCCCTACGACAGAGAACGGCTGATCGTCTAGGCAACGAGTTCCATAATTTTTGGTGTAATGTCCTTTGCCTTGGCGCCATCACTGGAAAACTTTTTTGCTAGCTTTATCCAAATAAACACGTGCAGGTGGCGATTTTTGCTTGCGTCATCACAGCACATTCTTTCGGCCGTGTTGTTTCGGTGATGAAAGTATTTCGGCCGAAAACCGAAAATGCAAATTTAAGCCATTTCGGCCGAAAATTTTCGGTGGCCGAATTTTCGGTGCATCCCTAATATATATATATATATATATATATATATATATATATATATAACCATCAGTGATGAATCTATAGGTAATACGTGTTAAACTGTCCGTGTTAAAGGCTTTATGAGAAAAGCTCATCTTGATAATTACGATATGCTACCATCTGCATGTAGTCAAATGAGAGGGGAAATGTGTTATTATATAACACTAATATATTAATATATTTTGATTTTGCTTTGTTTTCCAGGTGTTCGATAACTATGCTGTAACAGTAATGATTGGTGGTGAACCTTACACTCTTGGATTATTTGACACTGCAGGTATGGTGTTATATTGCCCAAACATAGATGAAGATTCTCATTAAGGCGAGTGTAGATAGAGCATCGTATGCCAAATAACAGAAGCAGAAAGAAAAAAAAACTGCTATTATATATAAGCACAATAAATGGTTAATATGTAGGCACATTAGCCACAGATGTGTGCATATTTATCTGATTTCAGGTCAGGAAGATTATGACCGGTTGCGGCCCTTGAGTTACCCCCAAACGGATGTCTTCTTAGTTTGTTTCTCGGTAGTTTCGCCCTCATCTTTTGAAAATGTCAAGGAAAAGGTAAGTTCTGAATTCAGTAACTGCATCTTTGAAGACATGATGAAGAAAATATATTTGATCACTCAGCTCAGACCTTTCAGGCAACAGAAAGGTTCGTTCACATGATTTCCTTTCCTTATATTCCTCATGTATGCAGTGGGTGCCGGAAATCACCCATCACTGTCCAAAGACTCCATTCCTGTTGGTTGGGACACAGATTGACCTAAGAGACGATCCCTCCACAATTGAAAAGCTTGCCAAGAACAAGCAAAAGCCCATCACTCCAGAGACAGCAGAGAAACTGGCCAGGGACCTGAAAGCAGTGAAATATGTGGAATGTTCAGCCTTAACACAGGTGAGTAGGCTTGAAAAGTAAAAGGCATTTAGCTTGTTTTTCAGACTAGTCCTGCATATATAGTGCTAATGGCATGTGTGATCAGCATGATATGAAAATACAGTGTATTCAGAAAGTATTGACTCTGTGGCAAGATTGCTTTATAATTACTGATGGATTTCAGCTGGTGTCATGACTTTCCATACCTTTTTGCATCTCAGACAAGGGCTACTGTTCACTTTTCAAGTAAATGGTCTTTTTCTAAAGGTATTGATTTTAGGTATTAAGTAAAAATATTGCTCTTACAATAAACACTAGATGCAAGTCTTATTCTGCACCCTTGCTTATATTGTTTTGTATGCAGAAGTAACAAACCCCCATTTACCCCTCTTTGTTTTTACAGAAAGGGCTGAAGAATGTATTTGATGAAGCCATTCTAGCTGCCCTGGAGCCCCCTGAGCCTAAGAAAAAGCGTAAATGTGTTCTTTTATGAATTCAGCCATTACATATGACCTTTCAGGCATAAAGCAACATATGATGGATAACTATTTTCTGTAAAGAAAGAAAAGAAAATGTCTGTAAAGTTTTGGTTCTATTTTACACCTTTATCATGAAAGGACTATTGCAAGTATAATTGTTATACCCCCCTCCCCCCCCTCCATTTTTGCCTTATCATAGTCTGAATTAGGTCAAATTAGGAACATTTATGATAAGAGTGTAAAATTGCTTTACATAAAAATGTAAGATTGGTTAAGATTAAGATTACTTAATGTGTCGTGTGTTTCCACTGTCACATGGAATTGCCATAAATGAATTAAGCAAAATTAATATTTTTAAATGTAATTCTTTATTTATAGTCAATATTCATAATGTATTAAGATTACACTTAGTATCACTGAATATATTACTAAATATTAAATTATTGGAACATTTCATGCATTTTTGGGTAGCAACAATAATCGTTATTTGTAAAAATGCAATTTGTTTATCAGTAACATATTGGTGAACTTTCCAAGTTCTCCAGAAAATATTTGGACATAAGTGTTATCTATACTATGCTATATCTGATAAGCTTTGTACAGGTTAGTTAATGTATCAGAACCTAAAGAACATGTTGTAGTTTTTTAATGTCAGATAACGAACATTCAAGAGCTATAATCGAGAACTGTCTGTAATGTGCTTTATACAACTGACAATAACCCAGCAGAAATTGGTGATCAAGGCAGTCATGCTAATCTTCTTTTTGTACCTAAAATCCAGCTGTATTTTATTAACATTTTTCTCTTTTGCATCTGTATTTGAGAAAACTATATTGGTTAACTTTAAAATGGATTAAAATAACCTCACTGCAGCTACATATGAAATTCTTAGTATAAAGTTTATCATTTCTGAAAATCTTAGTAATTGTGGTCATATTAAATCTTGCATGGTCCCAATTCATGATCAGGATATACTGGATTTTGAATATAATGCATTTTTATGGATTATGCATTTTTAGCTTCATCTTTAGTCAGCATTGAACTTTATCTAGAATAACATTATTCAAGAAGTTACCAAATTGTTTTCTTTTTTTATTGGTATTTGTCATTACATTTTGATACAAATTATAATTTGATTGATCTTGAAAATGGTGTGAAGGTGGTCTCATTTAAATGCAAGTGTTTTTAAATATTTTTATACAATATGTTTAGCTGCAAGAAATATTACTGCTATGTGGATATGACATTGAAATAAACATTTCCAAAGAAAAACTTGTGCGTGTAACAACGTCAAACTGACCCACAGTCTGTGAATGTCAGCCAATAATGGCTAATACATTTAAATTAATTATTGTTTGTTATTTATAATTATATATTATTTATTATGATTTCCTTGATGAGTTGCCTAGCAATAAGCAGGATAACTAAAGACAGCTGGTTATTACCACAAAATTGATTTATCAACAAGATGTGGGGGGTGTGTTGATTTAATGCTTGTGTGTTTATATATTGTTTTTAATATTTGCATTATTCATTCACATCCCTAAATGAAAATGTTTACATTTTTAAATAAAATGAAATCATTTTCAAAAAGTATTTTCAGTGACCTAGGTAGCATGTCGTGGACCACAAGCATTGCTTGACCACTGGTTGAAAACCCCTGCTTCTAGTAACATATCTTTTGGTAAAGTGTTTTTCTAATATGTATGCATTTAACTTATCTGAAACTAATGCACAGAACATGTGCTTACCTGATTTTATACTGCAATCTGGGGTCCTGTATCTTAATTTCCATACAGGAATGTTCCATTCATGAAATAGCTTGTGTCTCTAATAAATTGGGGCCAATCAGCGCATAGTTTGGTATAGCAGTAGAGGTAGTAGGATTTCCTTGATACGAATAAAAATATTAAGGCTGTCAGAATGGTGCTCTGTTAACAAACTGGTACTAAACACATCCCAAACCCCAAAAAAACATCAGCTTCCAAAAACAAAGTTGATAAGACCATGTCAATCTATATCAGTGGAGACAAAGTAGAGGGGTTTCCCAGGACCTCATGTGGACTATCAACAGCACTTCCTAGGTTAAAAAAAAGGCTGAGAAGCAGCTAATTTCCTAAGGACATTCAGGAAGTCCAACTTGCACAAGCAGCTTCTGGTGTTTGTCTTCCCCTGTTATGCAGAAAACATACCTTAGATTGAAAAACCTTACTACTACATGATCAGGATGATTTCATTACATAATTTTGACTAACAATAACAGGGAATTTTAAAAGATTAATCACAATTACTTTAGAAAGCTTGGTGTAAAAGAATGATATATTCAGCTCTCACAATTTTACAATTTCTAGTCCACTCCCCATGGGAAATTTCAGAAATTATTAAATACAATGAAAGATTCAAGATAATAAAAATCTAAAATAAACTGATTTTGAATTGAAATAGCTTGTCATACAGAACATTAAAATTTTTAAATCATGGAGATAAAGGAATTAATGTGAGGAAGAGCATTAATTTCAGTCTAAATATGCAAGCATGTAAAGTATTACGAAACCTTATTATTAAAAAATATTTTTTAAATTACTTTTTATACCATGAATTCCTTTCATTAATGAAAACCATAATTAATGCAATTATTGCCTATTTAATTCTTTGTGCATACATCTTAGTAAAGACAAAGTTTCTTAGGATTTCTTTTTAATGTAAAATAAATTCATATATCATATCATGTCTTTGGTTTGCTTACTCTCAAAGACCCGTAATTTTGAGAATGCAATTTTCATTCTGTTGTACAAATCTTCAACAGTTTTTTGCACAAAAAGAACAAAATCAGGAGCAATAACCTCAGGGTGGGTTTAAACCAACAAAACATTAATCCATCCTTCATGACTCACTTCCATAAACAAAATGAAAAGAAAAATACTACATAACCTCCCTAACTCCCTGGCAATCAAACAGGAGAAAAGGATATAAGAAAATGGCACACACCCTTACACCTCCCAAGAAAACAAACCACGAACAACAAATAATTATACATTGACACATAACTGCAAATATTTCAGATAAGACTGAATCACATAGCACTTTAGACAAAGCCTATGAGGGTAATGTCTCAAAAGCTTCTTACAGAGCTAACAATTATCAAGGAAATCTCATAAGGTCCCTGTTAAGAACATACTACAAAAGAGTTCAAGAATAACTCAATGCCTTGTTGAAAGATCTTCCTGTAAAATCTTTCTCTACCATGACTGCATGGAATCTGCTGCTCAAGACACCACGGGGCACAGTTACACTCTCAACATGAGTTTTTAACCAGTAGCTGATGAAACTGTCGAACAATGATTTCTCAGTCTTAATTGTCATGTCATGTGACGAACCAGCCAATTGTTCCTGTTCTTGTCTCAGCGCCATCCTCCACAAAACAGATCTGAAGCAAAATGCACAGAACGGTTCCAAAATTACAATGACAATAAACAAATAACAAAAATAAACTCTGCTTATAACTTAAGAGGGGCACAGTACAAACTAGAAATGTTTAGTTAACATGGTTTTGGGGTCATGCTTTCAGTGTGGGAGTATATGCTTTTGATATGACTGCCTTTTTGTGTTCTTACAAATTGATCTCCTTATTTGGCACAAACACAGCATACAAGTCCAAAAGCTAGTAAGTGTAAAGCTAGTGAGAGGAGTGTTAACTGAAGCTTACAGCAAAACTGCACACTCAGTGCTTAGTTTTGATAGTTGGCAAAGTGAGCCATTGTTTCCACATCACCACAAAACATGCTCTGTGCACACATTGCATATGGACACAGAGTGGTAGAAGACTATGGATATATTTGGTGTATGCACAGATCAATCATCCATCATTTGGAACACGTGATCAAAATGGTTTGTTCTCCTTTGGTATCCATCCCAACCTGAATGAGCTAGCTATTCTTGCTTTAAAACATACAGATATTAAGGATACATTCAAAGTTTCTAATGCCCTGTATATTTAAACAATGACCATATTAAATATATTTTCTTTAGACATTAGAGAAAGGCAGTCTGTGACGTCTAACTAATCAAATGTCCAACATTAAATAATTAGAACGGCTGATCGTCTAAGGCAATGAGTTCCATAATTTTTGGTGTAATGTCCTTTGCCTTGGCGCCATCACTGGAAAACTTTTTTGCTAGCTTTATCCAAATAAGCGCGTGCAGGTGGCGATTTTTGCTTGCGTCATCACAGCACATTGTTTCGGCCGTGTTGTTTCGGTGATGAAAGTATTTCGGCCGAAAACCGAAAATGCAAATTTAAAGTGACCCTAAACATCACGGTTGTTTTGCAAGGATGCACATAATAGGAGGGTTAAGCCATTTCGGCCGAAAATTTTCGGTGGCCGAATTTTCGGTGCATCCCTAATAATTATTAAAATTATTCAGCTTATTAATGTAAGTATTTAGTTTAACAAGACAAGACAAAAGTATGTGTGTAGGACATTTCAACATCTGCATCATGTTTATTCCAAACTAGACATTTAAAATGTCTTTAAAAAGATCTAGAAAATTGTTAAGCATTAAATGAGAATATACAGCCATGAAAAAACAGACTTTGATAGTGTACTCACAATCAGACATTATGCTTCTGTTGCTGGATAGATTTCCACACTGCTGTTAGTCACTCGTATGCCATACCAGCCTGCCCAAAACTTTGTGTCTTTCCCGCCGTGGGTGAAACGGATAAAACGAACACCACGTCCATAGTCCTTAAAGACATGAGTCATCTAAAATAAAAACATGAAAGATGAAGAGGATGATATCAAAGAGGACTAATATCAGAAAACACAGAAAGGTTTAACTCTGGTGTTAAATACATCAACAGAAACTAATTTCTCCTGCTGACATTTGACTACAAAGCAAAAAACACCTACCTGCTTCCACCGTGGATCATGCCACTGTGGAAAGGTGACGATCTTAGGCTTGAAGGTTTTTACTATCTCCTTCTTTTGATTGAGTAAATCTACACAGATCTCATACTGACTACCACAGTCATGCCGTGGTGCATACCTGTACAAGAAGGATTTACTGAAGTGTGTTTTACACACAATTTGTGACTGGACAAATTGTGAAATTGTGAAAGTAAATGAGAATGCTCAACAAATGCTCACCAGTCTGATATGATTATGTCAGGCTGTATTTCATCAAGAAATGCAGGATTATAACCTTCTTTCTCCAAGTCAATCAGCTGGCTTTTCAGACACAAGCTGGAAAAAATAGCTCTTTATAAAAGAGTCTAATTAAACATTAGCACAAATGCTACAGCATTTCAGTTCAGTCTCTGTAAATCTAGCACTTCTGGTACATAATGTGAACCCAGGGAAGAACACATAAGCAGTAGTATAAACATCCTATATAGAGTTTTGTTAATACATCACAGTCAGCTTGGAGTACTATAGGTTTTTTAAAGCTCACTGAATTTACACAATGTACAGCACTGAAGTAAAATATTTAATATAATTTGACAATATTGGACAATGTAAATGTATGCATTATGTAGTATGTAAACTTACGTATAAGAGGTAACAAAGCATTTTGTTACCGTTTTATCTGGATGAGCTGCAAACATGTTTTCTACAGTCCACAGATCACCTCCATTTTTCAAGATTACCCAGCCATTGAAGTTCTCTAGATAGGAGAATTTTGCAGACATTAGTACTCATATATACTATAGGCCAACTGTTGTTGGGATGCTGCAGACTGTGTATTTATCTGTATTTGTATCAGTGTATTTATCTGTACATGGACAGGATGGTAAAAACCTCCACGAATATAATTACCACTTCCTTCATGTTTTACTCTTATTTCATCTGAACCAAATAACTTTTATTTTCAAGTCACACACACACAGGAGTGAGTGAAAAATGTAATGTTAACATATAAAGCACATGTCCTAAAAGAAAAATATATACAGATGATCACAAAGTACAACCTTACACAAATCATACAGTCACGCATACTAAGCACTACTGCATTAATACGCAGCCTCAAAGACTGACTGGTTTGAACCAGTCTCTGGACAACAGTAGATACTGCAAGTACTTTGTTGAGATAAATTTTCATTATTCTTTATGTGGTTTTTCATTTTCCATTCATGCTTATTAAGTTTTATATAATCAAATACTACATTTTATAAATTTTATATTTACAGGCCCAAATCCACAGGGCCATCTGAAGCAGTACAGCTTCAACTAGATGTGTTTTACAGACTACTGAAGCCCATGGACATATAGGTATATCAGAGTTGCTTCCATCTACATTGCTTCATGTAGGTATGCACACCATTGTTGTAACTAACACACATGCATTATACAGTACAGGCCAAAAGTTTGGACATGCTTTCTCATTCAATGCGTTTTAATTATTTTCATGACTCTATTTTCATGATTTCATATTTATTTACATTGTAGATTCACTGAAGGCATCAAAACTATGAATGAACACGTGGAGTTATGTACTTATGTACAAAAAATGTGAAATAACTGAAAAAATGTTTATATTCTAGTTTCTTCAAAATAGCTACCCTTTGCTCTGAAATGGTTTTCAGGTTTGCCTTATCGGGGTTAATTAGTGGAAGCTCATTGAGAGAATGCAAAGGGTAGCAGAAACTAGAATATAAAACATGTTTTCAGTTACTTCACTTTTATTTGTTAAGTGCATAACTCCACATGTGTTCATTCATAGTTTTGATGCATTCAGTGAGAATCTACAATGTAAATAGTCATGGAAATAAAGAAAACACATTGAATGAGAAGGTGTGTCCAAACTTTTGGCCTGAACTGTTCTCTAAACATCTCTATAGGATGTGATGCCAAATGTGGACCATATTTCCATCTGTACTTACAGGTCTCAAACTAGTCTAGTGAGTGATCTGTATTACTCACCTTTCGCGCTGGGATTCTTTAAAAGGTTGTGACGTTTCTTACACAGAAAGTAGAAAGCCTGCCAGTCCTTTGGTTTTTTATCGGCAACACGAGGCTTGAATCCTTCTCTACGACATCGCTCTCTCCAAAATGAAGCACTATCCACAATAGACATCCATTCGCGACACACCAAGCGACAGACACATATAACCTGCTGTGCAGGTACATATAGAAACATTTCCTCCATAACCGCAACAGGGAGATGAGAAATATCTGGGGACTGAGATAAAGAGACACTTTAATTTCATCTATACAGAACTGCGCCATATTCAGTGAAATCAGTCTAGTATTTTACTGCATGTGGTCAACTCACATCTTCCGTGTTTGTTGACTGATCCATCTTTTTATTTACCGGGGTTGAAGAATTACGGGATACACGTCAGCGGGATATACGTCAGCAGCAGCCAACATATCTTAGTTGTTTCTAACCCTAAAAAATGGCATGAGTATTATGGAAAAATAACTCCAAATTAACCAAAATACAAGTGCTTCCTCTTAGGAGTTGCCCTCTTCTTCACGTGCGCTAACTTTACTGTAAACAACGTCAGGCGCCAACTACAGTACTGGAGGAGGAAATCAATCAAAGCGACCTATTCTGTCTCCTGACAAATATATACCTTGTCATCTGAAGACAACATACACGCCATATAAGAAACCACACCATTTGCACCCCATGTTCTTTATCAGCAGTGTTGGGTAAGTTACTTTAAAAATGTAATTCGTTACAGTTACAAGTTACCTTGTTTATAAAGTAATTGTAGTGTAACTTTTCCGATTACTTTTTAAAAGTAATGTAACTAATTACTTTTGGATTACTTTAAGGTTTAAATGAGTATTAACCCATGATCAACATTTAATTTTTGAGAACTGACAGTGTGAACCTTAAAAGAGTACTAAGCTGAGAGGGAATTGCTGACAGGAAATCACAGGATGTCCACAAGAAGAGATGCCTGCACCAGGCATGTAAGATTCTCAGGCTGTGTTCGAAATAGCCTACTACATACTGGATACTGCATACTGCACTCGGTATATACTGGACCTCGTAGTAGTATGCAGTACAGTTTCCAGTATGCGACAAAAGCAAGGCATACTACGGGGTCACGTGAATGTAGCATTGCATGACGGGATGCAGTACACCACAAAGATAGCTCTGTTCACATACTGGACAATTTTGCGGAAGTAGTATGTCGACCGGGGATGTTTCATGTACTGGAAAATTATTTTTATTCGCATACTGATTTGGGGCCCAATCAGTACGCCAGTAGTATGTAGTAGGCTATTTCAAACACAGCGTCAGACTCCTGTCATCGGGCCATACTCTTTTCTGCTCCTCCCCCAGACTCTACCATTTTCGCAGTTTGCAGACTAATTAGTTACTGCTAATTACAGTTAATTAGTAATTAGGCTATACCAGTCTCACGCTGTAAGTAGAATTTATAGTCTGTGAAGTGACCTAATACCTTAAGTTAAAATATACACTATATTGCCAAAAGTATTCACTCACCTGCACACAATTTCTCGCTGTCAGCCTCTCACATACTGTCATGTGTAACGTTGTGTTGTGGGTAACTGCATTTTGTGTGTAATACGTATCGTTTCATTTGATATACCACAGAATGTGCAGTGTTCTTGAAATCAAAAGCTTAGCTAATTTCCAGTATTTTGACTGCCTTGTTCATAGGCAATGACACACAGTAGTCATTCTAATGGCACTGACAAGTTGATTGACCTAAATAATTGTTTTTGAGGCAAAAACAAAGAATTCTGAGTGAAGTTTGTGCTTTTACAGGTATTTCATTGAGGTTTGCTTTTTGCACGGTTTTGTAAAAAGCACTTGTGAAGCCAATGTAAAACATGATGTGAGAAATGTACCAAATCAACAGAGAAAATCTGTAAGGCAGCTACAGCTAATATGAGGAAAGAATGCCTGATAGTTGTTGCCAACTAACTTGTACTATCAGAGGATTTTGATGGTTGGTAGATTGTGCCACTTTTCCACATCACCACAAAACCTGCTCTGTGCAACATTTTCCCCCAAACATTACATATGGACACAGACTGGTTGAAAAATATGTATATTTGGTGTATGCACAAATTAATCATCCATCATTTGGAACACATGTGAACAAAATGTTTCATTTTCCTTTGGTATCCATCCCATCCTAAATAATAAACGGCACTTTTTCATGATTCAAAGCAAATAGAAATTAATGATTCATTCATAGTTTGCAATGCCCTGTTTATTTAAACAATTACTATATTATTATATATTATGACTATGAAGAGCAATACATTGTTTTCCAAACCCCACCAACAATGATCATTGCGGAACAAATTGGGATCACATATCCCCTAATTTTACATCCCCACAATAATTGTAAATATGAATGTGCAAAAGTTTGCTGAATCACATTGAAACACCAGCCTAAGAGAAAGGCAGTGACATCTCACTAATCAAATCTCAAAAACAAAGATAAAAAATGGTGCAATATTAAATGCACCATATACCCCCATGAAAAATACAGTGTACTTACATTACTTTTTAAAGAGGAAAAATAACTTACACATTCATTAATATGCAGTATATGTTCATTTATGCTGCACATACATAAGAAAGGTGCATTTAGTATGGGTATTACCTTCAGGCTTTTCAGCATAATTTTACATATTTTACATAGACACATCCTAATTAAAAAATGTATTGTATATTTTATATATATATATATCTTTTACAGTTAAATATTTCTGTTTCCTCTCCAAGCAGTAGCTGAAGTGGCTATGTCATGGTGGCATAAGCATTAAATAACAGTGCTGGTCAGCATATCCCAGCATACAAAGGCAAGACATGCAGACATTATGCTTCTGTTGCTGGATAGATTTCCACACTGCTGTTAGTCACTCGTATGCCATACCAGCCTGCCCAAAACTGCGTGTCTTGCCCGCCGTGGGTGAAACGGATAAAACGAACACCACGTCCATAGTCCTTAAAGACATGAGTCATCTAAAATAAAAACATGAAAGATGAAGAGGATGATATCAAATAGGACTAATATCAGAAAACACAGAAAGGTTTAACTCTGGTGTTAAATATATCAACAGAAACTAATTTCTCCTGCTGACATTTGACTACAACAAGCCATAAAACACCTACCTGCTTCCATTGTTGATCATTCCACTGTGGAAAGGTGACGATCTCAGGCTTGAATGTTTTAACTATCACCTTCTTTTGATTGAGTAAATCTACACAGATCTCATACTGACTACCACAGTCCCACCGTGGGGCATACCTGTACAAGAAGGATTTACTGAAGTCAAATCAAAAATCAAATCAAATATATTTGTATAGCGCTTTTCACAACATATGAAGTGTGTTTTACACACAATTTGTGACCGGACAAATTAAATGAGAACGCTCAACAAATGCTCACCAGTCTGATATGATTATGTCAGGCTGTATATCATCAAGAAATGCAGGATTATAACCTTCTTTCTCCAAGTCAATCAGCTGGCTTTTCAGACACAAGCTGGAAAAAAATTGCTCTTTATAAAAGAGTCTAAATGTAATTAAACTGCTTTGACTCATTAAACATTAGCACAAATGCTACAGCACTTCAGTTCAGTCTCTGTAAATCTAGCACTTCTGGTACATAATGTGAACCCAGGGAAGAACACATAAGCAGTAGTATAAACATCCTATATAAAGTTTTGTAAATACATCACTGTCAGCTTGGAGTACTAAAGGTTTTGAGCTCGCTGGATTTACACAATGTACAGCACTGTAAATATTTAAATATATTTAAAAGTAAATATTTCATATAATTGTCCAATATTGTCAAGAATTATGTAAACTTACTTACTCATAAGAGGTAACAAAGCATTTTGTTACTGTGTCATCTGGATGAGGTGCAAACATGTTTTCTACAGTCCACAGATCACCTCCATTTTTCAAGATTAACCAGCCTTTGAGGTTCTCTAGATAGGAGAATTTTGAAGACATTAGTACTCATATATACTATAGGCCAACTGTTGTTGGGATGCTGCAGGCTATCAGTGTATTTATCTGTACATGGACAGGATGGTCAAAACCTCCACGAATATAATTACCACTTCCTTCATGTTTTACTCTTATTTCATCCAAACCAAATAACTTTTATTTTCAAGTCACACATACACAGGAGTGAGTGAAAAATGCTTATTCTTTACATATTTTTACACAGAGTAATGTTAACATATAAAGCACATGTCCTAAAAGAAAAATATATACAGATGAGCACAAAATACAAAAGGTACAAAGACCTTACACAATCACAGTCATGCTTACTAAGCACTACTGCAATACAAACCTTGAGTAAATACTGAATATATCTGTACAGAATGAGTATGAAGGCAGTAGTAGTAGTAGTAGTGTACAATAAGATACATATTGTAGTTCATGTTATACGTGATGTTGCCTATAAAGTGCAGAGTATCTGGGGGTTGTGAGGTGGAGAGACTGAGTAGGTGAGCGTGCAGGCTATGTTGTAGTTCTACTGGCTGTTGAGTAGTCTGATGCCTATTTTTGCCTATTTCAAATCACGGACCCTTTTCATTTACAGAGTGGAAATCATTAACCAACACGATTTTAAGAAACTCTCTGAACTGATTCAGACACACTATAAGGATGTGAACCAAATGTGGACCATATTTCCATCTGTACTTACAGGTCTCAAACTAGTCTAGTGAGTGATCTGTATTACTCACCTTTCGCGCAGGGATTCTTTAAAAGGTTGTGACGTTTCTTACACAGAAAGTAGAAAGCCTGCCAGTCCTTTGGTTTTTTATCGGCAACACGAGGCTTGAATCCTTCTCTACGACATCGCTCTCTCCAAAATGAAGCACTATCCACAATAGACATCCATTCACGACACACCAAGCGACAGACACATATAACCTGCTGTGCAGGAACGTTTAGAAGAATTTCCTCCATAACCGCAACAGGGAGAAGAGGAAGACCTGGGGACTGAGATAAAGAGACACTTTAATTTCATCTACACAGAACTGCGCCATATTCAGTCAAATCAGTCTAGTATTTGAGCAAGCATGTGGTCAACTCACATGTTCCGTGTTTGTTGACTGATCCATCTTTTTATTTACCGGGGTTGAAGAATTACGGGATACACGTCAGCGGGAGATACGTCAGCAGCAGCCAACGTATCTTAGTTGCTTCTAATCCTAAAAAGATGGCATGAGTATTATGGAAAAATAACCCCAAATTAACCAAAATACAAGTACTTCCTCTTAGGAGTTGCCCTCTTTACTGTAAACAAAGTCAGGCGCCAACTACAGTACTGGAGGAGGAAATCAATCAAAGCGACCTATTCTGTCTCCTGACAACAATATACCTTGTCATCTGAAGTCAACATACACGCCATATAGGAAACCACACCATTTGCACCCCATGTTCTTTATCAGCTTCGTGTGTTGTAACAGACTCTCTACACTGATTGTGTATCAGTCTAGACAGATTCTGGTCTATCCATCGACACATTGTTCTTGCCACATCACTGTTTAAAACGCAATCAAGTTTTAAATGTTATCATTTAAAAATGATCAAGTTACCACGTTTTGAAGATGTAACAAAATGTGTAAACCATATCAAGTATTAACAGTTGGGCAGCACCTTAAACAAATTCAAATTAATCTTTTCTGAGTTATTACTCACTGTTAATTAGTAATGAGGCTATACCAGTCTCACGCTGTAAGTAGAATTCATAGTCTGTGAAGTGACCTAATACCTTAAGTTAAAATATACACTATATTGCCAAAAGTATTTGCTCACCTGCACACAATTACTTACTGTCAGCCTCTCACATACTGTCATGTGTAACGTTGTGTTGTGTAAGTTTGCATTTTGTGTGTAACACATGTATCATTTCATTTGACATACCACTTGAAATCAAAAGCTTAGCTAGTTTCCAGTATTTTGACTGCCTTGTTCATAGGCAGGGTTGCCAACTTTTCAAAATCACTTGGAGTGAGATTTGATTTTATTTTTTTATTTATTTAGGGGGGGGGGTCAAATGGACACATTAATTATTATATTAATAACAGCCTATTCAAGTGATTTAATTTGATGGTCTTGCTCACGAGAGGCACTATTTTTCCAGTGCCTTCAACACCAACTAAGAAACAAGCTGGTGAGGATGAAGGTGGTTCTACACCTAGTCTCCTGGATCACTGACTACCTCACTGGTAGACCTCAGTACGTCAGACTGAAGGACGGTACATCAGAGACTGTGGTCAGCAGCACAGGAGCTCTACAGGGGACTGTACTCTCTCCATTCCTCTTCACAATCTACACCTCAGACTTCCAGTACAACTCTGAGACGTGCCACATGCAGAAGTTTTCGGACTATACTGCCATTGTGGCCTGTGTACGAGGAGGGCGGGTGGAGGAGTACAGACATCTTGTGGGTGACTTTGCGGCATAGTGCAACAGGAATAACCTGCTGCTAAACACCTCCAAGACCAAGGAGATGGTGGTGGGCTTCCGCAGGACCAGACCACCCACACGGCCTGTCTCTATTGAGGGGGTTGATGTGGAGAAGGTTAAGACCTACAGGTATCTCGGACTACACCTGGATGATAGGCTGGACTGGTCAACCAACACGGACTTCCAGTACAGAAAGTGGCAAAGCCGGCTCTACTTTCTGAGGAGGCTGGGGTCCTTCAACATCTGTAGGAAGCTCCTGCAGATGTTCTATCAGACTGTAGTGACGAGCTGTCTCTTCTACGCTGTGGTGTGATGGGGAGGGAGTATCAAAAAGAGGGACGAGATGCGACTGGATAAGCTGGTCAGGCGTGCAGGGTCTGTAGTTGGTGTGGAGCTAGACTCTGTGGTTACTAGTGATGGGAATTTCGGCTCTTTTTAGGGAGCCGGATCTTTTGGCTCAGCTCCTCATAAAGAGTCGGCTCTTTCGGCTCCCAAATGGCTCCTTATTTGAGGGGGTGGCGAACGTAATTTGTTGACGGGGGGGAAGGGGGGGCGGCTCTTTGAACCGGTTATTGCTTTGTTTTCCACATCATTGCTTTGTTTGTATGCAAGACAAATTTCAGATCTGATCTGATAATAAAGTATTATCATCATCAACATTGTATCTCTGTTCATTGTATTTTTGTCTGTTCTTTGACCCATCTAGCACCTTCAAACGTTGAAAATACAACCCAATTCATAAGCAGGAAAATTTATGTTAAACAGATTTTTTTTATTTTGTATTATGTAAGAAAACAACTGATTATACAATTTATTTATGATTTAATTTCAGTGTGGGATGGCAATGTCCAATATTTGTTCAACAGTTCAAGATGTAGAAGTACTTCCTGCATATTAATGCTGGTGACGAGGTGCACAGTTGGTCAGGTTGGTCTTAAAAGTGTGTATCAAATGGTTTCTTCATGTGTTCACGAGGGATGTAGAATGCTGTGCATTGGAATTCTGAAACAAAACATATTGGAATAGATAACAAGCAAGTTTTAGTGCATGTTTAACTTGTTACTTAACTTGCAACAACACAAGTTATCTTGCAATAGTTTTACAATAAAACATTGGGACATTGAAAAGTATTGTTTAATTTCTTTACAATTTAATTGAAACAATATAAAAGCTAAATTACAAACATTATGGTCATCCAAATTTAGCAATTATTAATGTTATATATTTTTTTCTATTGTTATAATTGTATGTGAACTAAAGACCACTAATGAGTCCACTGCATCCACTTAAGAGTCTATGCTAATACAACTTAACTTCTTTAGTTTCTCTTTGCGCAATTTTCTAGTATAGTCAACTAATTCGTGTTAAGAGTGTGTGTATTCCTGTGTCCAGCTTACTCAGCCACCTTTTCCAACTACAGCTACAGTGGTGGTCCTGAGCATCTTTTTCTCGAATCCTTCTCTACGACATCGCTCTCTCCAAAATGAAGCACTATCCACAATCGACATCCATTCACGACACACCAAGCGACAGACACATATAACCTGCTGTGCAGGAACGTTTAGAAGAATTTCCTCCATAACCGCAACAGGGAGAAGAGGAAGACCTGGGGACTGAGATAAAGAGACACTTTAATTTCATCTACACAGAACTGCGCCATATTCAGTCAAATCAGTCTAGTATTTGAGCAAGTATGTGGTCAACTCACATCTTCCGTGTTTGTTGACTGATCCATCTTTTTATTTACCGGGGTTGAAGAATTACGGGATACACGTCAGCGGGAGATACGTCAGCAGCAGCCAACATATCTTAGTTGCTTCTAATCCTAAAAAGATGGCATGAGTTTTATGAAAAAATAACCCCAAATTAACCAAAATACAAGTACTTCCTCTTAGGAGTTGCCATCTTCTTCACGTGCGCTTACTTTACTGTAAACAACGTCAGGCGCCAACTACAGTACTGGAGAAGGAAATCAATCAAAGCGACCTATTCTGTCTCCTGACAAATATATACCTTGTCATCTGAAGTCAACATACACACCATATAAGAAACCACACCATTTGCACCCCATGTTCTTTATCAGCTTTGTGTGTTGTAACAGACTCTCTACACTGTAGAGTCTACAGCGATCAATCACCAGTGGTTGGCGCCAGAGCGAACTAGTAACTCATTGAATCATAGATATGGATCAGAGGTAAATAAACTAGATTTTTTCGGGGTGAGATAAGTGTGGCGTGAGAGCGTGTGAAGACAGTCAAATGCGTGTGTCTCACGCTCATTGCGTGAGAGTTGGCAACTCTGTTCATAGGCAATGACACACACTAGTCATTCTAATGGCACTGACAAGTTGATTGACCTAAATATTTGTTTTTGAGGCACCCTGTTCAGATCTAACTGATGCACCATTTTTCCATTTAGGTAGAATGGAAAAACAAATTTGTTAAGAGATCTGTTAACCATGCAGATTGGACATAATACTATATTATTCATAACATCTAAAGTTACAATTTTGGCCTACAGTGCATCCATTTAAATTGTGCATCAGTTAGATTTTGGAACCTCATGCGTGTATTAATAACTGCTGCACCCTTTACTTATTCCACCACTGGCTCTAGCAACCGTTTTAGCCAATAAATGTTCTTGTATTTTTAATAAGCTAATGATTATTTTTATTCCAAAGATGACATCACCACATAAGACCATCTTGAGGGTTATTCTCACAGAGGCAGGTATATGAAAAGTCACCCTAAACACAAGGCCTGCAACTGTGGAGGATTTGCTATGCAAGCTTAAATATTCACTGGGGCTTGATTTCTACTTCAGCCTCCAATACAAAGATCCTGAATTCAATTATGAGCTGTGCAATCTCACGAATATTGAAGATCTTCCAGATAAACCAACAGTAAAAGTCATCCCTTTACTGGAGCTGGTGCCTGTCTCAACACCTGATGAAACCTTGAGTGACACACACAGTACAGCTGATAGAGAAATCCTCTCACACTCATCTCAGGACCAACAGACGGCATGGCCAGAAATCTTTGATATCCCGGCCTTTTCTGTAGAGTATACACTTAGACAGGCAGATCTTCTGTATCTTAGAGACGGAACACACTTAAAAGTGACAAAAGAGCTAAAACATGAGATCCTCAAGAAATTGGCAGAGAGCATGTATAGCTACACAGCATACCCAAATAATGCTCAGTTTGAAGGTGTTGCAGCCGCATTAATAATCAAGCACCCTTGTCTCCAGGAACAAGGCTCCACCAATCACTATAGTGGTTGGAAAAACAGTCTAAAATATAAAATGGCTAATTACGGAACAAAGTGTAGAAGATCAGGCTGCCTAGATGTTTTGATAAATGCAGGTAAACGGGGAATGCATTCATCAGAAGGAGAAGCAGCTAACAAGAATATCAAGAAGGCCAAGAAAGGGGAGCTTAACTACTTACCCAATTATCCTGAGGGATTTGTGCAGTCAAGCCTTGAGGATGCCCGCAAGGACTTGATTGAGGAAATGCAGAAGAGGACACCAGATAAACAATTTATAATACAGAAGACGGATGTGACATTTGCATTCAGATGAAAAGAGGTGGAATAAGCAAGATGGTGGAATGCTGGTCTGCTCTTTTCATGGAAGATCAGGTATGTTCAAAACAGAATGTATGTCTAGCCATTTTTTTCATTCTACCTGTCTAATTGTGTTGTAATTTTACTCACCAATAGACCAAAGAGCCAACTGACATTCGAACACTGGTGCTCAGAGGGCTTCCTATTATCCTTGGGGACAGTCCTGCAGATTTCTACAAAGAGTGCCCTGTAAATAACCTCTTACCTTCTCAGAGAGTATCAAATAACAATGTAATCTTGATCTTTCTATCACAGTCAAATCAATGTTCCTATCTTTGACAAACTATGATTAAACATCATCCATGTCTCCCAGCTCATTAACCTTGTAAGCTCAAGGAAAACTTATCGTCTTTTTCCAATCTCTTGAAAAAATTGTTTTGGTTTATCTGTTTCTTTAATCTAATTCAGCAGTGATGCCTATTTCACACCTTCCCTCTCATGACTCTCGTGTGTCGACTATATTGTTTTACATTATGGATGGTAAACTAATGAAAAATGTAATAATTGTGCTTTTATGTTGTTAGGACTCTGATGACTCATTTCACCACCTTGATGTTGTTTTGCTGATCCCATCCCCCATCTCAGTCCATCCTCACTAACGATCACCACTGAGGGAGAAGTTGTGATGGACAACATTCAAGACCTGCCAAAAGCAATGTGCATTTTGTTTGGACTTACATATGCACTGTATCTTAACTATCCCAGATCAATGAGGAACACATTCCAGTTCATACAACAGGTACTTGTCTCACTGGGCCATAGTGAACTAAAACCCAGATTACAGACTCTGAATAACCAGCTTTCACTGTGAAGAATTGCTATGGCAAGTTTTGCCATTGCTTTGTTTGTCACATCAACATTGTATCTCTGTTCATTGTATTTTTTTCTGTTCTTTGACCCATCTAGCACCTTCAAACCTTGAAAATACAACCCAATTGATAAACAGGAAATTTATATTAAACAGATGTTTTATTTTGTATTATGTAAGAATACAACCAATTATACAATTTATTTATGATTTCATTTCAATGTGGGATAGAAATGTACAATATTTGTTCAACAGTTCAAGATGTAGAAGTATTTCCTGCATATTAATGCTGGTGACGAGGTGCACAGTTGGTCAATTTGGTCTTAAATGTTTAGTATTGAATGACGTAAGCAGTATGCTGTGCATCTGGGTTCTGAAACAAAACATATTTGAATAGATAACAAGCAAGTTTTAGTGCATGTTTAACTTGTTACTTGCATGACAAATGTCATTGGTGCAACAACACAAGTTATCTTGCAATAGTTTTACAATAAAACATTGGGGCATTGAAAATTATTGTTTAATTCCTTCGTAATTTAGCTTGTATATTTTTTCAATGAAATTGTAAACAGTTTTTCAAAATTATTTAGCAATTATTAATGTTATATGTTTTTTATATCGTTATAATTGTATGTGAACTAGAGTAAAGACCACTAATGAGAACTTGTCCATTGCATCCACTTAAGAGTCTGCTAATACAACTTAACCTCTTTAGTTTCTCTTTGTGCAATTTTCTAGTATAGTCAACTAATTCGGGTTAAGAGTGTGTGTATTCCTGGGTCCAGCTTACTCTAACTTTTGCAACTAGAGCTAGAGTGGTGGTCCTGAGAATCTTTTTCCATTTTTGAATGTGAGGGGGTCATAAATTGTGAAGCAACAGATGAGCTACAGCCAATAACTGTTAATTTACAAACTGCAGTTATTGTGACGCTGGTGTGTGAGAGGAAGAATGAGACACAACTAGCGTCTTTGCGATGCACACTTAACATTTAATGAATAACAACACGTAAAGTCCAGCACTAGCGGAGCAAGCACGCTGACGCGATGTTTGCACAGGCATGAACTTTAGACAAAGACGAGCACACGACACTGCGCGAACGCACATTAAATAGGTGAGTTACACAGACCCACGTGACCTCGAGACAAGGCACAGGTGTAACAAACGAACACGCTCACAAACAACCCACACCCACGGAAGTACAAACATGGACATAACAGCACGCAGACGACGTCATGACACGCCCACAGGGAAGGGTCCGGAGCCTTCACCGTGACAGAACCCTCCGCCAGGGGCTCGCTACTCCCGGAGCGTCCCGCGCAGCTGGGAAGCCCCGAACCAACACCGACGGTGCAGGTCCGGAGCCGCCGGGATCACGAGCCTCCGAGAGCCGTCACCCCCGACGGCGGGAACCGCCGCGAACAGCTCTAGCACACCCTCCCTGGGAAGACAGGGGAGAAAACATTAAACAATGGCACGCTGACAAACACACACACAGGCACATGAAACACAAGAGGAACGAACGGGAAAAGGAAATTAGGGAGACACAGGGGAATAGACAAACATATAGGGACAGGCAGCCATGGCATCGCTCCGGCTGCCTGCCAAAGCGCACACGGTGGCGCTATCCCTCCAGGGAAAGCAGGCTGGGCGGGCGAGGCAGGCGGAACAGGCAGCGGAGTCCCTCCTGGAGGCTTAGACGCCGCAGGCGGTACAGGCTGCGGAGCCTCTCCGGTCCTAGGGTTCCGACTCCGCGCGCGCGTTGTGCCGCTCGGGGCTCCCGCTGGCCTTGCTGCAGGGGGCTTCCCTCGGGGAGCTTTAGTCCTCCCTCTGGGCGCAGCTGGAGTCCTGGCTTTACGCCGCCCGCCGGCTGGTGTCCACGGCGGCTCCAAGGGCACGTGACGCACCCACCTTGGAGCGCTGGCTACACCAGGACCCCCCTGCTCTCTTGGAGATGCCTTCGCCTCGCCCCCTGACGTCTCCATCTCCTCCTCGCTCTCGGAGACGCTCCGACCCAGCGACATGGATTCCTCCGGGGTCGGGCAGCGGGACCAGGCCATGCTGCTTGCCGCTGAGGAGGACCGGGGTACCTCCTTCTTGAGGTGCACCGTACTCCCCGAACGTCCCGAGACGCTCTCCACCCCCTCGCTCTCGTCCTCACTCCCGAAGGGTGATGAACATACAGACGGAGAGCGGCTGGCGTCCTCCCCCTCTCCGTAGTATACGGTAGGAGCCGAGAATACGGAAGGGGGAGGACTGACGTCGACCTCCACTTCGTGTCGCTCTGCGGAGAACGTGTGGCTGGAGGGAAGAGAGCTGGTGTCCTCATCACCCTCCCCGTAGTCTAGAGTAGACTCGGAACACACCGATGGGGGGTATGCCTCGTCGTCTCCCTCCGCCTTGTCGTAGTCCAGGGTGGCTTCTGAACACTCCGACGGGGGGTAGGTCTCGTCCTCCTCCTCGCCTGGAGAGTCCGTTTCCCCGAACTCATCCTCGGGAGGGGTGAGGGACAAGGCGCCCGTACCCACCAGAATTGGCTCACCGGTCTCCTCCTCCTCGGGGAAGACCGGGAGAAGTGCGCTGTCTTCCTCGCTTTCGCAGGTGCCCGTTGCACGGGGTGGCAGGTCCACGGACGCGGGGTTCTTTCTCTCCCTCCACACGCGGACCGCGGTCTGGCGGAAGTGTTCTGCCGTCTCTGCGTCCTCTGCGTCCTGCGCAGCGCGGAGCATGTACGCGCAGAACGGGTCCTGCTCCATCGTCTGCACGGCGATGGGGACTTCGCGCCGCCGCACTGGGGAAGTACCGTGGTGATGTCGGTTTTTCTTCCCCTTTGCACGCTTGGCGTATCCGGGCATCTGTAACGGCTCGTCTTTCTGTGACGCTGGTGTGTGAGAGGAAGAATGAGACACAACTAGCGTCTTTGCGATGCACACTTAACATTTAATGAATAACAACACGTAAAGTCCAGCACTAGCGGAGCAAGCACGCTGACGCGATGTTTGCACAGGCATGAACTTTAGACAAAGACGAGCACACGACACTGCGCGAACGCACATTAAATAGGTGAGTTACACAGACCCACGTGACCTCGAGACAAGGCACAGGTGTAACAAACGAACACGCTCACAAACAACCCACACCCACGGAAGTACAAACATGGACATAACAGCACGCAGACGACGTCATGACACGCCCACAGGGAAGGGTCCGGAGCCTTCACCGTGACAGTTATATGTTAGATGTACCTGATAAAATGTTATGTCTTTGTGTACTATCTTTGTTTTAAAATCATATCTTAGCTACTGTTAGATAAAACAGCTCCACAGCAAATGCAAGTGATGGGGAAACAGAAAAGCACATTAAAGGTGGCTTCAGTATATATATATATATATATATATATATATATATTAGGCCTGTGTTGAAAAAATCGATTTCAACAACGGCGTCATTTTGTCAGTAACGGGATAATATAATCGTTACAGTCGTTATATAATATAGTCGTTACAACGCCGTTGGCGTTACTATATATTAATATACTAATAGTAATCCGAGCGCACCGACGGAGAAGAGGCAGAAATGGCGAGTCAGGAGCAAGCCGAAGAAAAATTTGCATTTTCAAGGTGGCGATATAAACATTTGTCTCAGGTTGAGAGAATTTAATTTGATAGATGTAAATACACTTTATATAGTGTAACTGTTTACTTTTGCTTTTTTAACGAAGATTTGGAATTTTAAAGGATTTCATCCTGCACTGGTCTGTTGATGTGCAATAGGCTACATATAAAAAGTTAAACAACTTTCTGATCTACTCATTTCAACTGACTGTGAAAACTGCTTTTTCAAAAAATCCTTATTCATTGGCATATAACTTTTTTTTACTGTAATGCAAATAGTTACTTTCCCTGGTAACGAGTTACTTTTATTATAGAGTAATTCAGTTACTAACTCAGTTACTTTTAAAAAAAAGTAGTGAGTAACTATAACTAATTACTTTTTTAAAGTAACGTTCCCAACACTGCTCGTGAGTGATCTGTATTACTCACCATCTATCAAGTTATTATCTAAATGGTCATAAGGGGGGTTCTTGCACATAAAGTAGAAAGCCTGCCAGTCTCTTGTTTTATCGGGATGACGACGAGGCTTGAATCCTTCTCTACGACATCGCTCTCTCCAAAATGAAGCACTATCCACAATCAACATCCATTCACGACACACCAAGCGGCAGACACATATAACCTGCTGTGCAGGAACGTTTAGAAGAATTTCCTCCATAACCGCAACAGGAAGAAGAGGAAGACCTGGGGACTGAGATAAAGAGACACTTTAATCTACACAGAACTGCGCCATATTCAGTCAAATCAGTCTAGTATTTGAGCAAGCATGTGGTCAACTCACATCTTCCGTGTTTGTTGACTGATCCATCTTTTTATTTACCGGGGTTGAAGAATTACGGGATACACGTCAGCGGGATATACGTCAGCAGCAGCCAACATATCTTAGTTGCTTCTAATCCTAAAAAGATGACATGAGTATTATGGAAAAATAACTCCAAATTAACCAAAATACAAGTACTTCCTCTTAGGAGTTGCCCTCTTCTTCACGTGCGCTTACTTTACTGTAAACAACGTCAGGCGCCAACTACAGTACTGGAGGAGGAAATCAATCAAAGCGACCTATTCTTGATATGTGTAAACCATATCAAGTATTAACAGTTGGGCAGCACCCTAAACAAATTAAAATGAATCATTTATGAGTTACTCACTGTTAATTAGGCTATACCAGTCTCATTTCATAGACTGTGAAGTGACCTAATACCTTAGGTTAAAATATACACACACACAATTACTTACTGTCAGCCTCTCACATACTGTCATGTGTAACGTTGTGTTCTGGGTAAGTTTGCATTTTGTGTGTAACACGTGTATCATTTCATTTGATATACCACAGAATGTGCAGTGTTCTTGAAATCAAAAGCGCTGGTTTCCAGTATTTTGACTGCCTTGTTCATAGGCAATGACACACACTAGTCATTCTAATGGCACTGACAAGTTGAGTGACCTAAATATTTGCTTTTGAGGCAAAAACAAAGAATTCTGAGTGAAGTTTGTGCTTTTACAGGTATTTCATTGAGGTTTGCTGTTTGCACTGTTTTGTAAAAAGCACTTGTGAAGCCAATATAAAGCATGATGTGAGAAATGCAGGCCCGTTGACAGTCTTGCTGGGGCCCGGGACAAGAAAGTTTCACGTGCCCCCCCCCGCGCACGTCATTTGAATTTCCTCTGTAGAAGACAATCCTTGATTTAGGTCATATAGTATATAATATAGCCACTCATCAAAGCTGTTTCTGACAGCTGACTGGTTTATACTTGATGCATCGCGAGCGGTGCGAGGGTTCGCGCGAAAATGACGTAATCGCAGTCGCACCGCCCGTGCGCGCGGGCCTCACGCGCTGTTGATTCCATATATGTAATGCTGCAGCCCGGAGCCCCGGTGGGCGTGGGTAAAGGGCGGAGCATGTGTCAATCATTTTCGAATGCAGCCAATCAGATACTAGACTTTCGTTGTCAATCAATTTTTATTAAGCCAATTATCAGCCAGAGTTAGCTGTCAATCATTTTTTAATGCAGCCAATCATCTTAACAGATCTGCCAAAAGAAGGCGGAAACTGCACGGAGAAGCTCTTTAAACAGAAGTATATGCCGCTCTTACACAAAAGTAGCTGAATAAAAACATTAGAAGAGCCATGACTTTAGACATTTTTAAATAAAAGTTTAAAATGCTTCTCACTTATTTTTCTGGAACGGCACTTTAATGTTTTTTTCCCTTTATTGCACGTATTGCATCATTTACATCATACATATATGTGGCGAGTGTAAATTGTTAGCGGAGGGGAGGTGTAAATGGACACAAATTAAGTATTATATCGCGATCGATCGCAAAGTATAAACGCCTCCGCCGAGCAGAGTGTTGAGGAGCGATTTCAACTGGAGGATCGTGCTCTATTTTTTATTATTAATTTTTAACTGATGCTGGTCCAGCGTGTCGCGTGCCACTGATTATGCCTCGGCGTGCCAACGGTGGCCCGCGTGCCATAGGTTGCCGACCCCTGCTGTAGAGCCTTTGAATATTAAAACCATTGTAGAAATTAAGCTCAGATGTGACCAGTAATGTAGCGCAAGTAAAAGAAGAACACGATCACACCAGTCTCATTGAAAATGTAGGAGTTAATGAATAAAGTGCACCAACGCAAAACCCGTGACATAATCCAAATAAAGTTTGAAGACCAGTATTGTTTTGATATCAGGCATTGCTTTTAATCCTCATAATTATGGAGAGCTAGCTATTGTATGCTCACCGTGTACATCTTTCGCCAAGAGAAATTCGTGGGCAGAGTTTAATTACATCTTTGTGGGAGTCATTGAGTTGGATTAACTCTGATTTGATCAACTCTGTCCGATAACTCCAACACTCCATCGTCATTTGATTATATCAAAACAATACTAGTCTTCAAACTTTATTTGGATTATGTCACGGGTTTTGCGTTGGTGCACTTTATTCATTAACTCCTACATTTTCAATGAGACTGTGTGATCGCGTCCTTCTTTTACTTTACTTGCTGAGCTTAATTTCTACAATGGTTATAATATTCAAAGGCTCTACAGCAGGGGTCGGCAACCTATGGCACGCGGGCCACCGTTGGCACGCCGAGGCATAATCAGTGGCACGCGACACGCTGGACCAGCATCGGCAAAAAAATTAATAATAAAAAATAGAGCACGATCCTCCAATCGAAATCGCTCCTCAACGCTCTGCTCGGCGGAGGCGCTTATACAAGGCGATCGATCGCGATATAATACATAAAATTGTGTCCATTTACACCTCCCCTCCGCTAACAATTTACACTCGCCACATATATATGATGTACAAATGATGCAATACGTGCAATAAAGGAAAAAACATTAAAGTGCCGTTCCAGAAAAATAAGTGAGAAGTATTTTAAACTTTGATTTAAAAATGTCTAAAGTCATGGCTCTTCTAATGTTTTTATTCAGCTACTTTTGTGTAAGAATGGCATATACTTCTGTTTAAAGAGCTTCTCCGTGCAGTTTCCGCCTTCTTTTGGCAGATCTGTTAAGATGATTGGCTGCATTCGAAAATGATTGACACATGATACGCCCTTTACCCACGCCCACCGGGGCTCCGGCCTGCAGCGTTCTCGTTGATTCGCGAGGTCGTGCACCTCTCGAATTTTGTAACTTCGCGCGCGCCGCGCCTCAGCGCAATGAACAAAGTCATGTTTGCAGGGTTCATACACCTTTATAAGATGGAATTCAAGCACTTGTACGTCACTTTCAAGGTCCATTTCAATATTTTCCAGCACGTTAAACTTAATTAAGTTAAATATTTATACATATAATCGAAATGATTCGAAATAATTCGCTTTTTATCACATGTTTATTTTCAAACCGCCCAATCTTAACGTCTTCACGAGAACTGTTCAGTCAGACAGCTATTTGTTGTGAAACGAAGTAGTTACAATTTCATTTTCAAGTACTTTAGCCGAAATTCCAGCACTTTTCAAACCTGGAACACAATGCAACTTTAAAATTCGTCAGGTAAATATTTTTCCTTTCTTTTCTGCACTCCAGATTTTTGTTTACTTTAACTATCCACCACTGTATTTCCTGCTGTTGGGCGGGTACCAGCCGGTTACGGTCGGTGCTGGATCAAACCATTTTCCAGTGGGAGGCGGGGGTGTATGCACTTAATGGAAAATATGCAGATAGGTAAAAAACATATATATTTTAGCCATTGAGCTTATTTTGAGTACAGAATTTTACATTAATGAAAGATTTCAAGATTATTTAAAAATTATAGACTTAAATAAAAAATAAATTGCTGGGCTCTTTGATGGGCCCCCCTGGCCCTGGGCCCCGGGACAACAGACCCGGTTGTCCCCCCCCTGTCGACGGGGCTGGAGAAATGTACCAAATCAACAGAGAAAATCTGTAAGGCAGCTACAGCTAATATGAGGAAAGAAGGCCTGCTAGTTGTTGCCAACTAACTTGTACTATCAGAGGATTTTGATGGTTGGTAGACAGTGGCGGATGCAGCCGGCAGTTTTTGGACGGGCCAAAGTGAAATTGGGGTGGGCAAGCACGAACGAAAGTTGTTCGGGGTGGGCGGGGTGTATGGTCATTAAATGACTCGTGTGCTAGGCGCCATCCTGCAGCAATTATAGTTTATTTTCATTAATTTTCATACGGAAAACTGTATTCTGAGCTTGTGATTAGGCGGGCCCATCTGCCAATCAGGGTGGGCCTGGCCCACCTAAGCCCACCCATAGATCCGCCCCTGTTGGTAGATTGTGCCACTTTTCCACATCGCCACAAAACGTGCTCAACATTTTCCCCCAAACATTACATATGGACACAGACTAGTTGAAAAATATGTATATTTGGTGTATGCACAAATTAATCATCCATCATTTGGAACACATGTGAACAAAATGTTTCATTTTCCTTTGGTATCCATCCCATGTTTTCCAAACCCCACCAACAATGATCATTGCAGAACAAATTGGGATCACATATCCCCTAATTTTACATCCCCACAATAATTGTAAATATGAATGTGCAAACATTTGCTGAATCACATTGAAACACCAGCCTAAGAGAAAGGCAGTGACATCTCACTAATCAAATCTCAAAAACAAAGATAAAAAATGGTGCAATATTAAATGCGCCATATACCCCCATGAAAAATACAGTGTACTTACATTACTTTTTAAAGAGGAAAAATAACTTACACATTCATTAATATGCAGTATATGTTCATTTATGCTGCACATACATAAGAAAGGTGCATTTAGTATGGGTATTACCTGCAGGCATTTCAGCATAATTTTACATATTTTACATAGACACATCCTAATTTAAAAATGTATTGTATATATATATATATAACTTTAACTTTTACAGTTAAATATCTCCGTTTCCTCTCCAACCAGAAGCTGAAGTGGCTATATCATGGCATAAGCATTAAATAACAGTGCTGGTCAGCATATCCCAGCATACAAAGGCAAGACATGCAGACATTATGCTTCTGTTGCTGGATAGATTTCCACACTGCTGTTAGTCACTCGTATGCCATACCAGCCTGCCCAAAACTGCGTGTCTTGCCCGCCGTGGGTGAAACGGATAAAACGAACACCACGTCCATAGTCCTTAAAGACATGAGTCATCTAAAATAAAAACATGAAAGATGAAGAGGATGATATCAAATAGGACTAATATCAGAAAACACAGAAAGGTTTAAGTCTGGTGTTAAATACATAAATACATCAACATAACATATACATCAAAATACATAACATAACTAATTTCTCCTGCTGACATTTGACTACAACAAGGCATAAAACACCTACCTGCTTCCATTGTTGATCATTCCACTGTGGAAAGGTGACAATATCAGGCTTGAATGTTTTAACTATCTTCTTCTTTTGATTGAGTAAATCTACACAGATCTCATACTGACTACCACAATCCCACCGTGGGGCATACCTGTACAAGAAGGATTTACTGAAGTCAAATCAAAAATCAAATCAAATATATTTGTATAGCGCTTTTCACAACATATGAAGTGTGTTTTACACAAAATTTGTGACCAGACAAATTAAATGAGAATGCTCAACAAATGCTCACCAGTCTGATATGATTATGTCAGGCTGTATATCATCAAGAAATGCAGGATTATAACCTTCTTTCTCCAAGTCAATCAGCTGGCTTTTCAGACACAAGCTGGAAAACAATGCTCCTTATAAAAGAGTCTAAATGTAATTAAACTGCTTTGATTCATTAAACTATAGCACAAATGCTACAGCACTTCAGTTCAGTCTCTGTAAATCTAGCACTTCTGGTACATAATGTGAACCCAGGGAAGAACACATAAGCAGTAGTATAAACATCCTATATAAAGTTTTGTAAATACATCACTGTCAGCTTGGAGTACTATAGGTTTTGAGCTCGCTGAATTTACACAATGTACAGCACTGTAAATATTTAAATATATTTAAAAGTAAATATTTAATATAATTGTCCAATATTGTCAAGAATTATGTAAACTTACTTACTCATAAGAGGTAACAAAGCATTTTGTTACTGTGTCATCTGGATGAGGTGCAAACATGTTTTCTACAGTCCACAGATCACCTCCATTTTTCAAGATTAACCAGCCATTGAGGTTCTCTAGATAGGAGAATTTTGAAGACATTAGTACTCATATATACTATAGGCCAACTGTTGTTGGGATGCTGCAGGCTATCAGTGTATTTATCTGTACACGGACAGGATGGCCGAAACCTCCACGAATATAATTACCACTTCCTTCATGTTTTACTCTTATGTCATCCAAACCAAATAACTTTTATTTTCAAGTCACACATACACAGGAGTGAGTGAAAAATGCTTATTCCTTACATATTTTTACACAGAGTAATGTTAACATATAAAGCACATGTCCTAAAAGAAAAATATATACAGATGAGCACAAAGTACAAAAGGTACAAAGACCTTACACAATCACAGTCATGCTTACTAAGCACTACTGCAATACAAACCTTGAGTAAATACTGAATATATCTGTACAGAATGAGTATGAAGGCAGTAGTAGTATTAGTGTACAATAAGATACATATTGTAGTTCATGTTATACGTGACGTTGCCTATAAAGTGCAGAGTATCTGGGGGTTGTGAGGTGGAGAGACTGAGTAGGTGAGCGTGCAGGCTATGTTGTAGTTCTACTGGCTGTTGAGTAGTCTGATGCCTATTTTTGCCTATTTCAAATCACGGACCCTTTTCATTTACAGAGTGGAAATCATTAACCAACACGATTTTAAGAAACTCTCTGAACTGATTCAGACACACTATAAGGATGTGAACCAAATGTGGACCATATTTCCATCTGTACTTACAGGTCTCAAACTAGTCTAGTGAGTGATCTGTATTACTCACCTTTCGCGCTGGGATTCTTTAAAAGGTTGTGACGTTTCTTACACAGAAAGTAGAAAGCCTGCCAGTCCTTTGGTTTTTTATCGGCAACACGAGGCTTGAATCCTTCTCTACGACATCGCTCTCTCCAAAATGAAGCACTATCCACAATCGACATCCATTCGCGACACACCAAGCGACAGACACATATAACCTGCTGTGCAGGAACGTGTAGAAGAATTTCCTCCATAACCGCAACAGGAAGAAGAAGACCTGAGGGGTATTCCAGAAAGTGGGTTAAGTTATGAAACCGGGTAAGCAAACTCAGAGTTAACGAAAACTCAGGATTTTCCATTCCAGAAACCGAGCTTAGAGAGAACCTGAGTCAGTTACTATAGCAACTTATGCTCTGAAGCTAACCTGCTCGCTGGCAGGTTAACTTGAACCTAAACCCGAGTTACAAACACGTCATCATGACGTGTCCTTTCCTCGAGGATACTGTGGATATTGAAGCTCAGTTTATTCACCGAGCTCTTCATCGGGAACACCTTATAAAACCCCAAATAGACATAGGCCTACTATCATTTTCAGATGGTCAAATCAAATCAAATATTTTTGTATAGCGCTTTTCACAACACATGTTGTCAATGTAATGAACGTTATAATTTTTCAGCACAATCCATTACTTACAATCCATCAAACATTACATATTGCGGATCAACCCTCAATTCTCTACAGATTTTTATACATCGCTCTTCGTTTTTTTGCTAGTGGAAGTTTTCATTATAGTGTAGGAGTTGCGGAACCTGTCAGCAAAGCTACTGTATGTCGGTCTATCCAAAAAGTATGTCTGGCATTAAAATGACTAATGCCCAGTTTTGTGTTGTTTCCTGGGCATAAACCCGTTATGGACATCAAAGAGGAATTCCACAACATCACAGGTTTGTCTTTAATTAACACGGACAATAAAGAAATTAAGCAAAGGAGAAGCAATAGGCTATATAACGAACTTCATTCCATTTATTTTTTAAGGATTTCCTAGAGTCATTGGCTGCATTGATGGAACCCACATATGCTACCTATTACAGCACCATTAAAACATGTTGACGATTACATAAACAGAAAATCCATCCATAGCATTAATGTACAGGTAGGCTACTAACCTTTATAACCCTTAATGAATAATGTACTTATCTTTAATGGTAACAAAAATAACGTAGCTATTGTAACTTACCTTTCTCCTCCCCATCAAGATCACATGTGATGCTTCCCACCTCATCACAAGTGTTGAAGCCAGATGGCCAGGATCCATCTATGATTCCACACTGTACAACAAATTTGAATAGGGTAGGCCTGACGTAGTTTTGCTAGTTCTTCATATGCAATGTAATAGTTAAATCATGGCAAACCCTAGTGCGATAGGACACTATGACGGCCTCCTTCATGGAGACAGAGGGTATCCCTGCCTGCCCTATACCTCATGACTCCCTATTCAGATCCTGCACCTGGACCACAGTCCTGCTACCATCAGGCCCACAGCAAAACCAGGGAAAGAATTGAAATGACCCTAGGAATCCTCGAGGCCAGGTTTCAGTGCCTGAAGGGGCTCAGAGTTACCCCTGAGAGTGCGTGCCACATAATAATGGCATGTGTGGTATTACACAACATTGCAACCATCTAGGGAGAGTGACAGCCTACCATCTCTGACATGCCCACAGACCAGTAACCTTACATACATGTGGGTGACAACAGAGATGGTAGAGTTGTCAGAGACTCCATCTGCAATCACTGCTGCAATCAAATTTCATTTTTCCTGTAAATAAATATATTTTCCTGCATACGCAGTCATTAATACTTCAAGCTACAGTGGTGTGAAATACGACGCTCGGCTGATTTTCGCATTTAAGCCCATGATAAATCTTATTTATCTGTGTTTTCATCAAGAATGCCTTTATAGTTACGCGTGAACGCGCTTCTGTCTGGGTCAACCTACTCAGCCTTGAGCGACCCTGATTACTTTAATTCCGATCCGCCGTTTTGGAACCGAAAACTCTGAGTATGTCAGCTCGGGGTAAGACAACTCAGAGTTCAGGGTTAAGTTTAGAGTTTGTTAAACCCGCTTTCTGGAATACCCCTCAGGGGACTGAGATAAGGAGACACTTTAATTTCATCTACACATAACTGCGCCATATTCAGTGAAATCAGTCTAGTATTTGAGCAAGTATGTGGTCAACTCACATGTTCCGTGCTTGTTGACTGACCCATCTTTTTCTTTATCGGGGTTGAAGAATTACGGGATACACGCCGTCGCTTACCTCGCACTGTTAAAGCAACATAACAGCAGCCAACAGATCTCAGTTGCTTCTAATACTAAAACGTTGGTATAAGTATTAGAGAAAAACAAATAACCCAAAATGAACCAAAATACTTTGAGTATTACTATTTCCTGATAATCTGTCTTCGGGTTTCTCCTCTTCTTCACGTGCGCTTAGTTGACTGTAAACAACGAAGTGTGTCTTGGCGCCATCTACTGTGCTGGGGGGGGATCAAACCATAGACGCCTCATCGAGCGGGGCAGCCCGCTGCTGCGATACGTAACAGCGTCCGCCATATTGGTGAGGGCATATGTGCCAGTAAGGCTAATGCAAGTGAATGGAGCGAACTTCAGAAAGTGCTCTTCTACAAAGTATTTTTAGCTAATGTTCGTCATCGACCCACTCACATATAAACGTTAATATATTTGGAAATTAAACAATCACCAAAGACAACATTTATGACTTTTCATTATATTTTAATTGTAATTTCTGAATAAAAAAATGTCAACCTATGATACAATTGATTCCGTTTTTATATTTACAGTAATTAACATTTATGAACATATGTACACACACATCATCAATATATGAAATAATAAATAAAATATCTATTTATATATGTACACATTAATATCTATATCTATATATCTATATATATGTACACATTAATATCTATCTATCTATATATGTACACATTAATGTCTATATCTATATGTACACATTAATATCTATATCTATATATATGTACACATTAATATCTATATATATATATATATATATATATATATATATATATATATATATATATATATATATATATATATATATCTATATATATGTCTATATATCGATCTATATCTATCTCTGTATATACTGGGATCTCTATTGTTTGAAGCTAATACCCTTGGAAAAGAACAGTCTTGCACAGCTTTTTCCGTGTGTTACCACTCTGCAACTTAAGAGTGTTCAGCTTGGCAATATGGTGCAGTCTCAGTTTGTGAGACTTCTTTGAGCTCTTAGATGTCCTGGTAGACACGTGCTAAAACCAATTATAAAAGATAAAACATTATTTAACAAGCAGATCCAAAAAGGGAAAATACGTTTTCCAGGATGGTGTGGCTCTGAATCTTGGCTTTCTAGAAGCACCGACCTTTTGGAGGTGAGCTGGGAAACAGAAGACTGAAGGAACAGCTCCAGTTCTGATCCTGACTGCCTGACCTGTCCTGTCAAAATCCTCTGGCCTGAAATGCTCACTGCAGAGCATGGAGGACAAGCTAGCAGAAAACCCTTCTCGTCTGACAGCTGTTTCCCATCTCTTTCTGAGATCTCTATCTTTTGGAAACCTACATAGTATGACAAACGTTTGCTAAACAAATCACAATAATCAGAGTACCTACTTCGGTCGAATTTAGTAAAAATATACTTTCTTTGTTTGTTCTGAGACTGGTTTCACCGCGGGAAATCACAGTATTACGTCCGTGATGAACAGTATTGAACACAAAATCAGGAAAATCTGTACGTAAAATGACTCCGTAATGGACAAATAGAAGCATTAATACATTTACATTCTTACCTGTGAAAAGTTATGCCAATTGATCTTGTTTCAGTTGAAAAGCGGTTGGTGCAGTTATACGCAGAGCATGAGCGAGGCATCTTTCGCTGCTTCTCCGATCGCTCTTCTGCCCTCACCAATATGGCGGACGCATTTACGTACGACTCAGCGTTCCATGAGGCGTCTATGTATATATGTCTATGGATCAAACGATGTGACCTATTCTGCAGCCCTGGCTTCAAAATGAAATCAAATGTATAGGCTACATATATGAGGGTCAGTTTGCTAACATTTAAGGCAGGGCAATACAAAATGATGGCAGGTTAACATAAACATAACCCGGGTTCACATAAACTTTTATCTAGCTAACATGGCATGTTAATGAACGAGTCATTGGACGTTCCTGATTTATGTAGTTTTATGGCGTTCCCTGGGCATAACATTATAATGAACATTAAAGAGGAATTCCATGGAATTGCATTTTTGTAAATTTTTTAATTTAAATTTTTAATTTTTTAAAAACGATTAAAAATTGATAAAATAAATGGGAAGTGGAAATATCTCTGCATCTTATAATGCAGAATTTCAGGATTTCCAAGTCATTGGTTGCATGGATGGAACCATGTGACATAGTGGCATGGTACAACACTGCCATAATTAGAGGAGAGCAACTGTGACACCCTGAATGTGTAGTCACATAAAGGTAATTATTTTATTTATATATTCTCATGGTTTGTGCATATATTTATTGTGCTGTTATTTAATGCTTCCAGCCCTGTAGGGGGAGCTAGACTCAAGGGGCGGGCGCTAGACTGTCGCTTAAGTGGGTAACAGGAAATTGTCCTCAGATGAATCTGAGAACTCAAACTGAACACACTGGCTCATCGTGTCTTCTGTTTATCCTGCTACCCAGAGCCGTATAGAGTATCTATAAGGCTCTGCTGCTACCCAGATTTCATCCATAACTGCTACTACCCAACCCACACACCTGGGGGGTGTAACACAACATCCTGTCAAACCCAAAGCAGATATTGAATAGGAACCACATCTTAATCTACCTGACTACAAAAATGGTAGAAATGGTAGATACATCATGCATTTCTTCCAATAATTATTTCCTCATCATTTATCTCACCCATCTGCCCTTTAATTATATACATGAGACTATAATATATGTTCATGATTTCTTTATTTCCTGAAAAAAAGTTAATTTCCTTGTCCTCATTCTTTAGTACATTCACATCCATATACTCACAGGATGTTCCAGCATATCCAGTATATATTTTATTCCAGCAAATCATTTTCATTGCTTGTCTGTTTTATTTGGAGTTGTATTGCTCCATCTTAAGATCACTCTTCTCAATTTGTTTCTGGAGGTGCATCATGTATAAATCCTTTACAGGCAGCTTGGAAGTATAAAGGAAGGGAGAAAATACCATGATATAGATATATGATATATAGATATATAAATAAATATTTCACTTGGTGAGACATTAAGCTATTCTTGCTTTTCCAAGCTGAGCTCTGGATGTTGACGGTTCCTCATTAGGCTGTACATCACCTGTTATGTTCTGTAAGATGGCAGTCACACAGGGATCACATGAAATGCTATAGTTAATATATTCAACATATGCAACATATACTGTACTTCCATGGGCCTTCCAAGAGCATCATCCCACTAGGAGACAGAGATCATCTTCCTTGAGACTGTACACCTCAAGTAAGATCTACTCCGCATATTTCTGGAGTTTGACAATCTGGAATATAAGCGGCTGAAATGAGTTTTCTCCACAGGGTTATGGAAGTGGTGGCTGGGGAAAGGGAAACCTGGGCCTCTTGGCTTAGGCTACTGCCCCGTTACCTTCGCTAACAAGGCAGCAATTGATTTGGATAATGTAGGCAGGCTAACGCTTGAAAATGTTTAGACTGTACATGCCATGCATTCAGTAACTGCTAATAGTAACATAAAACAGGAAGGTGATAAATCCTGCACCTAACATCCGGAGTCATGCAACAGGCTTGGCTAGGATGTATTAACCAACCAACAACCATGATCTAATAATACCTACACAATACTACTGGACAAGATAGATTTCACACACCCTATGCACACACTAGTTGCTTGAACAGAACACAGCAGCAGCTACAATCTGATACTGGCTCGACAAGGATCCAGAAGCACTAATACAAAGACTCGCATGTTTCAATGGTAGTTCACACGTTACTTTTATTATTGGTAAAAGTCTCTTTTACCCTTTAAGTGGCCACAATGCTGATAAAAGTAAAATGTGGAACAACAAAGAAATATGGGGACCTAGAAGAGTAGACATGTATTCTCATCAAGACATGTATTTTAATAATGTTATTTATGTAGATAATTGACCGAGATGAAAAACGGGTAACGTTCTCGTAGAAAGTTAAATGATGAGATATCTAATCGGGGTCTAATCACCCCTTCTTGGCAAAGAGCTCGTCGAATAATTTTCTCTTCGATGTTCACTGGATCCCAGAGGAAAGGACGCGACATGTTTGCATGAGTATCGTGTGTAAAACGCGGTTTAGAGTTAAGTAAACCTACTAGGAAGTAAGTTGGGTTCAGAGCGTAGTTGCTATAGTAACGAACTCTCACTTTGAACTCGGTTTCTGGAACTGGGAACCTACATTCTGAATTCTGAGTTTACGTACCCTGGTTAAGCGCTTAACCCTCTTTCTGGAATATCTCCATGGTCTAAAGTTTTTTTTTTACATGCACCTGTCCAAGCAGTCCAAGATACTACCTCACTGTATCGCAAGAGAACGTCCCTTTATGTAGCCTATAACTTAGCATCAGTGTCCATTTTATTATTAAAGAATATAGTTATATTTTCACATTGCCGACTTGAAACCCAAGTGCAGACGTCATTGCTCTAACATGTAGGTTTTTCTGGGTTTTTTTTCTTCATACTTTTGCAGCCTATACAGTTCTTCCTCTTTCCTGCTTTACATATAGTGTCGAATGGGAAATTTCAGTTAAGAAGTGATCATGACACTATAACACTTCTGAGATGTTCACTATCATGCCTTTGCTCACGTTGTTCTCGTTATTATAATTTTTGCGTACTGTTATGAAGTGTACTCCTTTTGTATGATGCGGTGGAAGTGCTTGTTTGACGTTTAACAGTAATTTATCAGCAATGCCTATGTAAGAAACGGTTATTTTTATCTCTTGTAAATGTATATTAGCCTACTTAGGCTCACGCTGACTGAAAGTAGCCAGTATCTAGCCAGTACCAGAATAAATGTTTTTCCAATTTATATGTAAAGATAATATTGATTTTTGATTTTCAGCAACCAACCGTGACACGACTGTTTTATTCAGCAAACATCCTAAGATCGTCATAAATAGAGACATCCAGTGTATTGTCTCCTATACCACTCTACAGACACGTCATTTAGTTGTACAAAGTATTATGCCACCCAATAAATACTGCAAAAGAGTTCCCGTTTGCAGTTACTAAATGGCGTGATAATGCTCGTGCGTTTGTGTGCGCGTTTGTGTTGTACGCCCCCGCACGCGCCTTTAGCTATTGGCCACTGTACACTGAAACTACTAACACAGTCATTGCAGTTATGGGGAGATGAGTCTTACTTTGTAATCTACTTTATTTACAAACAGTAGACCATCAGACATTTCCTTTAAATATCGAAGTTCCCAGGGTAATAGGCCAAGTGTTTGTTTAAGTGACGTTTTCTTAAACAGCATGAACATGACTCTTAATTCTGGAGATGGAGAACACACGAATGTCCAAGAGGTAACTTCATTACATGGTTTCACTGTTGACTATTAGCAATGTTATGTTTTTATCCTGAAGAGTTAAATTAGACATAGGCTAATTTCTCCTGCTTATGTTACAGTTTCCGAAATTTTATTTGTATCTGTTAGCCTGCAAATTCATTAGTGAATTAGACTACACTGTTTTGAAATATCGACAAATGTGGAGAAACATTTTAGTCTGAAGATATAGACTGACCGTTATTTAAAAGCGATTATTTTAAAGTGATATAGACTGTCCGTTATTTTAAAGTGATTTGTTTTTCACTTTGGCTCTCTAAATTGACTCCAGACAGATGCCAGTTGCCTGATGAGATCCACTGGAACGTTTTGTTGATTTTTTGCTTGTTTTTTTGTATTGGTTGTTTCTTTAGTGAGATGAGTTCAAATGGGGAAGTTACATGTAGATATAGATATGCTTGCTATTGTGATATGTAATGTGTAAAGGAGCTGTTAAAGACAAAAAAAAATCCAGCACAGATGTGAAGCAGCTCAGCTAGACAGATGTGTCTTCCAGGGAAATAAAGCCCATGTGCATATTGTTAAAATAAGGTCACTTCAGTCTGTGGTCACTTCAGTCACACACACACACACACACACACACACACACACACACACACACACACACACACACACACACACACATATATGTCCAGAGGTGGACATTCCAGGTTCAGAAAGTAAAACTCCATCCCAGGATTTTATTCAAGCTTGCTGGATTTGCTAATTAATGGCAAGTAATTTTAGTGGAATCAACACAATCCAGGAAGCCTGAGCAAAATCTTGGTGAGGACTTTTACTTTCTGAACCTGGAATGTCCACCTCTGACAGCTACTGGTCTCAAGTTGACGACTGGTCTCAAGTTGATGTCCACCTGTCAAGCAATGCAAGATACTCCCTCACTGTAATGCAGACCATTTGTCCCTTTATCTTCTATATCTTAACACGTGTTCTTTTTCCTAGTAAAGAAGTTCGTTATAGATTTTGACACTGCCAACTTGGAGCCCAAGTGCAGATGCCTCTGTATAAGGCTATGCCACCCAATAAATATTATAAAAAGTTCCAGTTTTCTGTTCCTCTCAGTTAAATGGCCGTGCATGTATTTGCGTCCTCGCATGCATCTTTAGCTACTGTCCCTTGTACACTGAAACAACAAACGCAGTCTTACCATTTTAGGCAGGAGGGCCTAATTTCCCCTAAGCAAGTCAAATCATCACAGTGATGTAACATCAAATCCTCACCAAATTCAAGACTTTGCTATTTCACGGTTGTTTACAACTCATCAGTCACTTTATTCTACTTTATTTAAAAAACTGTAGAGCACCACGTGTTCCCTTAAAAAAAAATCAAAGTGTAATAAGCATAATAAGTGTTTGGGTATCTGAAGTTTTTCTTAAAGAGCACAAACATGCTTCTTAATTCTGGACATGGACAACACACAAACGTCCAAGAGGTAACTTCATTACATGGTTTGAGTGGTGACTATTAGCGATGTTATGTTTATGATCCTGAAGAGTTAAATCGGATATAGGCTAATTTTGCCGGATTCTGTTACAATTTCAGAGATTTGATATGTATCTGTTAGCCTAATCTAAAAAGACTATCCGTTCTTTTGTCTATCTAAACCAACCACAAAAATCTGCCAGGTGCCTCATGAGATCCACAGGAACGTTTTGTTTATTTTTGCTTGTTTGTCTGTTTTGTTGTTTGTTTGTTTTCTTTATTGAGATGAGTTCAATTTGGAGAGGTTACATGTATAGATAGGCTATTGTGATATGTATTGTGTGATGAGCTGTTAAAGACATAGGATAACCCTGCTATCCAAATGTTTTTTTTACAGAATGGTCCAGGCATCCCAATAGCACGAAAACTGTGCTATGCCATTGGAGGGATGCCCTACCAAATGACATCCATTATCAAGGGCATTTTCATGCAGATATTCTTGCTGGATGTGGTGCAGGTACAAGGTCAACATGCTTTGTTGAATTGATATTGTGATGGCCTTCGAGTCTAATTCTCAAGATAGTTCATAACCCCTGCTATGAGTTAGCAGTTTTCTTACAGTCAGCAAGTGAGAAGAGATGCAAAGGAAATGCAAATTAACACTCTGTCCACGCCTCTGTCATATGTGCAAATATTCTTACATGCTTACATTTTCTAGAGATAGTTCTAGGAAACATTAATGCTACACGTAATTTGAATATGGAAATAATAGTGCTGCCAGGGGTTGTGATGAATCCAGACCAGTAGTTTCTTGTTATTGTGCCATGAAGTAAAATGCATTATATCCACAATTAAACATTAAGCATCTTGCATTTGGGATGTTTTGGAAATTAAGATCTGATAATTTGTGAATCTGATAATGATATCGTTGGCAGTCTGATAATTTGTGAATCTCCTTTGACAACAATTTCTGTAAAATGATTTCGGGTGCTTTATGGTGTGCATTGTAGGTTTTTTTTACTTAAAACTTGAAAATTGGCCCAGATTTCTGTGTTCTGTGATATTTTTTAAGCTCACATACAGTACAGTACTTAGAAGTCTGAAGCCCAGCATACATTGCGGTATAACACCATTGTAACATTTTTTGAAGCAATGTCCTCTGCTTGGTAACAGGACATTGCTCTTGTAATTACTTTCCCAACAATGTGGTCATCAAAATGAATTTCCTTGTTAAACAGACATACAAGTGAATACCAATAAATATTTGATTTGCTCCTTAAGGTAAAATGTGCAGAAGAAAATATCATTATGCAAATGGTTGTCTGGATTACACTTACTGTGCACTTTAGAAAAATTATTGCAAACATGGAGAACATCATCCATTTGCTTCCAACATCCAGTATCAGTTCAGTTCCATGTTAATATCACTGCTGTATTACGAAGGTTCTGTCATCCAAACGGCATCTTAATGACCTCAAAGACAGCAGTGGCCTTGTGGGTAAAAACTGACCAGTGCTGAATGGTAGTAAAGGTCATCCTGACAAGCTTGGCATAGAGACAGTCTGTGACATGAACATAACGAAGTATCCGGTGAGTGTAGATGTGATGTTTGTATAATGTCCGGGAATGTTTCCTTCAATATTATTGTGTTTGGGCAGCAGGCAACTGAATTAGGTATCTGCTCTTGCAAAGAAGTACTTTGTACAACCCTAATAATTAACCATAGGAAGTTAGCAAGGACTTTTGTATGGGCATGTCCATAGAGCTTTGATGTATGCATCTTACTGGTGTAATTTCCCTTGAGGAAAAATGAATTGGGTGATAAAGTGGAACTACATGTAGTACTACATTCCTAAACTCTTTGTGTGTTTCTCTTCATTTCAGATGAGCGCCTTCTACGTCTCCATAATTCTTTTCCTGGGCCGGGCCTGGGATGCTGTCACAGACCCTTTGGTGGGCTACGCAGTGAGCAGGACCGGACGCACGCGCTTTGGCAAGCTCATTCCCTGGTGAGGACAGAGCGGGACAGAACAGGACAGAGCAGGACAATCACCTAAAACCGTGAACAAGGCTTTTGGGTCAATGCTGTAATGGTGTACTTTATTTTAGCCAACGATATAATTTCCTTAGCCGAAGATGACAGGACGTCTGCCTGGAACCGACATTGTATAGGACTGTTACCATAGCTGAAGTGGGCAGCATTACATTTGTTGCTGCATAATGTCTGTGTGCTTTGAAACTTGAGGTCAAAATGTTAACAACTCTTATACCCCATTTGCTTCTGTGCATGCTGTAGAAATGTAAATGCTAGCATGGACTGTAAATGCTAGCATGGTCTGTTGTAGTGGTATCTTGCATAGTAGATTTGCGTCAGGGATTATTCAGTGTAATTTTACATGGCTTCAGATGACAGGCTGCATGTGTCTGGGGGGTAACAGAGACATTTCTTTTAGGAAATCTTTCACAAATAATAATAATAATCAAACTAGGTGCCTCATTTACTGATCATTGATATGTTTGGGTGAAAACGCACCTGCATGAACTGTACATGAACCTTATAAGGCACCAAGGAGATGTTTTCTGAGCTCACATACAGATTTTGGCCATGAAATATGTCACATTTGAACTTTAATCTATGCGTGAGAGAGAGAGAGAGAGAGAGAGAGAGAGAGAGAGAGAGAGAGAGAGATGTACATGTACATGTTAGTCACACAGCCTTGTGGTACTGCTCACAACCCCGCCTCTTTTCACACCCCCCTCCCCCAACGTGTTTAGTCACTCAGTCTGATTCTTGAAAGCCTTTCCTCTCTCTGTAGGATGGTGTACACCGCGCCGATGGGAATACTTTCTTATGTCATGCTGTGGTATACCCCTCAGGACACCATGTCTACTGCCTCCAGCTTCTGCTGGTACCTGACATGGTGCTGCCTTTTTGACGCCTTCATGAGCGTAAGCACCCCGCCTTCCTGTGGTACCCGGTTTTGTATATCCATAGAGGAAGTTAATATCTTTAAAAGGTGCAGTTAGACAGCTGAAGGCATTTCCTGGTCATCCCCGGGGCTTCAGGGCTCGTATTGAAATAGATATATCACAGTGATCATGCAAAGTGTGTTTCTTGCTCCACATGAGCTGTGCCGTCGTTACTATGTACTATGTTCAGTCTTCTCTAACTCCTTTTATACCTGGCATTATAATGTTTGCATGTGTGGGTGGATAGGAGGAAGGAGAGGGAATGCTACCTCTATGATCCAAATTATCTGTTTTGTCCCCCTGCCTCTCTCTCTCTCTCTCTCTCTCTCTCTCTCTCTCTCTCTCTCTCTCTCTCTCTCTCTCTCTCTCTCTTTAACTGTTAGTGCTACCATGTCCCCTACACCTCCCTGAACATGTTTCTCGGAGGTGACCAGAGAGACAGAGACTCAGCCACTGGTTATAGTAAGACCTTAGTGCTCATTTCCTCTCCTAGACTCTTCAGAAGATCTCAGACGTATATGATTAATGGACATTAGGGATATAGAATAGGTTATAGTAATATCAGCCTGGTTTAAAAGTATTTGTAGTGCATTTATGATGGCAGTCAAAACAGTTGATTTGTATATCTAGTGATTGTATATATCTCATACTGTATATATCTCACTTTGTTTAGTGACCCTATGACCACTGTTAACCTTTCTCTTCATTTGTTCTCTCAGTTCCTGGTATTTTTTTCTACCCTGGATACATACAAAGGAAAGAATATGAAATATTGGAGAAATACCAGGCACTGAAAGGAGAAATAATGAGAATGTGGAAGGTTAACACCATGGTGGTCCAAGAGGTGACAGGGCACCTGGGTGCACAGGGCACAGTCAGCAGACTGCAACACTCAGCAGTGGTACTAGCAGTAGAATATAACAAAACTGAGTGTAAAATGTATGTATTTGTTAAAAGTGTAATATACATGCACCTATTCAAGTGTAAACTGTAAAGCATGTTTTTGTAGAGGCAGTATCAACTGTAGATTTTAGTGGTTGATAATCTAGCCTGTATGGATTTGCACTGTTTCATCTCTATAAAACCCCAAATGTCAGATATCAGCACATAATTTCCTGACTCAGCCTGTTCCTGCCACACTGTTCATGCAGAAGTTGGTGTGGTGACTTCTTTTCTGTACCAAATAGGAAGTAGTGTGCTTAGATTGGCTGAGCTTGGGGCAGCTTCAGAACAATTTAGTATTATCACATCTTCATGGTTTTGGTTCATTCCACCCTCTGTGTCTCAGCTCAGATGCACACACTTTCTTAACCATCACCATATGTCGTAAATGTCATATCTGTTCAGCTCTTTAAAATCTGTTCAGACTTAATTAATTAGTAATTATTCACTGATTGCTGTTTTTTTTAACTACAGTAAATTAGTTCCTTACTGTTGAAGCACGTTTGATCCTGACCCCACCAGAAAGCCCCCAGGGCGTGAGGGGTTAACCTGAACACGTTTTCCACGCGTATGGGTGTGACTCGTGGGTTCTTCTTTCCCTCACTCAGGAATGGGGATGGAGATGTTTGCGACGTTGGCAGGTGCTATGATCCAGGGTCAGACTGTGGGGATATACCACGCCAAGAGGACCAAGGATTGCAGCATGCTAAATGCTAGCCAAACTCTGGCTGCAAACCTCACCTCCCCCCTGACGGACACGCTGCAGAATACGGTGTCCAACTAATAGGCTAATAGTCTGACAATGTAAAACATAACGTAAAAGCCATATGGGGAACCCATGGTCTGGTGGTAGGGAGCTGGTCTTGTGACCGGAGGGCCGTGGGTTCGATTCCCAGCTCTGAGGCCGTGACTGAGGTGCCCTTGAGCAAGACACCCAACCCCAACTGCTCCCCGGGTGCCGAGCTAGGGCTGCCCACCACTCTGGGCACGTGTGGTTCACAGCCCCCTAGTAATCACTAGTGTGTGTGTGTTCTAACTGCACAGATGGGTAAAAAGCAGAGGACAAATTTCGATTGTGGTGAAAAATCACAATTGTCAAATATGGCATATTTACAATTTACATTGTCTAGCTTAACTGGTTTGGCTATATAAACAGATTTATGGGTTGTTTAGCATTTGAAAGTGCCAGTTGCAAATGGTGCGACAGGGCAAAAGTGCTATAATCTCAGCCAGTAAAGATGTGTGCAGACATTTTGTTTCCCATCACATCCTTTCTCATAAGAAAGGTAACTTTCTTACCAGCTAAACCAGACACAATGCATCACATTGTTTATCTCTAACCTATGGTTTATCTCTTCTATCAACAATTTTGATGACTAATATGGGCCCTTATTGAGTAATATCAGTTTGTGGTGTAACCCTGCAGAGGAGAGCATATTTGATCGCAGCTCTGGCACTGGGTGCATTCTACTTCCTGTGCTGTCTCACACTGTTCATTGGAGTGAAGGAGCAATTGGGTAAGTGACCATTTTTTAAACATCCCCTTTTCAGTATAATGCTGCCTGTCTTATACTAGTCTATCCTACACCCAAAGACTATGCTACAACGGTCTAAATCTATACCTGTCTCTCTTATACCAGAACTATCCTGTATGAATCTGTACTGTGCCAAAGGTGGCAGTTCCTAAGATATAGCTATCATCTGATTGCTAAACTGTAAAAGACCGACTTGAACTTCCCTCCGTATTCTGCAGCCCCTCTGAGTCGGCTGGACCGCAGTACAGTTCCCTACCGCACCAGCATGAAGATGGTCATGACCCACACCTCTTACGTGCGGCTCGTGTTCGCATTCCTCTTCACCTCCCTCGCATTCCAGGTCGTGTGTTGCCAACCTGCTCTTGGGCCGCCTTTGGCACTTCTACGTGACATCATGTGTCGGAGATGTGAACACTAACCACACTGGCAAAGTCCACACTATTTTGCTGTTTTTTGATATGGCGATTTAAGGTTATTAGACACATATGGCTCTTGATAGTGATGCTTCTGATGTCTGTCTTTTATTTTTTTTTTTAGATGACACAGGGAGTCTTTGCTCTCTTCTGTACATATGCAGGTGGAATGGGGGCGTATTTCCAGCATCTAATGCTTATATTGCTGGTGAGAGACTATATGTTTGGGGCAGTCATGGCCTGGTGGTTAGGGAACTGGTATTGTGACCAGAGGGTTGTGGGTTCGATTCCCAGACCTGAGGCCATGACTGAGGTGCCCCTGAGCAAGGCCCTCAATTGTTCACTTGTATAAAAAATGAGATAAAAATGTAAGTCGCTCTGGATAAGGGCGTCTGCCAAATGCCGTAAATGTAAATACGTTTGACATTCTCGTAGTCACTGTATTGAGTTAAGCTGGCATTCTTGCATCAAACTAGTATGAGCCCCACAAATAAAGGCTTTTTGCGTTGTTCCAGTGGGTGATAAAAACTCTCTTTTGGTATGTAGTCTGTAGCCACACTATCTGTCCCTGCGTGGCAGATTCTGCTGATCAAGCTGGGCAAGAAGACCACAGTCTTCATTGGCCTATCAGTGAGCTTCTTCTCTCTCCTCTTGATGGGTTATTTTAAGCAAATGTTGAGACGTGGAGAAAACAGTAAATCTTAATGGGTGCATTTAATTGTGTTAACTATCTCTCGTGACCTCATCTTGTTGTCTTCCCTTGCTTGGCTGCAGTCCTATATCCCTGGTCTCACCATCCTGTACTTTGTGAAGGACAGTTTCCCAGTCTTTGCTACGGCAGCCGTTTTAAATGGATCAAGTCTAGCATGCCTCTATCTGCTGCCCTGGTGAGTTCACCACAGGCGGGTTACATACATCGCATTTTTGGTCTATTGGGAGGTCCAGTAATAACAACAAAACAACAAAACAGCAACCTAATCTTTTGCTAGCTGCAAGGGCATAGCATAACTTGTTTACTGGAGTAAATAACACAGGACTGATTATGTCGCTCTGGATAAGAGTGTCTGCTAAATGCCGTAAATTTAAATGTAAATGTTATTTGATGTAATTAACTTTCTGTTCTGGAATTTAAATGTAAAAGATATTTCACAGTTCTTCTATCATCCACCCAAGATATGAAGCGCCAAAACAATAGGACAAAATCAGATACGTTAGGTGTAATTTACTAGCTTTTTAATGATACAGGTTGACTTTTCTATTTGCAGGTCGATGCTACCAGATGCAGTGGATGACTTTAAGGTGAAGAACCCATCATACATGGACCTGGAGCCCATGTTCTACGCCTGCTTTGTTTTTTTTAATAAGTTTGGAGGAGGGGTGTCAAGCGGAGTGTCCACCCTAGCCCTGCAGTAAGAACGTCTTTCACTCGGTGTACCTTGTTGAGCGAGGCAGCTGGCTTGATCCTACATGCTTTTGGGGCAGTCATGGCCTGGTGGTTAGGGAACTGGTCTTGTGACCGGAGGGTCGTGGGTTCAATTCCCAGACCTGAGGCCATGACTGAGGTGCCCTTGAGCAAGGCACCTATAACCCCAACTGCTCCCTGGGCACCAGGCTACCCACCGCTCTGGGCACGTGTGATCCACAGCCCCCTAGTAATCACTAGTGTGTGTGTGTGTGTGTGTGTGTGTGTGTTCTAACTGCACAGATGGGTTAAAAGTGGAGGACAAATTTCGATTGGGGTGTAAAAATCACAATTGACAAAATATGGCACATTTATTTACATTTACATCTTCAGCCAGAGTTTCAATGCAAAGTCTGTAATACTTTGGTTTGTTCTGTATTTGCGGTGTTTCATGTTCCTGTGCATTATTTATAACTCCATTTTATACAACTCTGTTGTTCTGTCTTACCTGAGCCAACAAAACAAAGGTCTTGTTTCACCTGGATCGGGACTCTTCATTTGAGCTAAAAGCTGCTGTAGTACATATATCTCCAGTGGCAGGTCTTGGTGACTGTTGCTCTTCACTGTATTCCATTAGCTTTGCAGGGTACCAGTCTGGGCAGTGTAGGCAAAACCCAAGAGTAGTCACCACCCTGCGGGTGATTTTTGTCCCAGTGCCCATCAGCCTGCTCCTGATTGGCTTGGTGCTCTTCATCTTTTATCCCATCAACGAGGAGAGACGGCAGAAGATCAAGGCCAAACTAAAGGCAGCGTAAGTGCAATAATGGAGCCTAGCTCACTTTAAAATATATATCAAAATCTCAAAATTGCTCATGATGAGAGGAAGTATGCTGAAAATACGAGTTTCTGTCCAGCAGATGGTGATAAAACTCCATCTGCTACAAGGACATGCATTTTTTTTTCAGCGGTTGATACCAGAATATTTTAACGTGGCTAATATTTTACACATGAGCATTACATACATTTCTAGGAATCTGCTTATACTGTATAGCACCTCTTATTCCTGTGATGCTAGAAATATATTTCTGATAGCGTTCATCTAAATATAGATCTAGTTGTATACCATAATACAAAAAATAATATCTGATAAAAAACATTTTGGAGGATATAAACTCTGTAGGTGTAGTTTAGTGTAGTTTAGAGTGTAATTTACTTGTATTGGAAATAATAATATATCCATTTAAAGTGTACTGTTATTAATGTTGAACTTTAGAGTGTTGGAGAGCTACGTTTCTGAGAGAAGCCAGATTCATTTTTAATAGAAACTGAATGTGAAACTTGTAATTTCATAGCTTGCTGTTTGGCAATTTACAAATGTTTTTCATATATCACTGATTTCATGAAGATTATGTTGCTTCTTCATCCTGTTATACAGAGCAGAGATGAAAACACACAGGAGGAGTATCTGTGAAGAATTCAGAGTGGAATCAAATGAACCTCAGACATCATTATGAAGAGCACATAGTGGATCTGAATGTGCCTCACATTTATTTATGGAGAACTTACATTGAATAGAATGCACATCCGATCTGTCTAAGAGGGACACACACTGAAAAACATGAGGCTCTCTGAATAATCTATCATGATGTATGAGTGCTTTTTATTGCCTCCATCTTAACAGTAATAAAACTATTACTCAGGCTAAGAGAATTATTGGGAATACGCTTGTTTTACAAAAGAACAAATTTAAGATCTAATGTTGTATTCCATTACCCTCATCATTTCCAATTCTCATTACACATATTGTGGTGTTTGTGAGTGGTGTCCAAACCCTCCCAAAGCCACTGCTTCCATGGTATAGGTCAAAAGGCCATTTGAAACACTGCCCTGACACTGTCCTGGTGAGATTATCCTGCATTTGCAGTGGATATAATATCAAGAATAGGCCCAAATAGATTTGGAATATTAGATTTAAATAGTTTGGCATCTATATCAGTGACATACATTGGCTATTACTAGACGTTTTGCTATAATGAATTGACAGATCTAATTTGTAAGCAGTAATTCTAAATTAGTTCTAATAATCGGGGAAACAATGGGGTGCAGTGAAGAGTTCCCGGCGTTCTTGTTATTCTGAACATGGTTGGTGAAGGGCTGTTATCGGACCTCCTCCGCTGTTTCCGGTTCTTTTCACACGCGCCCGACTGCAGAGCTACGTGTGGGTCACGTGATTCGACAATCGCTTAGCTGCATTGACACAGCTGAGCATAACCGTGGAAAGGCAGTTTGCAGGAGACTCACTTGGAAACGAATCAAGGATCTTAAAATGGGAGTCGAGATTGAGACCATTACCCCAGGCGATGGTAAATTGATTAAGCATATAGCTCAAACGCTGCCATTGTGTTTCTACATTGATCTGATTACAATAGTTTGGATATTTTATGAGGTTTTCTCTTTTTCTTCACGCTCATCCTAACAGGAAGGACTTTTCCCAAAAAAGGACAGACCTGTGTGGTGCATTATGTTGGTGAGTTTGAAACAGCGTTTAATTTCCAATATCTGCGGTGGTTAGCCACCCCGTGTCTTCGTCTATTTATTGCTTTTGGTGTGATGGACAAAATGCATATAAACTGAGTTCTTTGGCATTATCTGCTGTTTAAATCAGTAGTAAAACTATTAGGGTAACTTTGGCATCAATTAGAAATTTCATAAATTCGCTCTTTGCTTGGATGAGTTTTGGACAGACCACTGTTTTTTGGGATATCAAGGCATTCGGCGAATACTAGAAGTTAAACGTTTAGAGGGTGAAATTCTGTCCCCATGCGATTGTTATGATATGGTTAGCGCACGCGCGGTCGTTTTCCTGCAGCCGCGAGCTCACACCTGAAACAGGGAAGACAGAGGATGTTTTAAGCTCTCATGCGATTTTCTTGACTTTGTTGAATGATTGTCGGCGTCGGACAATAATCAGTAATCGGATATGTTGTAGTGATTGCAAAAGTGGGGCTTTTGGGAGATGGAATCAAAGGAACCAATTGATTCGGAAAATGATTCGATCTTGTGAGACATTCGAATCATCACACACCACAGTGACATCTAGTGGGCAACCAGGGCCTAAATCCACAACAAAAACAAAGTAAAGTGTTTTTTTAATGAAAAATACATGAAATATAACCCCCATAGCATATTGTGTCTCTAAATAAATTTTAGTCATGAAAACATATAATTTTGCAGAGAATAAGGTTGTTTTAATGACGCCATTAAGATGTATTTTTCATTATGATACATTTAGTCAGTGGATAGATATAGCTGACATTATTCATTTTACATTGCAATGTACGGAAATGCTTGTGTAATACTTTATGTATTAAACATTACAAGTAATCAGTTGTTTTTATTAAGAAACATGATCTGTTCCACAGTCCCACACATGTTGCAACATGTTGTTGTTATGTGAAAGCAAACACAGTTCTGAGATCAGTGAGCAGATTAATTTAGAAGCATTTTGTAGACCAAACAAAAGTTGCTTGAACTTAAGTGCGGACTAAAACCAGTGACTGTATATACGGTCTCTGACTAAAACGCGCGAAAAGATTCGAAACGTGTCGAAACTGCGTGACGTAACGAAACTCGTTTCTGGAGCAGTCACGTGGTCCTCACCTTTCGATGCGGACTTCCAAACAGTGTTGCGGAACACCGTGATTCAAATGAATCGATTCAGTTCAATTCCGCGTTTCGAGATTGACATCACTAATATGTTGATCTGTTCTAAATACTAGCGTTAACCAAATATATTTTTAGTAAGTTTGATTTTGAAGAATGTCTATCACACACTTGGGCGAATAAAAATGATCAGGCTATTTATCTTACGGCTGGACGTATTTTGAGATACCACAATAGTGCAGCGTCGGCAAAACGAATCGCGAGATTTCCTCGTTGCTGTTTTTATTAAGTAACGCAAACAGAAAAAGCACGGACTAACGGGGGAAATGGGAGAATGATAACTAGCATGTACATTTTTAAACTACACTATTTAAAATAAAAACCGTTTAATGAAAACCAAGGCATACATATATTTAAACATTTTAAACTAAATGAAGTCCTTGAAGTGCGAATGCAGACTGCTCTCACTGCGATCTCTCCGCAGTCCCAGTTTGTCTGCCATTCTGACCAGTATAAGCACTCCCAACAGTGTCCAACCTCATGGGTAGACCCAGTCTGTCCTCCACGGGGGCCGGCACACGCTGAATCGGTCCCTTAAGGGCTTCAACAGTTTGGCACCCCCACATGGACCTGATCCACTGCATCACCTGGGTGCTCCATCACACTGGAGCTGATCCAAGGTGTTGTGACCGCAGGTATGATTTGGGCTTTATGAGAGTATCGAGGCACTGATGGTCTGATCAGAAGGCTTTTATCCTTTCTCTGGACCACTGTTTGACATCTCAATGACACTACATCAATTCACTTTCTGCTCCACAACTTCTTTGTAAGCCAACAGTAACTGGTGGGGACAGAGCTGAAGTGCTTCATTCTCCACCAGCACTGGTATCTTCAACGTTATAGCGTGTCCAGCCACCAGGGATCCAACAACCAGCTCTGATGCTGCGTGTTCAGCTCCTCGAGAGAACTTCTCCTACTGAAAACTAAGAAATAACTTCTTTGGAGATGTGATGGTTCGTGCTTCTTCGTAGCATTAACAAAAACGGACCCATATCTGTGAGGGCAGCGAGGTGTTTTACATCTAGCTGTACTGCAGAATCAACCAATCTGCTTTACTCCATCATCAACGCTGAGCGTTGTTCTCTTCAGGTCAGCCCAGCCCTCATTGGGCCACCCCACTCTCATTTCCCACTCTTTTGGTTAGCTGCACATACCATAGCATAGCTGCTCAGCCTTCTCAAATGCTGGTAAACCATCATTCTCTGCTCTTCAGGCAGCATGCTTCTCTGCTCTCCCCGAACCTTCTGCCTATACTAAAGCATTGCCTGACTGACAATGTTGCGAGAGCCTGTGCAAAATGTAAGCAGAGGTCTGTAGTCACTAAGTCAGCATGCTGCTCAGGTGGCATTTCCATAAGTGCCAAACACGGTGGCATCTTAGAGAGCTGCAATCCAGCCATGATGCTGGGGAGTTGTGGAGTTTGGCTCCCAGGCACCGTTGCCATGCTAGTGTTGTAGACGCAGCAGTGCCTTCTCTCCCTCGCCGAGCTCCAGCTGAACTCTGAAAAGATGTGAAAAATATGTGCAAGGTGATGGCAACAGTGGTTCCCATAGTAATCTGAGCACTAGGGACTAATGTAGATCCCAGGCACAACATCTGAGATCTCCGTCCAGAAGAGATCCGTGCAGAATCACATCCAAGAATCCAGTCCTCTCGTACAAGACCCAAGCTTGAAGGCTGAAGAGTGGGGAATTTTTATATATATGTATCAGTAATTTTGTATATTATATGCAATTGTATTACATATATACGAGTTAACCGTGTGACCTGGGGCATTTGGGGAGCATATGGGGGATATTATGGGCATATGTTGCATTAATTAGTGGGACAATTTTTTGTCATTGCACCTTAAAATAGATATAGACAGGTTAGTCTTGGACAGATATAGCAGCTATTTAAAAGTGCTGTATTTCTGTATGTATACTATTATAACAATGCATATATTTGTTCCCTTTTTGACATCAACTGTTATTATTTTTCCCCATCTTTCACCATCTTATCCTCTCCCATATCCAGGTTGTTTCACAGATGGGCGTAAATTTGACTCTTCCCGTGACCGTCACAAGCCATTTAAGTTTAAGGTTGGTAAACTGGAAGTCATCCGTGGTTGGGAGGAAGGTGTTGTGCAGGTACGCCAAATTCATGTATATGTAAAAATTTAATTTTACATAAAACACCGCAGAATCAAACATTCTAAAAATATATCCACTCTATCTGTTCCATATCTTCAAACTGTCTGTTTGAATATTTCATGTTGATTTTCACCAGGGAACACATACACATGTGGCATAACACACAAAACTGCTTTCTATGCAGGACAAAACTTTGCATGGAATCTTAACACTTCAGATGGTTTTTGCTACTTATGATTTCATGAGTGTAATTCTTCTTTTGGACTAGCTGGGTCAGTAATGAGTCAGTGGAGCATTTATGTAATGGTTAGATGCAGTGTGTAGGTTTATGCTTTGAGTACTCTATGTGTGAGAACTGACGCCTGAGCAACACACCCACTGTAGTGGAATAACGGCGAGAAATGCGGGGTGTGTGGAGTGATGCCTCCTGTTTGTGGCAGCCTGGTGCTGTACATTGACACGGAGATCTATTTGTGTTTTCATTCCATGTCAAAAGAGAACTGTGTTTCCTTAGAGCTATTAAGGAGAGGCGATATTAAGGAGAGGAATGCATTCAGCAAACATTTCAGAAAAGGCAAGAACACGAGCCTCACCTTGGGTTGTAATTATTGTACAATAGTTTTATTTGTGTTCTGGGTGACTCACTAAATGGTCTCTAAGGTAGCTGTGGCTACATTATCCATTGTGCAGATAGCTGTGATCTCAAGACATAACAAATAAGTTTGCTTAGCACTGTTTCTGACATTATTATTGACTTTGCATTGACACCAAGATTTATTTTTGGAGTAAATCTACTAAAAAGCCACCTGTAACCCTGCATATTGGAAATTGAACATTGGATGAAATATAAATTTAACATGTTTAACAGTGACAATACTAAACTCATCTTTATTGGTTCTCAATCAACAAAACTGGTTCCATAACTTTCCATTGAATGTAGCCATGTCCACCTTCCCTCTCCTTTGAGATGTAAGATGTAAAAACATTTTTCCACCTGCACAATCCCTTATCAACTTTTCTATCTATCTGCTTAGACCGTTTCAACTCTTTTTCTTGCTGATATTGGTTCTTCACAAGCTTCAGATGGTCCAGGTGTCTTCTCACTCATACCTACCCATATTATTACACTATTCCCTCACAAATCTTCACTGGGGTTCCTGTAAAATACCATAATAAAAAATTTTATGAATTCTTTTGCTCTTAACTTTACTCTTACGTTCTCTCCTGTGGGGTACTGAGGTTTAAACCGGATCTGAACTGGTGCTCTGTGCTGCTCCAATAAGAGTCCTTGGTCAAAAAGCCATCCATCCATTATCTGTACCCACTAGTCAGGGTCACAGGGGGGCTGGAGCCAATCCCAGCATCACCGGGTGAAGTCAGGGTACACCATGGGCAGGTCACCAGTCCACCACATGGCCAACACACACACCCACCCCCCTACGGGCAATTTAGAGTGATCAATCAACCTAGCATGCATGTATTTGGACATGGGAGGAAATCGGAGTACCCGGAGAAAACCCACGCATGCAAACTCCACACAAAGCAGCCCAGACCGAGGATCAAACCCAGAACACCTTGCTGTGAGGCAACAGTGCTAACCACCATGCCACCCTTGTCAATATATTCATCTACCTGTTTAACATGCTTGAAATTGTAAACAAATTGAAAGTCGCTCTGGATAAAGGCGTCTGCCAAAAGTGTGAAATGTAAAAATGTCAGTATCGAGTATTTGGGGTAAATAAAGTGTGTGTGCGTGTGATCTCTGTAGATGAGTGTTGGCCAACGAGCAAAATTGACCTGCTCTCCAGACTATGCCTATGGTCCAAAGGGTCACCCGGGAATCATCCCCCCAAATGCCACCCTCATCTTTGACGTGGAGCTTCTGGGTCTGGAGTGACTTCATGCTTTATCATTTGGTAGGTATTTTAACCATTCAAATTTCCATTTCCTCTACAAATTAACATGACATGTTGCATGTGAAATTAATGTATTTTCAATTATATTATTAAATTCACATAATTCCAACCTGCAGTCCATTCTTCCAGGTTGTCTACTGTCTTACACACCAAGAAGCCAGAAGTCTGCACTTGATTTTAGAGGTTTTTTTTTGCCTGATGTTATACTCATTTCATAACCTTTATCTGCATGTGTCTCTGATTTTGCTTGTGTGTCTTCAGCCATGTTAATGTATGATCTGAGACGGTAGTTCTCAGTGATACCTGCATAGCCTCGGATACATACAACAGTTCAACCATTCCCTTATACAGTTTTCCACTTTTATCAAATACAGTCTACTGTTGGGCTACTTTTACTTCCTTAGTTTTGTATTTGAGCTATGACGCACACTGAGCTACCAAGTAAATAAACTTTGGTTGCGTTTTTATAAATATTTTTTCCAAAATACATAAATCAACTTGCAACAGGAACCACCTTCTCTTACCACCTGCCCTAGTCAGTAAAGATGAAGAGCTTAGAACATGTAGGACAGCTGATCCATGTTTGACAAAAAAAATATTTTTCAAGTCAGAATCTGACATTGGGTTAACTTGTTTTTTCTTAAGTTGACCTGTAGAATGATGACAATCATACCCCCTGCTTCAGTCAATGGAAAAAACAAAAACAATTCCGTAAGAAAGAAGGTGATTCCAGCTTTAGATAAAATGTCTAGTTATGCAACATACACTATATTGCCAAAAGAATTCGCTCACCTTCCTTGACTCACATATGAGCTTAAATACCATCCCATTCCTAATTTGATGGGTTTAATTTGATGGGTTTAATCTAGAACAACTTCAGCTCTTCTGGAAAGGCTGTCCACAAAGTTTAGGAGTGTGTTTATAGGGATTTTTGACAAATCTTCCAGAAGCACATTTGTGAGGTCACATAGTGATGTTGGACGAGAAGGCCTGGCTCTCAGTCTCCGCTCCAATTCATCCCCAAGGTGTTCTATCGGGTTGAGGTCAGGACTCTGTGCTGGCCAGTCAAGTCCATCCACATCAGACTCTGCCATCCATGTATTTATGGACTTTGCTTTGTGCACTGGTGCACAGTCATGTTGGAAGAGGAAGGGGCCAGCTCCAAACTGTTCCCACAAACTTGGGAGCATGGAATTGTCCAAAATGTCTTGGTATGCCGAAGCATTCAGAGTTCCTTTCACTGGAACTAAGGGTCCAAGCCCAGCTCCTGAAAAACAACCCTACACCATAATCCCCCCTCCACCAAACTTTACACTTGGCACAATACAGTCAGACAAGTACCGTTCTCCTGGCAACCGCCAAACCCAGAATTGTCCATCAGATTGCCAGATGAAGTGCGATTTGCCAATCCATAGAAAGTGCCTAGAAAGTGCCACTGCTCTAGAGTCCAGTGACTGCGTGATTTACCCCACTGCATACTTTGTATTGCACTTGATGTATGGCTTGAATGCAGTTGCATGTCAGTTTACGTGGCCTACCACTTTGTGGCTGAGTCGCTGTCGTTCCCAAACACTTCCATTTTCTTATAGTACAGCGGACAGTTGACTGGAATATTTAGGAGCGAGGAAATGTGGATTTGTTGCACAAGTGGCATCCTATCACAGTTCCACGCTGGAATTCACTGAGCTCCTGAGAGCCACCCATTCTTACACAAAAACGGTCTGCATGCGTAGGTGCTTAATTTTATACACCTGTGGCCATGGAAGTGATTGGAACATCTGATTCTTATCATTTGGATGGGTAAGTGAATACTTTTGGCAATATAGTGTACATTCCCTTTGACCATTTTTAAGTTGTTCTAGAGTTGTACCAGAAAGCAAATGTTCAAGTCTATTTGAAATGATTTAACAATCTGACTGATATAATGCAAGTATGTGATGATTCTGGAATATAGTTTGAAACATGCTAATTGGTAAGCATAAACGTCCTTTCCTTGTTAACTACATTCACCTTGTGGCACTAATGCATGTCTAAAGAAGTGAAATTTTGAGCAGCAAACAGCTGATTTATTATATTTGGCACAGTGGAAATGTTTCCAAATTAGATTTTTTTTGACCAAACAAGCATACATGATTCAGGTTTTTAGAAATCTTTAGAGCCTTTCTGAATTAATGCAGAATATCAAAACTTTATCATGGTACAGTGTTCATCGGGATTGAGAACCACTGTAGGACCTCCTAAAATGTGTCTATAATAATTCTAAATAATAAATCGTTTTTTTTTTGTTGTTGTTTTAATAAGATGTGCATGTTCAAACATAACATCAACTCAACAGCTATTTTAGGATGATTTAGAATGATGAAATTTATAACTTAGTAATTACACCCTTATGAATATTTGTAATGGCTTGGCCAAAGTATTTGTGTGATTGAACAAATAGAAAGCACGTCTCTATCTGAATATTAAAGTACTTAGTATAAACACAATCTCTTCATTTGATTAACATATTTAGGCTTGAGCAGATTGTACTCTAGTTCATGACATAGTCGTAATGGCATTTAATCACTTGTATGCTTAATACCATATCACAGATGTTTGATGTTTTGACAAAAAAGTCCCTGCTCCTGGTTGAAATTACAAGGAGAAGAAGGTTGTATACCTTTATAAAAGATACTATTGAAATATATATGCTTGTTTGTGAGGCCATCTTGTTATACATTTCAACAGTCTGATGGTTAGCACTGAACAATTTGGATTAGTTATATTCGACACTCTATGGTTTGTTTTAATTTTAGAACTTTTGTAATGATGCACAGTGGCATGACCTCATCATTCATAGACATGCTTGCATTTATAAGAACTTTATAAACGTATTTTTGTCTTATCCTTATATCAAGTCAACTACATTTTTAGCAAACCACCAATTTGCTCAAAACATGCATAAAGCTGAGCACTGTATAGTGGAGCCATGCTTTTATTAGAGGTGTGAGTCCAAATGGTTGTGGTAGGCTGTAGTAGGAAACCCAATCTTTGATCAGTTGATACTGAATCTTTAAACTACTTGCATTAATATATATTTTTAGATAGCAACATTTTTAGAGTAATTATAGGCATTTACGTTGTAAATTTATTTTATGAGCTATCTATTATTATTATTATTATTATTAAAGGAATACACTGCCTAGGCAAGCACATATGTTTTGTGGTTGGAACAATATTGGCAGTATTGTTTTTAAAAAATATATATTGCAATTTTATATGGTGAATAAAAAATTCTGATGTAAAAGTTAATCTTTTAAAACAATGACTTGGTGCTATTTTTCTAACGTGGACATATAAGGATCAGTGTGGCTTTCAGTGCTTAAATGCAACATTATATTTGTGACATAAACAGGCCATAACTAATGGACAAAAGAAATTGCTTTTGCAATAAAGTGCTTTTTATCTGCTTTGAGGGGTGTATTTTGGGTTGACTTTTTTTTTTTTTTTTTTTTTTTTTTACAAATGCCATGTGTCCAAATGTATTCAGTGTTCTGTGATCTGTATTCAAAAGCTTGAAGCTGAAAATACCAATCCTCAAATTCCTGGTTTTATAGGCTAGTCTATGTTAAGGATAGTCTATTTAAGAACTATCTAACATGTTTATGCAGTCCAGTTACTTTGAGAGGTCCTGCCCTGTAGATGGACGGAGTCTACCACCGTGTACACTTTTTGTTCTCTTGCTTATCCTTCATCCACTCTGCAGTAAGGTGTGAAAAAAAAACCTACATCCAGACTGCTGGGCCTAATACACTTGCACCAGTTCTACGCCTGTAGCCATGCCACTATGATGGTGTAAATGCTGCTGTGTCCCAAATACTGCCGGCAGTCCTGTGGCCAAGAACTGAGTAGTAAAGGCTAGGACATAACACTGAGGATGAATTGTGCAGATGTGAACATCTGTGCAGCAGTATGTAATTGAACTGTTAGAAAAGATTATGTGGGCACAGAGTAGATATAGTATTTATATAGGTTTTTGAATAAAGTGATTGAGTGTATATATCTCAATATAAAGAACAGTCTAATATTTGTTATTATATACATATATTTATGTAGCGCTTTTCTAAAATCCAAAAACGCTTACAATCATTAGTACACAGAACAACCGAACACAGAATTTAACACTTGCGAACCATCAACGAGACAATATTACAACTAAACATCAGCAATGAGCAGTAATCAAGCAGAAGAACGGTCACAGGCGAGAGAGAAGAGGTCAGTCAAGATTAGATTTAAATATGGAAAGACGAAAATTGATCACAGATATGAAGTTTCACAGGTGAAGAGCGAGTCTGGAAGATGCCAAATCACCAAAATCACAGAGTTTAGATTTAGACAGAGTTTAGACAGAAGCCTGGCAGTGGAAGACCTAAGGGGACGAGATGGTTTGTGTGGAAGAAGACGTTTGGACAGATGACAAGGTGCAAGATCGTTTAGAGGAGAATCTTGAATTATAACAGGTGTTCTGAAAATCTATCCTACCGGTCAAACCGACCTACCAGTGGTATTTAACGGGGAGCCAGTGAAGATGCAGGAGAACAGGTGAGATGTGGTCACCAGTGCAAGTGAGTGCTTGAGCTGCAGTTTTGTATCATCTAATGCTTATGGACAGAGGAGCTAATGTCAGCCAACAAGGAATTGCAACTGAAGGTTCTCTCCTAAAGTTTCTAGAACATTAATAAGTCTAGTTCATTCTAGCGTACTGAAACAATATGAACTACTAGGACTTGTCGGTTTCTCAGTTTAACAGTCAGGCGTACCATTAATTCGTTTGCTGTTAAGATGGTGTATTCAAAAAACCTTTTCAACATTGCATTATATTATATTATATCTATCAACGTTATCAGTAAAAGTAACAATGTTGAGAAACACATTTATGAACAGACTTGAGAGTAACCGATTGATTTACGCCTCTCAGCTGATGGTATGTGGGCGGTCAACATCACGTCGTGTAAACCGAGCAGGAAGGTTGTGGTTTAAAGTGAAACAGGCTTTGTCTACTGCCTTTAAGCGTGTTTACTTTCCATCTACACCTACATTTCTCCCAGCTACAACCGACGCCAGTTTCAGTAATTATAAAGGTATTGTAATTTATTTCATTTACCTTGAGTTTAAATAAGACGGATGCTTTGACATCCGCGGTTTTCGCAAATGTGGATTTTTTCCCCTATATAAACAGTTAAACGTTAGCTGGCTAGCTAACCAACTACGACATAACCTAGCTAAATGTAGCTAGCTATATAGATAAACCGTCATTATTAGTATTGGTTAACGGAACCGAAACCTGACAGGTTTAGCCATATATCTTACTCAGGATAACCAACTAATTAAACCACCTAGACGTGTCAACTAGCTAGTTAACCAACGGTATGGTTATCTAGGTTAGCTGGTTAGCTAGCTAGCTAGATTATCCACAAACAGACGACAGGGTGCTTGTTGTGCATTTATTTCTTAGTTAGCTAGCGAAATTGTCCAATACATTATTTAGCTAACTAGCTGGAGTATTGGTTTATTTTCTCAGTCAGCTCGGTAGCTAACGTTATCGTAACTAATCTGATTTAAGGTTAGCTAGGCGGCTGTGTAGTTATGATATGTAACGGCAGCTCGCCGTAAATAACCACAGCGGAACTTTGAGGAACTTAAGAGCGTTGTTGAGTTGTTAGCTTAGCTAGTTAGCCTAGTTAGCTGTGTGGTGATGCTACAGGGTAGGTGACCATAGGCGACTCGCCAAAACTAATGAAATATAGCTTAATTATAGCTTATAGTAGCGGCTATAATATATATAAATTTGAGGGTGACTAGAGGCTTTGCTATGCTTAGTTACACTTTAATGTGTATGAAGGAAATGTCTGAAATAAACTCTTCCAGTACTTCAAATAAACACTTGGTTGATAGTGGCATTTTAACTAAAAAAAGACATCCGAACGAAGGCGAAGGAGTAATACAAGCTTTGTGAAAGACAGCAGATAAAACGTATACAAATCTGATCAGCTGATTAGAACAAGGCTCAGGGCTGTAGCGCTAATGTGTTTTTATGCAGCCAGTTTGGAAGGGGCTTTCCCCGAACGACGTAATCCGCTCAGGTGGCGCTGAGCAGCTGACCTACGACGGACTCGACTCACTCAATAAACGTTTAGGACTCGACTCACTCAATAAACGTTTAGGACTCGACTCACTCAAAACGTTTAGGATTTGACTCGCTCAAAACGTTTAAGTTCGCGATATAAAAATATAGTGTGCACAAAAGTATAGTACAGCAGTGTGAAATATTTTCTGGTCTTCTTCCCTAGTCACATTATGCTTTTCCTGGACAGCCATTTGTCATGGTTTTTCCCCACATTTTTTTTCTTCTGAAATGGCGCTTTTTGGTATCAATGCATAAAACAGAAGCATTTTAATTACCATCTGTGGAAAAATATCGTAATATATCATATAAAATATAATTTCATACATCCGAACAACTAAGATGCCAACCCTTGTTTTGAGCTCTTAAAGCACTGGTCTTGTGTAATGTATATAAACACTAACTTCTGACAAATATCCTTTGTCCTATTTAAGTACCTCTAATGGTCAATTTAGGGGGATATTGGCATACTGACAATTGCGATTTTGCTGAGAATGGTTTAATTGTGAAGTACAGTGGGAACACTACCCTGGACAATAGACACATACATCGGTGAAAGGCATAGGAGAGGATGATGGTTGAGTGTGAGTATTCTCTCTGTTTGACTCGGTATAATGGCCTTGATTGTTTCGATTTGTAGTGGTTCTACATATTCAGTGGAATGTACAGTATTTTGTAAGTGTTATAAGTTGAAGGTTTCCATTTTCAGCTGACTCACTGTCACATGGGTGTGTGCGTAATGTTTGTCCATTTGTGTGATTCCTCTTGGCCACAGAAAATCCTGTTAGCTTGACATCAGATCTCTGTGATCCAAGAATGGTATGTGTTGCTATGGACCGAGTACCCTCATGTATTTTGTGTGCAAGTACGTGATCTTTCTTAGTTCAGTTGGCACAGATTGAGCATAAACCTGAATTAAATCTGAACATCTTTAAGAAATATGGTAGTAGCCCTGTACATGTTGTCTATAGCCTGCCCTTCCTTAACTATTTGGTTACAAGCATGCCAAGTCAGTAGAAGCAGTGGCAGGGTGGAAAATTCTTGAAAAAGAGGAGGGTGTAATCTCTCTTAAGGAAATATGACGAACAGTTTCTGGAATCTTGGACTCTGTCCTCCTGTAACTACAGTTTTGCTTGAAAATTCACATGGAAGGTATTCACACACTAAGGTGATTTGCACCTTATTGTTTCAGGTGTGTTGCTGAGTAACAGTCTTGGGTGTTTAAACATATTGCTTACTGTACCATTAAAATATTTACACCTTCATGCAATTTGTGGATCAAAATTTTCATTAGAAGAAAATATCCCATCTTTAATAGATATCCCATCTTTAATAGTTTTTAATAGTTTTTCTTTAATGAACACTTGTCAGTGAACTATAAAGGGAAAAATACAGCATAAAACCCAAATTGCTCAATAACTATAGTCGAGGTAATATGTTTGTTTAATCATGATATTTTTTTCAGTTCCTATCACCCTGCATTAGTTCAAAGCACTAAAGACCTTCACTAATAAGATGTTTGACAGGCCTACTGTGATTTGTTTTGTGGATAAGTTTATGGTGTGGGAGTAAAGTTTTTCTACTTATGCGGTTTTGTAGGAGTTTATTCATGAGAGTGTGTGGGAGAGTTTTCTTTCTTTTTTCAATTTTGTCTGTAGAGGGAGTTTAAAATCAGTATGTAGCATACAAACCCACACTGTAGTATATAAATAGTACTCTACCAGTGGTAGAGTTTTTATTTGTTTTGCCTCTGTGCTTAGCACATTGAGTTTAAATTAACACTGAGTATTGGGTTTAAAGTGCAGGGACCATCTGATATAAGCAATCCTTGGACATTAGTAGAAGCTTAGGTTCTGTCATACACACAATTTCAGGTCCTCTTTGATTTTTGCCCTCGCGGTTGTCTTCAGAACGAGAAAGGCATGCTCAGTGAAGTTTGCAGCAGGGATGGATTTCTCCAGTCAAGAACATTGTTCTTATCAGTGCTGCACTGTTGCTCTAGAGTCCAATACTGAGTCATTTGGCTGGACCAGACAGTTAGGATGCATCTCTACACTTGACAAATTCATCATGGTGCTGCTGTGTACAATCCCTACAATGTCTAGGAGCACATGGCCTTTGCCGTCATGATTTACACAACAAGGTCTTATGCTTTGAATCATGAGCTGTTGCCATTTTCTTGTTGATTTGTGGTATGCAGTACATTTTGAGAGTGTCTAATTTTCCCCTTGTGATAGTCTTTGATGTTTTTAGACATCCTACGTAGGATTAAACTGGTTTACTTCATTATTAAATTACTATTCTTCAGTTGTTCACTACCATTTCATTTTGAAACTCTGGGTACTGCACTGTAATTATTTATTTATTTTTATATATATCGGAATATTGTCTACAGTAGTGCATATGCTCGTGTTAAGAGTATGGTTAATTACAAATGATAATGTCATGTTTTTAAAAGCAAGACACTTTCAGAAACACCAGTCTGTATAATGGTACGAACACACACTACTTTGATCGGGGGTTTTTGTGGACTCTTTAAGCACGTAGCCATTGTTTCGGTTCAAAAACAGTCACTGTCTACTTGCTTAATGACCACACCATATGTCTGAAGAGCTAAACTACTTGTAGGTCTGTCTACCTTTACGCAAGAATTAACTGACCTCAAAGGGCTCTCTTCCGTCAGCTGCCTGAGCTCTTGATCAGCAGTTACATGTCATTGCTAAGAAGACTCCACTTGTCTACTTCCTTTTCTCTTTTTTCCAACTTGTGATCCATTTTCTTAAATGCATGGATAAAAGAAGAAATGTTTTTACATAGAATATTGCTGGCCATCTTTGGATTTGTTTTTCATTGATATCCTGCACTACAAGATAATATACTACTACTGGAAGTTCAGGAAATTTTGTGTATATAGTTTATGGACCCTGGTGTTGGTGTTGACTTGCTGGCTTGTGTTACATCTCATTTAAACCAGTTTCTGGGTGAGTTTCAGTGAGAGTTTGTTAATGCCACTCCTGAAATCTGGCCTCTACTCAGTCATGTGGTAGAATGACTAATGCAGGAGTCACTTTTTTCTGAACTCTTCTCTCTGCTGGATGTGTGCATTCTGTTTCCTCTTACAGAAAGTCATGTAGGGAGAAATAAACCTCTTTAATTGAATGGGCCCTTACAGTTTGTAGTGTCTAAGTCTTATGTGGTTAGGCTTATAGTTTTTCAGTATGTACATCTACATTGTGTAGAGGTTTTTATCAAGTGCCACACTGAGTGAACTTTCCACCGCAGAAGTATGAGAGTGACAGGAATGAGTGGATGGACACTCTCCCTTTGAGCATTTAAACTTATCAGCTGTCATACTTGTATACTAACTTTTACATTTGAGTAGGAGCACTGTGCAGTGTATACCTGTCAGTACATATGTAGTCACTACTATTAATACTGTTCCAAATAGTGGAGTACATATGTACTATTGCATAATTTTCCTTTAGTTAATTTAAATACACATGCCAAACATAATTTGCTTATGATCTTAGCAGGCTAACATTAACATGCTGTAGAATGAATATAAACAGGAAAAGTTGTACAGGATAAATGTTATCATGGTTGTGATGTTATCATTACACCAGCATGTATTTCCTTCAGGAATACTAGGACTGTAATTCACTTCGATTGTAAATCCTATTTCTAAACCACTGTGGTTGATTTCTGCCTTGGTTGTCTTGACTAATGGTTTGTGGAGTTATGTGAATGAAAAGAATGGTTTCTACAAACTAGCTAAGCATTTTAGTTCAAACCCAAGTACACATATGGACTCTGCCCTGGTCCTATAGGTTAGTTCAGCAGTCTGATCCTCCATGTAATCCCAGTGAGTCCTATATATGTCTCCGCTGTTTAGAAAATGTCAACAAGAGATAAATGAATAACTTTCTTATGAAGCTAAAGTTAAATTATACTTTAATATTGTTTTGTATTCTTCAGCACAATCCTTCATGTTCCAATTAACCACCCCTGCCTGTATTATCAGATAAATGTATCTGGTCAATTATGAGTGGTAATTCTGTACAATATTAAAAGGCATACTAGCTTGAAATTAAATTGCAGATGATATTTATGCGGATGTGAGGTAGAGGAGTTTATAATCATCGATAATTGCGATGACTCGTTAAAATTGCTAATGCTAATAGTTAAAATTCCATTAGTGCGCAAGCACGTGGGGTTGAGCTTGTGTTGCTCTGGAACACAGATGGGGCTCACAGGTGGCGTTGCATAACCTGACGGCTGCATCACGACAGGCGCAATGTCTGCTTGACGTGCCCGTTAGAATCATCACACGTCCTTGCGCGCGAGTTCGTCGGCGTGCTTGCGTTTGTGTGAAAGCCCCAACAGGAAGAGCTAAACTGTTTGCTCTGTGATCTCCACAGACGCCTGGCAGCACGTTGGTGTTGCCGTGCTCTCTCTTCTAGATGGTTATGTTCGTCTCCCCAGTGGACCCTAATGGGTTTCCCTGCACTTAGGCTGTACTGGCTGACATTACTTGGGAGTTTTGTTCATATGCTTCTAAAGAACTTGATCAGATATCTCCGGTGTAGTGGATCAGAATTTGAAATCAGATCTCCTTCCCTTGCCAGAGGAGGTTATCACTGCTGGGGCCAGACAGCCTGTTCATGCACTTAATCATTCATTATGTCAAACATGAGGAAAGGCTAAAGACTTTGTTCCATTTGTTGCAGGATGTCTCTCTATCCTTCACTGGAGGACCTGAAGGTGGACAAGGTCATGAGGGTAAGTGTTACATGTGTCCACATGATATTATTAAAATAGTTAATAGGGGAATAATAGTTTTCACCCCCAATAAATATGCTTTTTTTTTTTGCATTTTGAGAGAGGTATGGACGCTCTGTGTGCAGGCAGTGGTGTGTTCGACTGAATGTGTTGTTTTGTCTTGTTCTGTTTTCCCTTTTTCGGCAGGCACAGTCCCAGTTTGCCCAGTCCACCTCGTCAGCCCCGGCCATCGCTGAGGCCTCCCCCCCTCCCGCCACGCAAGCCCTGCCGAGCGCTTGTGAGTGCCTCTCTCAGCCCCCAGCCTTCCACATGACCGTGTTTCCGCCTCCTCCACCCCCATCCTCCTCCCTCAGGACCCCCTCCGCCTCTTCTCCTCTTCTGCTTGCTGTCACTTTGTGTGGGTGGTGTGAGGGACAGAGATGAAAGCCTTTCGCCGAGACTGCACAGTAACGGATTAAGCCGTGTCTCACAGCCCCAGGATCCGACGAGTCTGTATCTGCATAAGGACCACAGTACTCTCCTGCTTTTAAATCTTCCTCTCGGCACCTCGTGTGTCTCGACGTTCTCTTCATGACCAGCCAAATGTGGTGGATCCCACCTCTGTCCCGCGAGCGGGAATCCACTCGCAAAATGAGCGGGACAAAGTGTTGATGCTGAGAAGGGTTCAGAACAATCGCACTTCCCTCTTCTCTCGCTCTCTCTGGGCCGCCGTCAGGGGCTGTGGGGCTTTTGTTTACGCTCAGCTGAAGCAGCTCCGTGTCGTCAGGGAGACCGTGCTGTGGGCTCTGTGCACGGCAAAGAGGAGGTGGAGCGTTTGGGTCTGGAGGCGGAGCGTTTGGGTCTGGAGGCGGAGGGTTCAGACAGTCGGGGGTGGGGGGGGTGACTTGGCTGCAGCTCAAGCGTGATGGCACCATTTCCCCCTCCGTCTCCTGTTCCCCCTCCGTCTCCTGTTCCTTTTCTCTCGTCCTCACCGCGGCTATGAGCTCACTCTCTCATTTCCTGTGTTGGATCCCTCCCTCCTTCTCCGCACTTCGATTTCCAGCTCTCTGCCCGACAGCACGGCTCGATCCTGAAATGTTAGCGGTTCTGTTAGTGCTCTTAACGTGGGCCGGTCTTGTCTGAGAGCTCTCGGAGGCCGACAGGCTCCTGTTGTGATGTGGCTCTAATGGCAGCACAACGCTGAGTTTCAGACCGGCATTTAGATAAAATATCAAAGCACATGTTTGGAGGAGTGGATATGTGCCGTGAAGAGTAGTGGAGCTTTCCTCCAAACAAGACCACAAACACAAGTGGAAGACTGTGTGTACGCACTGAGGTCATGTGACGTGCGACATCAGAGGTTTCCAAACACACAGTAATTTCTGCATTGAAGGAGACAAGCAAAGCCTGTTTGGCGAAGGGAAAGTTGTTTAAAGCAATAGGTGACTCATTGGGAAGTTTTAGTGGAGTTGCTGCTAAAAATAGCCCTCAACACCTATAATTTCTAAGCCAGTGGCATAAGGATCTATTGGATTAACCTGTATTCAGGATGTGATGTTGCATGTATTGATGGGTGCTGATGAGGGTGTGTGATGATGCGTTTAAGACAACGGGAGGAACACAGTGAGCCACCGTTTTGTGCTTTATCCATCGTGTGTGTGTGAGGGACAGAGAGAGCGCACACATGCATGCTTTTATACCTTTAGTCTACAGGTGGCTGAGTGTTGTTTTGTGCTTATTCAGAGTGAGGCAGAGCCACGCATGAGCAAACACGGCTCCCGTTGCCACGGATATCTCCAGGAAGTTATTACTTTATGTAAACATTGGCGCCTATTCTGTCTGCGGCTAAGATACACTGCTGAAGTTCAACACTCCATTATGTTCACATCAAATTAAGCTGAGAAGTACATGATGAATGGTGCCATAAGACTAAATCAAACAAATATTGATACATAACGCGGATTTACCATTTAACTTCTATTGTACATGGCTTCTTTGTATTACTGGGTTCATGTTATGTTCACAAATAAGACACAAAAATATCTGCAGAAGTGCTACTTTTGTGATATTTTATCATGCAATAGAATCTCTCTCTGTCTCTCTCTCTCTCTGCCCCCCACCTCAGGTCTGTACCCTAATCTAGAGGAGCTGGGCGAGTACATGGGTCTCAGTCTGAACAGCGATGAGGTACAGAAGAACCTGGCACTCATCCCAGCAGTCAGTAATGTGAGTTTGTTTGGGTTGTTGAGCAGCAGCACACACTGTAGTATCAACCACGTTTTTAAGTGCCACTTGATCACATTCACCCGTGGGTCAGGATTATGTCCGTGCTTGTGCTAAGTATTGCGGTGTATTGGGCCAGGGTCACGTGCGAGTTCTCTGTATGCCCAGGCTCATTAGCGGTTATCAGAGAGTCAGCCGATGAAGGAATGTCGGTGTTTAAACAGAACACTCCTGCAATTGCTTGCCCAGAGATCTGGCAGTAGCAATGTCATTGCAGACTGAAACAGTAAAAAAACAAACTTCACACACATGCACAAATAAAGAAAGAACAACATACAGGCGGCAGACGAAGCAGCCGTTGTTCTCCAGAGCCCTGAGACTGTATAGACTTTTACTTCTACTCTGTTTGGCTGTTTTCTGCAGACGGTGTAATTGTGTAAGAACGTGGGGGAGGCGTAGTACTGTATTGCATGTGTGAGGAAGTGCTGGGTTTTCTTTTTTAAGGAGTGACTCAAAGAGGCTGTGTGCACAATCCATATTTCATAGCGGTCCTACAACTGACTCATATAGCCAGTGTGTGTGAGGGTGGTGAACATGGGTGGGTGGCTGTGTGTGTGTGGGGGAGGGAGGGAGTGCGTGCGTGCGTCTGCGTGGAGCCCGAGATCACAGTGTGGGCGTGAAGCTCGTGTCTCCAGTGGCTCTGGCCTTGTCCGTCTGCACTAACTGAGCTCCCATAGTTTTATTTGCCATTAGTGGACAGTAATGTCACCTACCTGTCTAGATATTGCCAGTAACCTGCCAGTCACATGATTATCTTGTTCGTGTGTTGATCGTCATTGTGTTTTATTATTATGGTGGCATTGAGTGAAGTAGGGAGAGTGAAACAAGGCCATTCCTCTTCGTCCAGTCTTCCGCCCCGGCCGCTCTCTCACCCCCCCCGCGTGGCTGTCACTTGACGAGGTTCTGGTGCTAGCGAGGCTCACTTTGCTCTTGTTTTGCCCCGTTGCAGCAGGTGGCGCTGTCTGGAGTGGGCGGCATGGTGCGCCCAGTGACGGGCACCGACGTGGGCATCCGCAGGGCCGAGATCCGCCCGGGCCTGCGCGAGGTCGTCCTGTGCAAGGATCAGGACGGCAAGGTCGGCCTGCGGCTGCGGGACATCGACAACGTGAGTAAAGCTCACCGCCCGACCTGGAAACGGAACCTTCCTGCCGGGCAGTGTGCAGTTGGTGCAGAGCTGCAGGACGTGGGTTCTAGTGTTGATCCAGTCTGTCCCCCTCCCCCCACTAGGGCATTTTCATTCAGCTGGTGCAGGCGAACTCCCCAGCGGCCCTGGCCGGCCTGCGCTTCGGGGACCAGGTCCTGCAGATCAACGGGCAGAACTGTGCCGGGTGGAGCACAGACAAGGCCCACAAGGCCCTGAAGGCGGCGGCGGACCTGCGCATCGAACTCATCGTCCGCGACAGGCGAGTCACACACACACACACACACACACACACACACACACACACACACACACACACACATTACAGCTGCTGCTCATACAGGTCCAGGTTCTTCACACACACGGCCAGCACGAGAGCAGCGAGTGTGTGTCTGGATTTCACTCGGACATCGCAAAGAAAATTCTGAAAGAGGAAGTTTATAATTTGTAATATAGGCCTGTGTTGAAAAAATCGATTTTCCGATTCAGAATCGATTCGCATATGATGATCTGATAATCGATTCGTACGTCCAAAGATCGAGATATATATATATATATATATATATTTTTTTTGGTGAACTTTTACCCCCGCCTCGTCACTGAATTCACGCAGGCGTGCTCGGTCTAACTAACTGTAAAACAACATGGCGTCGGACAGTGCCGGTAACGACGATAGTCAAATCGGAAATCTAAAAGTAGAAGGACAGTTTATCCAGTGTCTGTGACTATTTACAGTTAGTCCGTGTCACTGACAGTTTACCCAGTGTTTTTACAGTTTAAAAAAGTTAAAAATGTTCTTGTAACGTTGGGCGCAAGGCGATGGACGAGACAGAATCCTTTGCACTTTCCAAATCGTTACGTTTATTACATTTACCGAAGCATAACGTGTGTGACTCAAACAACGACGAGCACAGGACGCTGCGTGAACACACAAACCCCACGAGGTGAGACGAACCACGAGGTGAGACGGACTATCACAAGACGCACTCGCACCCACGGAGATCTACAGACGCAGACGAGTAGACGCAGACAACGTTAACACACGCCCAAAAGGGAGGGGTCGGGGACCGTAACATGACAGTTCTGTTCTTATATTCGCACTTTAAAGAAAAATACACGTTTACATTTTATACTTTCAGTTTATTAAGTGTGAGCACTTTTAAAATAAAAATGCATTTGGTAGCAACAGCTTTTAGGTCAATTCTTAATTATTTCAATCATAATAATAATGCACTGGTTAGTGTCCCAGTAGGAGTCCACTGTTGCAGACATAGACACCTCAAAGATGTCCTCTGTTTATTGTCCTGTTTATTACCTTTCTTGAAGGTAGATTTATGATGACCCTTTTCACCAGTCTTCCAGCCATCAGTAACTACCAACTACCAGTAACTATTTGCTGATTAATATCGATATAATACTAGTTTTAACATGTTGCTTCTATACATAGTCAGGAAACAGCTCAAATACATTTTTAATAACACTAAACCCCGAATTGGATCGGATCGAACCGATTAAATCGAAATAAATCGATTCTTAATCTTCAGAATCGGAATCGGATCGATTCTTGGAATTTGAATCGATACCCAGCCCTATTGTAATAGTATAGCATGATTGGCATAACTAGTAAAAGGAGCGGTACAGTGTATCTCGGTCCATTGAACGGCTAGCTCTGGCGCCTCCTTGTGGACATCTCCAACATGAGCAGTCTGATGTCTGAAGCTGGTGTAATTGTGACTTGACGCATCACTGTAAACTCTTGTGCATTTCACTTTGCTCACAGGCCGTTCCAGCGCACAGTGACCATGCACAAGGACAGCTCTGGCCACGTGGGCTTCATCTTTAAGTCTGGCCGCATCACTTCTCTGGTGAAGGACGGCTCCGCCGCCCGCAACGGCCTGCTCACCGAGCACTACATCTGCGAGATCAACGGCCAAAATGTCATTGGCCTCAAGGTGAGAGGCAGAGGGAGTGATGCCCGAAAAACTGCAGTTGTTTTGAATTCACTGGCGAGCTAGGACAGACATTCAGACACACTGAAGTGTACTTCACTCCGTGATGTGCCAAGACGACTGTCCTGTCAACGTGGGGTTTTCATTGTTTGTTCCTTAGGATCCTCAGATTAAAGACATCTTGACCACATCTCCCTCTGCCATGACCATCACCATCATGCCCAAGTTCATCTATGAGCACATGATTAAGAGGTAATAACGCCTGCAATCCCTCTGGACGTTTCATATAACGCAAGACTGTTTAAAATCACATCCCATGATTCTAGTTTGAAGTGCAGTAAAACTCCATATAAAGGGTCTTGTGCGGAGAATAGAGAAGCACTCTCTGTGAGTGTAGAGCACCTTCAACCTGACGCTTCAGTTCAGGCCTTGGCACAGTGAAACTGCAGCTGTGATGGCGGGGAACTCTGTAGAGGACGAGTGTGCGTTCTGTTCTTCCACACTGTCGACTGTCGACACGGCAATGTTGCACCTAACCATCATTGAGACAAGCAACCACATTCATCACATATGACATGAGGGTTATTGCCAAGGAGTGATTTTCGCTGTGCAGACCTTTGCTTAGATTCCTTCATTATCAGCAGAATTACAGACTTGGTTGAGCTCGATTGTAATTCGCAGCAGTGTCATGGTGCGTCCTGGTCCCAGTGCTAATACTGCTCCCTTCCTCATGCAGGATGTCCAGTGGTCTGCTTCGGTCAACCATGGACCACTCCGTGCCTGAGGTCTGAGCGTCTCGCACCGTCGTCTTCCTATCACAAAGCCTACAATCTCCAGCTTTCCCACCGGACCCTCCTTCCACAAGGGATGTCTGTGTTGCTGCGCACATCATCCTTGTCAATCGTGCTCGTTTATAACATAAGTAAATTGCCTTATTTCTACTATAGATATTGAGCATTTCTTGTATACCCAGTTCATTTTTTCTATCTTTCTTGTTACTGTTGTTGTTCAATTGTCTTTTATATGTAACGATAATCCAATCTTTCAGTGTTTATTACTGTCTTTGAGTTGTACTTTTAACAAAGCACCTTTAGATTAGTTAGTGGACAATGGAAAGACATCAAAAGAAACATAGGTTTGCTCCAGGGGCTTCCAACAAGGATTGCGGGCATTGATTTCAAGACTTCAAACCTATAGCCATCTCCCACTGTGCACTGGATTCTAACGCCTCTCTTTACAGAGTTCAGATAATACACCTATGTGCCAAGAAGGATTTACACTGCCAGACTGAAAACTGGGTGGAATTGATTAGTTACTTGTTTTTAAAGAATTTAATTCGTTATTCATTTTATATAGAAACTTTTGTTTATGTTTTTATTTCAAGCATATCTTTAACACACCATCCTCTGTAAATCCTAGGGCCGTTAAATTTATACGAATGTAGCTTTAAAAGACTGTAATTATTATAAAAATTAAAGAAATAATCATACTGGTGATGCAACATGGCATGCGATTTCAAAATGACATTTTTTTTTTTTAACAACTAGGGCAACATGCGATCCTGGCTACGGGACAGTACCATGACCTTTCTATAACCTGGTGGTAAAGGAACTCTGGTTACACACATTTATAACTCCTAAACTCAAACTAAACAAGGACAAAAGGAGAAGAGAATATTCCCATGCTGTTTAATATAGATCTTTTTGGTTTATACAGAGCAGTGAGTGAAAATGGAATAGCTGTGAACAGTGATGCCTGTACACACTACTATTGCTATTAGAATATCTGATTTACAACGGTATATTCCCTCACTGATAACATGAATAGGCATTCATAAACCTATGTGGGTGTTTGACAGAAGCCACTTTAATGAACTGACATTACAAACACCGCCAGAATTAAAACACTTTATATGATGTCTACAATGAAAGAACCACAAAGAAAAAAATGTTAATTATATCTACTAAAATATAAACATTAACATTCAGTTCATTCTGTAGTACACCACATTCACCCACTTGGTAGGAAACTCCCACCTTATATGGCCATCTGATGATGATGATGATGATGATGTGGCTGAAAACACCAGCACTGCTGTCACTGCTACACCATCGTCACTACTACATTGCAAAAAATATGCCATCCAAAATGATACATGGTCAGCAGTGGAGCTGTGAACAGAAACTGGTAGTTGAGTGGGTTAAATGGTGACATAAGAGTGTGTGACATTAATTTGAGCGTTGACACGGCACACCTGCAGGGGGCGCTTCACAGTGCAGGCCAAACGTTCAGGGTCTGGTGTCTACTCGTCTGGAAGGTGAATGTAATAATAGTGTGATGAAACCTGCACAAGAAATCTAGTCATATCTTATTGTTTTTATTGTTTATTTGTATTTATTAGATATCGTTTAAGAGTTGTATTATTCAGTATTAGGTCCTATAGATGTTGGAAGATAGAAGATAATAATATAATGGCTTACTACAGAATATTCAAGGTCAATTTCTCAGATTGACCTTAAACCCATCTTAGAATTTTCCACAATGGAGCTGCAGTTTAGGCCAGGACTAGATTTAATCAGTGTGAACTGGAACCTAAGCAAGGTGACATCTATCACAAATAACATGATGCACTCCATACCACATTCTGTCTTGTGGTATCCTAAAAAAAAAAGTTTGATCACTGCAGTTGGATTGATGCTGGTCTACAGTGTCATTAGTGTATGGAAATGAGAGTGTCTAATAATACTTCCTCTATTTAAAGGTTATAATGGGTTATAATGGTTCATGGCTCTGTGTTGGTTGGTGGCATCCTGGCTGGTAAGGTGGTTATGTAATGACACGTTATGTCTCATCTATTGTTCCGCGCCACGCTAATGGGGCAGGTGAGGTGGAACTTTAGTGACGGTCTATAAATGTTTCCATTTATCAGTCAGAGGTCACATTCTGGGAGAAACAAGGCATTGAAGAGAACAGACCGATTCAGTAAAACTTAATCATTTCAAGATAAAGGCATAAACATGTATATGCGCATACACACACACATACACACACACACACACACACACACACACACATACAAATTATGGTCCCCTCACGACCACATGAGGAGTCCAAAATGTAAGATAAACAATGTACATCATTATTCAATGTTACCGTGATGTAGGGTCCACCTATAAACCTCCAACAGAATATGGCTTCAAGAAAAGCATGTCAATGCCTTAATGTTATTTCAGCAAAATCATCTGGCTACGCAAGAGCTTCAAATGTCATATTGTAATTTGAACGGTTCCCTTGAGTGGCTAAGCAACTAAAGGTAATGGTTTGTGGTTTGTTTTTACAAGTTGTTCAAAAACCACTTGATGAAATTGCCGTTCAGACTCTTATTTTGATCAGACTGGAACACACAGATTCCACACAAATGTGCATTCTGAATCTCAACAGCTGCTGAAAGATTATACATTAAATATATTTTAGAACATATGCTCCCCACTAGTAGCTGGAATGAGGCCAGCACCCAGATATAAAACTGCACATCAGTGAATATTGTATCATCGCACACAGAGCAACAAAAAGATTGTCATGTGATTTCACAAGTAAAATGCAACAACACAATTGAGGGCACCAGACCCCACTTAATCTACACTGCAGTATAGGAAAACCCAGACCCCACATTATCTACACTGCAGTATGGAAAAAAAACAGACCCCACTTAATCAACACTGCAGTACAGAACAAAAACCCAGACCCCACTTAATCTACATTGCAGTACAAACATCTGGCTGGAAAAACCTGACCCCACTTAATATGCAGTATAGAAAAAAGCTAGCAGATAGCAAGACAATGTTTCAATCCGCATATTAGAAGAAGGAGGAGGGTGTAGAGGAAGGCGACTATTTCTAAGAAAGAGAAATTTACTGCAACTAATCTGTTTAACTTATTACCCAATGTGTTATGACTTCAGCCATACTGTACAATCTTGTGTTAGAACAAGTACATCTACATAGGTGAGCCTTGGGATTTCAATATTGTTCTTGGTGACTCAAACATACTTAAGTTCAAGTAGCTGTTGATAAAGTGACTTTTGTGCAATCAGTGTCATTAAATGTCACTCCACACTGAGGTGATTGGGGGAAAAAAAGAACATTATGATGGAAATAGGAAACATTTCCAGTGAAGACTTTGGTAACACAAAATGCTAAATTAAAAGACAACACTGCGTGTACTGGTGCAGTAAAGGGAATAGGCACACTGACAATCTCTCATGGTTCAGAAACAACATGAAACAGCATGGAGTGTATCACTAAAGACCTCTATTCAGTTACAGACCTTAAAACCTGTGCAATTTTCATTGGGATAACTATGATTGAAAAACATTGTCTCATTTCTGGTTCTCCATGCATCTGATTACCTTTTACCTTATTACAAAAATCAGGAACCCCAGTAATCCTTGCGGTCTAATTCTGAACTGTTGTTAGACCGTACACTACCAATTTTGGTTTAGATTAAGAGGATACAGATAATGTGCTCGACACTTCCTATGGACTATGTTCTAGCAGTAACTGTGTCCATCAAGGACAACGGTGGCATAAGCAAAGCATATAACTAGCTTAGCAGTAGCAGCTAGCTTGGCTCCATTAGCCGAAAGCTGACTGTCATATGTCAAATGCAGTCAGTTGGGCATAATGGGTAACCTAACTATAGCACCTGATGGCCTTTAATCATTCTGGTGCATTGGCTACACTGAACAGTGCACACGACACAAACACACACAGGTACGCGTATTAGCACACAAACAGCATTACAACCCCCCGCTTCCAGACTCAGTCCCCATCCAGAGGGGGTACACCAAGGGACGGGAACAAAGGAAGACGGAGAATCACATGTTCGGTCCGTTTCTTCGTACCACCTAAAGGTACGATAACAGCAGAGGATCGATCTGTGCCAGAAATGTGTGGGGGGCCATGTGGAGTAGGTCAGATGTCTCATCAGACGGGTGGAACAGGTATACCGTAGCCCCTTCACCTACCAGCTGGTCTGAAGACTCCATACGTGACTACTTACTCAAAGATAAGGCCTACCATTAAAAATGGGGACTGACATGATGAATTGGGATTACTGATGAATCCCCACTTTCCTTTTTCCACCCTTTTGATACAGATGACAGCAGCTCAAGTGGTTAACTGAGGGACCAGGGTGCCATGCCCATCTTGACTTCCCCAATTGCTTTACTGTCCAATATCACTCTGGTCAGCGTGCCTGGTCTTAGAACGGTGCGGTGAGGAGCTCCAGGGCCCTCTCTAGACCTTATATATTCATGCCCCCTGGCCCCCCACCGCCCGCGGGGTAGTGTCGCAGGCCGCCTCCTCGCCGTAGGGAGTGGAGGGCCACTGTGCAGCAGCCCCGGAGGAGCGACCCGAAGTGGTACATGGGCTGCCCTGCCCGGCACGGGCCACGGCACAGCCACGCCACCGTGGGCACCACGGGGACGGCCACGGCCAGCAGGTCCACCAGGAAGTGGCGGCTCCAGTAGCTCTTCACGGGGACGCCACAGACCGACGCGTTGGAGGCCTTCGCCTCCGCCTCTTGGTCATCGTCGTTGTCCTCGTCCACCTCCACGACAGTGACTCCACCAGCGCGGGACGGCTCTGCCCCCGAGGCTCCGCTCTGCGGCTGGGAGGTCTGTGGGGCAGGTTCAACCATCTCCTCCGCCAGCGGAAGGCATTGAGAAGGGTTTGGTTGTGGATCTGGAGACGGAGGTATTTCAGAATTGTCAGTCAGTGGAATAGCAACATTAGTCATGGAGGCAGGTGCTGTTGCTATGGGTGCCATAGAAAAAGACTCGGCAATGATATTATCTATAGCAGCAGGCTCTGCGGCAACAGGTTGCAAAGTGGCAGACTGCACGGCCGTACCCTCCACTGGGCCTGACTTGATGGGAACAGATTCCACGACGATGGGGTCCTTATTAAATGTCGCTGTGGTAACAGACTCCGTGGTGACAGAGTCCAGGTCGTCCCCCTCATCCGACAGCCAGGTGGAGGTGGGACTGCAGGCCTGCGAGCGGAACGTGCGCTCGGCGACGGTGTCCAGCTCGGAGTGATGTCCGCCGGCGCCGTGTGCCGGGGCGGACGCCGGCCCGTTGTCGTGCTCCGTCTGGATGCCCTGCTCGCGCAGGTGGTGCAGGTACAGGTGGTGGTGCGACAGGCAGGGGTGGCTGACGCTCACGCCCACCCCCGGTGGCGCCCTGCTCAGGCCGCAGCGGATCGGCGCCGCCCGCACGTCTCCGCAGCCCAGCGCCTCGCAGGTGGCCGAGTGCGGCAGGCGCGAGCAGGCGCTGAGCAGCGAGGCCGCCTCCTCCTGCAGACAGGCCGCCTCCAGCAGCAGCTCGGCCCGGGCGCTCGGGCCCACCGCCTCCCCGCAGCACACGAAGCCGCTGTCCTGCGTGCCCTCCCCCGACAGGCACGGCGCGTCCGAGCCGCACACGCTGCCCTCGCCGTCCCGCTCCGCCCCCGCCTGGTCGCTCAGCTTGGTGTAGGTAGAGCTGCGGGTCAGCGAACGCGCCGGCGAGCCCTCGCGAGACCCCGCCGGGCCCTCGGCGACCCCCGGCCCTGCCCCCACCGACCCTCCCCCGCACGCGGCCTCCTTGGCCGTGCCGCACTGGGCCAGCTCCGCGCTCTGCAGCAGAGTCTCCAGCCTGTGGTTCTGTAGGTTGATGTCCTGGAAACACTTCTGCACGCCCGTGTCCGTCTCCCCCAGGCTGGAGTGCACCACGTCGATCACCTGCTTCAGCTGCTGGATCTCCCTGCGTGCCTCCTTCAGGGCCAGCTGCGCCTCCACACGGTGGCACTCCTCCTCGATCCAGTCTTCCTGCATCCGCGACAGCTGTGTCCGCAGTTCATCCACTTCTGTGTCTCTGAGAGTGTTTGAGAGAGATCAGAGTGGGTGGGGGAGGGGGCGCGGGGGCCGAACAGGACATGGGAACGAAGAGAAAAAAGTGAAGAGGAATAATTAGAGATTTGAAAAGAGGAATAATCTACAATAAAAAAATCACTTATTTCTGATATGCATTCAATATAATTGCATAAGGATAAGAGACAAACACATCTGAATGTATTAGAAAGATGTGCACTGTTCTAATATGAAACAAATGACCAACTGCAGAACAATTTATATGCAAATTCTCATCTCCAGCCAGAATGGTCAGGGGTTTGGGCGTTGTCAGGTTCAAACCACGAGAGTTTTTAATCCTGTGTGTATATATGCTGCTTTCTTCGATAAGATGTGACAAGCCATGATGGTATTTAGGTAGTCGGGGCTCTGTTGACTACAGAGTGGTAACCATAGCTACCTGTCCTGGAGTCTTTCCACGGTCTCTTTGAGCCGAGCGCGCAGATGTCTGATGCACACCTCCTTCTGCTGCAGGGGGGTGAGGTACTGCTCAGGGGGAGGGGGCTTGATGCCATGGTTATCTGTGCAGGAGGTGTACTTCATGTGACGTCTGGGGAAGGGGCGGAGACAGGAGGACAAGAAGAGAATAGGAGGCTTATTCGTTTGACTGGTTAGGTAAATGTCCTAAATAAATAGAGCTCAGGCTCTATAAATGTCCAGATGTCGCTGCAGAGTTAATTTCTCAGGGGTGCAATGGCAGACATTGCTTACACAGCAGCTGAAGTTTGTCAGAATCTAAGACTTAGAAGTGCCACAGAAAAGAGACACTATGCTAAGTGCTAGTCATTATGGAGCGATATGCATACTGACTTTCCCTGTGGATGATTTTTCTGTGGGAAAAAAAACCTCATAGGCCATATATAGAAAAATCTTTCACCAAACCTAAAGCACAAAGTGTTAAAGGATAAATATTGAATTGATCTATGCTAGGTTAGCATCCAAATACGACCTGATCCATGGTGAGAGGGGTGTGTTCTATCTGTGGGTGGGGTTTCTATTGAGGGGTGTGTCCTACCTGTGGGTGGGGCTTCCATCGCTGCCCTTGCATGAGCCCGAGTTGCTGCTGCTGCTCAGTGAGGCGTTGCCATAGGGATCACGGTTACTGACAGGTGCAGGACTCTGCCTACAGCGCCATATAGTAACAGTATTAAGCATCTCCATCGAACACACGTAACACACCTCACTAAATTAGTAGCATGTCTTTCATGACCGTAGCCATTACAAGATCACAAACCAAAATCTATCGTCTTACGGAACATGGCAACACCACATGCCCACCTACACTACACGCCACCAACATGCCACAACACGTAGTAAACAACACGCCAGGACCCGTCATCTTCTGGGACGCGGGAGAACACCACAGGCAAAACCGTGGGAAGAACGACAACACAAACGTGCGCAAAAAAAAATCAACACAAGCAGATATGTAAGATCTGTAATAGAGCAAAAACAGCTAGAGAGGGGTATCATGTCTGGATGCTGATGTTTGCAAACTGAAATGAGTCCAGGCCAGACAGTACAAGATGAACAGACAGTACTAGATGAGCAGGCAGTACAGTCAGCGCTGGTTGGAGCGGAAGAAGAATCTGGTGACGGCGTGGATTCGTCCTGCACACCTTATTTGGTTTGGCCAAATCCAGTCAGAGCCGGTTTCTAGCACAAGTTCAGTTGTATTAATTCCTCACATTGTTGACTCATTCAAATTTGTTATCATGTAATTATTAAGTTAACATTACAAATAGACCAGAGATGTTAATTATGTTCATTTTGAATTTATGTAAATTTCAGTGTTTATTCTGATGCATCGTTAACTGCCACAAGAAAAGTAGATTTTCATCTGTACTAAATCTACATATATGTATGTACATATATATACCTATATCTACATGTATATCTACATCTATATCTACGTCCCTATAAACTCATATCTATATCTAATGATTGTGTACTAAATCTACATCTATATCTATATGATTTTTGCATCGCACATGCTATTGGCTTACTGACTGTCTTATTGAACTACAGTACAAACTGGTTGAATATTAAATCGGTTTCATTTGCTGTGAGGAGTCTGAATCCATGCCTGGGGGTTGTCAGAGCAAAAGGGAACAGAAGCGAACAGAGGAAGTAAAGCGAGTGATGACAGACAGGAAGAGGAAATAGGGGTGAGGGGGATGATGATGCTCTGACCGACAGTGGCGATCCGGAGACCTGGGGGTCACAAATCCACGGCTCTGCCTCATAGAGACCATAATGCCTGCCTCCATGGGGCTGTAGTCTAGCTCTATAAACCTGCAATAGTCGAAACTGACCCACACACAAGAAGGCACTGTTACACAGGGAGCCTCACAAGTGCCCACACACCCCCTACACACCTGCTCAGGTGCGCTACGTGCTCTTGCTTCATCATGGCAGTTCGTGCTTTAAGGGAGTGCTTCAAAATGGACGGCGGGAACTCTGCTCCCCCTGAAGAAGATCTGCCCTTAGCAAAGGAGCATTACACGGAACGAACTGCACACGCTCAGAATCGACGTGTGTGAAACGGGTGGTGTCTTCTAACCACGCACGCAGCAGAGATGGAAGAGGTGGGAGATGAGGAGAGAACCTTCTGGAGACCTCTTTGGACAGCAGTAATTCAGAGACAGCGTCACTCTTTAGAAATGCTGTCACTTGCCTTCTGAACTCCAGACAACACTGACTTTCTTGAAGGGAATAGAGTCCAACTAGAAAATAGTGACAGACTCCCTCTTCCGTGCCCATATATCCTCAGCTTCTGCTGAAGAGCATCTCCAAGTCAGCACTTTGTGTTCTACAGTTAAAAAGTGAACACTGTGTACATTCTGGACATTTTATGGGCCACTTTTCCCCCCACACATTAAGTCCAGTCTGGGACTAAATCACACCATTCTATCAGATCCTTTTACAGGAAATCTAGAAGCAGCCATCTTCTGTGTATTGGCCCATTTTTCCACACCTCCCTCATAAACATGGATGTCTTTTCTGTACAGTATGAATATAGCCTTTAGCTGTGTTGCTTTTCAAGCCTTTGTGATCACGTGTTCAATCTGCAGAAGCCTGACAGAGCTGGTTACCTCACATCACCTCTCCAAAAACGCAGAGCAGTTCAACCAAACAAGCATAGGCACTAGGCAAAGTCTATGAACAGTGGATTAAGGCAATGTTTAATGAATCTCTTTAATTCCCCTCAGAAGTGTTCTTACAGAGGGGAATCAAATCCTCAGCTAGAAGCTGAATGAAAGCAGTCTTCCTTTTCCAGGCTGAGAGACTGGGAACTGTGGAGATACAACATGGGGGACATGGGTTCACTGAACAGTGCACCCTTTCTCAATTACAAAACCAAGGAGAGAGGTTCTCTAGCACCTCAGGGAGGAAACCTAAAGGCTTCATTCTTGTGTTCGTGGTTGGCTTTTCACGATAAGAATAAAAGGATTTGTTGTAGAATGAGTCTAAGATGTGCTCTGGCTTTAAGTAGAGCACTGAACTAACTTGAACTTGAGTTGAGAAAGCCAATAGCTTGGGTTAAAAATAATAGCCAAAGTGCCTCCTCAACATATCCACTGGACCACAGGGTAGATCCATATCCCGTGATCCACGTGATCGCTACACAGTAATGAGCCACTGAAAACAGGGTCTAATTTAGAATGGTGTGTCTTTTCCTCCAATCACAGCTCATAGTGGGAGGGCTGGACCATGTCTCCCAGGCTGTGGGCGTGGTCACAGTTAAGGTCAAAAAAGGCAAAAGAAGACTGTGAAGCAGAGGTAAGGAAAGCAAAAATGAGAGCATCTGATATCATTACTGATAGCAGAGAGCCAGGAGCAGCAGGGTAAGTCCATCATATTGTTTTCTACAAGATGGACTCGCTCAAGCACAGTAATGATGTGGTGAAAGAGGCACTCTATTCACGTGTGCAAAATAACAGCAAACAAGAATTAGAATCGAGAGTTCATATTACTTTAAAATAAGAAACTTACAATCATCAAATTCACTTTATTATTCATCTCTCTCACTCTATTTATATTTATAAATTTTGATTTATATATATTTGTTTGAGAGTATTGCTTAATTTGAATATTTAATATCCTTGCATGTATATCACTATATTTAATACATTTGACTAAAGCAGATTAGAACAGCAAAACCATTGCCAAAAACACAGAGTTCATTTGGGTTCTATATCTCTGTCTCACAGATTCTAAGTTTCGAAGCCACAGCTAGAGACTAGATGGCCACTGAAAGTGCAGTTTCCAACTACATGTACATGTGAGTGGAAGCCATCTACTGACCTAGTCCTTAACCAGGCCTTAACCCCTTCACCACTGCTGCTTATATACTTAGGGGACTAGGTAGGCACTAATACTTTTCCCCAACCTATCCAGTCATCCCTAGAAGAGGTGTTTAGGGGAAGTGGGCTAAGGGATGGTTTTGGATTGGACCTGGTCTCGTGAGTGTTCAATAACTAACAGCAGTGTTCTCTACCACAACCATGCCCTACTGAGGGTACGGAGTCTCACGGAGGGGGTGAGGAGGGGCAGGACAGCATTTGCTGCAAACGCCACTTAGGCTGCAGGGCCTTCAGGGGGTTGAATCTGAGAAGAGAGACAAGACACACAAGCAAAGCGCTGGGCTCTACTCTGACAAACGCTACCCCTGCTAAAAACAGACAGGGGCTTTGCTGATAAGGTGCTGATATTTCTAGCATTAGCTCTTTTACAGTCACCTTTACAGACATGACAGTGTGTGTTTAATGTATAGTATACAATATTATATGTCTACGTAGGGTGTTTTAGTTTACACCACATTTAGTTTACACCACAATCCTGCCGGTCAAAGCAGGTCTGTAATATACAGTAGTTTTCATCCCATCGTGGTTCTCAGTATGATCAGGTAAAGGGGTAGCTAATTTAATTTAATCTACAATTAGACTAATGTGTTTTGTGCTAGAAAGATTGCTAGCAGTATTGCTGAGTGTCCTGGCATTGCAGGTGCTTCTTTCAGCTATAAACACTCCTCAACTGTCCAGAGTGGCAGATTTAGGCAGCTGAGATCAATCTTGGTGGAAGTAAACAGAGACTGAGAGAGAAAAATAGTTAAAGCTGCAATAGTCATGACGGACGGGGGATATGGAGACTGAGAGACGAGAGAGAGAAAGAAGAGAAAGTTGAAAAGGAAAAAAGACTTGTTAGCATTAGCAAAGCACTTGTACTAATTTGAGAATGATGAAGCTTAATTAAAATAACTGCAATTAAACATATCAACTATGTCTGTGCTACAAACAGCAACATTTATCATACACTTCTGAGGCCAGATCTACAAACCACAGAAAGTCACGTTCAATAAGAGGTGACAGTTGTCATATGCACGTCCCATTTTCCATGGTCAAAATGAGAAAAGAATGAGAGAAAAAGAGAAGCAAAGATAAGCCAACAGACAAAAGAAACGAGGGATTAAAGAAGTGAAAAGGGAGGCCAGATTACCTTAGACACGTCATGTGTTGATGAACCAGGGTCATGTTTATTGAACCAGGGTCATGTTTACTGAACCAGGGTCATGTTTATTGACCTAGGGTCATGTTTATTGACCTAGGGTCATGTGTTGTACAAAAAAAAGAAAAAAATGTCCTACCTGTGAGGGCCGCAGCCAGATCTCTTATTGGTGGGCGCGGACATGGAGGCGAGCTGGCTCATGCTGTCTGCTGGCCTGACGTCTGCCTCGTCTTCGTCTCACGCTCCTGCGTCTCACTCAGCACAGCTGGAAGGGCCTCCGCTGCAGCCGGCCTGGGGACAGACCACATGCCGACAGAAGGCAAGTCACCCTCCCCAGGGAGTGGGTGGGGGGGGGGGGGGGTGGGGGGTGTTGTGGGGTTGGGGGCTGACAGCTCCCTCCTCTCTCAACAATCGGGAAAAGAAGGAAAACGAAGGTAATGCAGCTTCCCTTTCCAGGGTCGCTGGGCCGCAAACGTCTCGTGTTACTGCTGTGAACTTGCGGTCCATCTAATTCTTGCTGGGTTCCAGGAAACTTCTGAGGTGGTGTCAGTTTGGTCTTCAGACTCATCATTTAAGGTGATTCATGGCAGTCACAGGCTCATGGCCATGATACAGGAACTGCTATACATCCAGGCCACTTGCTCAGGCATCACACACAGCCAGATGTCCCCCCCCACCTCTGCTTAAATGATTGGGTTATGCATTAGGTATTAGGCAAATACTGATGCTTGTGATATATGTGGGAGTAAGAACAAGCGAGATATTTCTGTTGGAGAGCCTTAGCCAAGAAGCAATTTATGGCCTGAATAGTTAATTGTTAGGAGTTAGCACAGCTCAGCAGCATACTCTCTCTCTCTCTCTCTCTCTCTCACACACACACACACACTCACATTGTACTATTACTGAAGCGATTGCTCCCCTTTATAGCCTGAAATGCGTCTTTTAGTCTGATGTGACCTTTCCTCTCTGCTCGATACCATCACTCAGGCACTTCATTCTCATGCTCAGCCTGTAATCCAACATTTCTGTTAGAACAGCCCATGGACTCTAGCTTGGGGTAAAGGCAAGGAAGCGGTATTACATTACACACCTTCATTATTGGACACAACGGACTGATGTTTACACCGATGCCACTGATAGATCTTACAAATGCCAGACTGATGGTGGGCAAAGACGCTAAGAGAAAAATAGAACATTAATCTGAATCATCAAAAAATCTCACCAGGTAAAATGAGGTGAAGCAGAATTCCCAGTGCTAAGCTGGTTTTGAGAGTTCACACCTTACCACATTTAATGCTAAGAGGCTAATGTGTGACTTCTTAGGCAATTCAAAACCATGTTTGCATTACCATGATATACTAGGCCAGCAATACACTGATACTGACTGATGCATTTTGAAAGCTACAGTTTAACGTGGTTATCACGTTATGATGTCTAATGTACATCAATCTGTATTGTGAAATTACATCTAGATTACGGTGAAATAGAAATCTAAAGCTTTGTTAGTAGATGATTCAATTACATTGGTCGGACATTACTGAGACGAACTGTGTCACACCATATCGCAGAGCCTTTTGAAACTGGGTAGGTGTTGAAGGGTCATCTTACGTACAGTGGAGGCCTGAGGTTTAACCCCCTGCCACCAACCTTCGACGTCTGACACACTGTGACCAAGCAGAGGGCCTGGAGCCCAGTCACTGTCTCAGGACACAGGACCATCTAACATGCAAATGTGTGCAAAGCAAGCATGTCCTGGAGCAGACATCAAAGCCATCTCTGCTTTGCGGGCAGGGAGACAGATGTTTTCTACCACAGGACAAGAGGAGACGTGTCCAGGCTTGTCTCCTCACCAGAGCCCATTGGAGACACAGGGACACACCGCGTCACAGGGCGCTTCAAAGAGTGAGTCAGGACATTTATAGCTGAGTGAGCAGTACAGCATGTTTTCCTCTAATGCTTTGACTTCACGCTTAGAAACTTGCTGAAAATGGTTTGTTTGAAGCCTCTGTCTCTGATCCCCCTCTCAGGAAGTCACTCCCACCCTCACTGATGTGTGCCACCCGCCAGCAAACATGACCTTGACTTCGCTTATGCACACCACCCAAACCCTGACGCACTGCTATCCATGTGAAAAACAATAGCCCCCATGTTCTGTATTGGTCCAGTTCTTTTTTTTTTTTACCCAGTCCAGTTCACTTTCATCTAAAGTACCACATACGTATGCACACTGTCAGACGATTGCAAGACATTCAGGATGCCTGTGGGTGTGCCTAACAGGACTCTGGAGGTATGACTGTGACTGTGCAATTGAACATCAGCAGTACACTCCTTGCAAAGATCTTTCTACTGTTCTCCTGGGCTTTGGACCTCGGGCAATGCTGTACACATTTGGAATTTGTATGCATGTATAAAGTAGGTATGCCTTCCTCTTAAATGCATCAGCAGAGCAGGTGATGCAGAGTAATGTCTATATTATTGGATTCTGAATCTGAGAATGCTATGAATCTGTTTTTGTCTGCAAGTATGGGTGTGTAGGGAGTCCTTATGGACACGGGGATATTTGCATATAATGAAAATGCACCATCCTACCATCTTAGCAGGGCACAGTAACAGCAGTAATACTCAGTGGGCCTCCCGCAATCCACACTCACGAGTCGACACCATGCAGAGAAAGTGAGTCACTGCCCCCACCCCCCCCCCCCCCCCCCCCCCATGCCATACGCATCCGTACACACACACACACACGTGCACAACATGCATGAGCACCCATACACACACACTCACACACACACACACACACACACACACCCACACAGGGTGTCACACTAATGCCCTCACACCCTACGTGAGAGGGCTGGACACACAGCATCCCCTCTGTTTGGGTTTCACTTTCTCTGCCAATTGCCTACATTCGTATAGAGAGGCTAAATCAATGACGCCTTTCTGATATTGATATTTATCGTGATGTCTGTGCAGGACAGCCTGAGCCAACTCTCCTCCTCTCCTCCTGATAGTCACTTTAGACCTTCATAACTCATTCACAAACATAACCCCATTTAGAAATATTGACATGTTGTCATCTTTAATCTAAATTAAACATACAGCCAACCAGGATCTGTCTGCTAAGTCTCTCTCTACGAACAGCTGTGACCGCAGGCGATGTTCACCACAAAATCGCCATTAAAAAGCGCTGTGTCATGCTCCACCACAGAGCAAGACGGCTGCAGGCAGGTTAGTGAAGGGTAGCAAGGCAGACACGCAGCACGCTAAGATGATCTTGTTCTCTAGCTGAGCTCTTCAAATGGGCTCTCCGTGTACATATCAGCACATAGTAAGTGCTGGCTTTCTAGTCATGGAAAACAGGCAAGTTGACATTGGAGTTTTGTTCAAATAGCTGATTAAGACTGGGATTAACCTGGCTTTAGGGTGGAGGACTGACGTTAACCTGGCTTTAGGATGGATGGACTAACAATCAACATAAACAGTATTTTTCCGGAATGACAAGGTGTAACAAGAATTACTTCAGGAAACCGTTTTGAAAGTGTTACCCCTCCTGAGGCTCTTCCTCATGCGTAGCCTCTACAGGAAGCAGTGGGGGCCATTTTTCATTTGCTCAATTGCACTGCTTCACATGAGGTTTTTATATAAGGAATTGCTGTGGCAGTTTTTTTTATGTTTTAAAATAAATGTTGTATTTTGAGCAAGGTGTTCTGTGAAGTATATAACAGTATATAACTGGGGCTTGGTGGAATCAATGTGTTTTTTTTCTCAGAATTGAAAATTGTATCAAATTAAGAAATGTGTGTATTATTACGCCCACACTAGTCGTTTTACCACAAATTAAAAGAATTACATCTGGCACCTTTGCATGAGAATGGCAACAACCCTTATCACTATGAACAATTAGCACCAAAGTATAGCACTTCCTTTGCACTAATTAGCAAATCACAAAAATGTTGGTGCTCTAAGATTTGTACAAATATACCCATTAAGACATGTTACATGCATTGAATGATAACAGAACTACAATTCCCAGCCTACCTCAACACTCTAGTTTTGACAGTTGAAAATTCCTTTATCATTATAAACTGTTGGATCTCTGACTTAGGAAAAACAGTTTGGAAACTTGATTGGTTTGCAAATCTATTAGCCAATCTGTGATGTACACTGTGTCGAAGGTTTTCTGGTAGATTCATGTAAATTACCAAATCCATGTGCTGTTCTGTGTGTCAATTCAGTGTTTTCATGAAAAAAAAACACTGAATCAACATAGACAATGCTAAACTGCATCTGTGTCATAGTTAGTACTAAGTGGTATAATCTGTGTTTATTTTGCTGACCATAAGAACTACTGTCTCAGGCTTGTCACGAATCTGCAGTGTGGTCTGCTTCAGTGGTGGTCACCACTCTCTGCTTCACGTGCACTTTATGTGGACCTGGTGGGTGTGGTATGGTGGACCTGGTGGGCGTGGTATGGTGGACCTGGTGGGCGTGGTATGGTGAACCTTGTGGACGTGGTATGGTGGACCTGGTGGGCGTGGTATGGTGGACCTGGTGTGCGTGGTGTGGTGGACCTAGTGGGTGTGGTGTGGTGGGCCTGATGGGTGTGGTGTGGTGGGCCTGGTGGGTGTGGTGTGGTGGACCTAGTGGGTGTGGTATGGTGGGCCTGGTGGGTGTGGTATGGTGGACCTGGTGGGTGTGGTTTGGTGGGCCTGGTGGGTGTGGTGTGGTGGGCCTGATGGGTGTGGTGTGGTGGGCCTGGTGGGTGTGGTTTGGTGGGCCTGGTGGGTGTGGTGTGGTGGGCTTGATGGGTGTGGTGTGGTGGGCCTGATGGGTGTGGTGTGGTGGGCCTGATGGGTGTGGTATGGTGGACCTGATGGGTGTGGTATGGTAGATGGTTAACAGTGTCGTGTAAGGAACTGGGTGCTCGCTCACTTGTTTAGCCCCTATGTTCTCTCATAGACTTTTATATGATAGTTATGAGATTAAAATGCCCTCAACTTAAATTTGAAAGTATTTTAATCTTTGCAGGACATAAAGGGAGCCATTTTGTTCCCAGTGGACCATAAGTAATTGGGTAAACTCACTTTAATTGTAGTCTGTTTTAGTGGGTTGTTTCATTACAAAACATTTATGTCTTTGGTCCTGGGACTTTTGCCTTCATTCTTGTCTTCAGTGAGTTAACTGCACACCTCAAACTTAGTGGCTTCATTAAAGCATAAGTAAGCATTTTGCATGTGGGTTTATAAAGAGATAGAAGAGGGGGTGGATCCATGCTTCTTACTGATCATGACAGCAACATTTATGGAAAATACATCTGGAGTTGCCATGGACAATGAAAATAAAAAAGGTGTTGAATAAAACTTTAATAAAGTTACCAGTCTACTGATATAATCATCACTGGACACCTTGTCAACCCATTGACAAATATGGACCATTGAGTAAATGGCTATAATTTTCAGCTGTGCCAATAACATATCCAACCTATTAGTGGTGCAGTGTGGACACTGTACATTATGTGTTTGAATTAATGTCCCCAGGGGAGTGTCAAGCTTTTCTAAAGTAAGGGAGTTCTGGGATGCCATAGCATGTATAGCATATTTTAGTGTAATTTAGTTCTAATCTGACAAAAGTGCGTGTGTCTGTGTGGGTGGGTGGGGTGGAATCGTGTTGCAGCAACCCCCCCCCCCCTCTGAAAAATTGTTCCCAACTCTAATGGTATAAATGACTACAATGGACTGCTTAGGCACAGAAGGATGCAGTTCACAGAGAAACCGACATGTGGCTGACATGTGGTGATGTAAATAAATAAAACCACTGGCTTGCACACTGAGTATGTGAAAGAGGTGTCTCCATGGAGACGCACACTATTCCAGAGCACACTTTCATTGGGTGGCCCAACATGTGCAACAATTTCCATGTGCAACGATTGGACCTTACAACACGTTCTGTTAGTGGGGTGGTTAGTGGAGTGGGGTGATACAGCACGAAAACGACACAATCAGTAGTGCTGAAAATACGCTGGAAAAAAAAACAGCTGATTTCACAACAACGCCACTTAGAGGGATAAATGTTTGGCTAATTTGGAGTTGGACATAATTTTGAAGCATGTCTGTATATAATCTATGTAGAAGTAATCTGAGCTCTATTAACATGATCACGTGGAGACGAGTACGTAATTTTCCTCAATTTCCACAGGTGCAAGGTCATACCAGGCCCTAGAACTCAGAGATCGTTGCACCTGTCACGACTCACGAGCCAGCTAAACGCAGACGTCCTCACGACACAAAGCTTCCTGTATTTTAGCAAACCGTGAAAGTAACCGGTTAAAGGAAAACCCATCCTAACATATATTTACGCGAAAACATTTGCACACGCCCCACCTGAAAGACAGCAAACGCGCTGAATTGCACGCGCACGTATTCATCCGCGGACACCCGCGAGCTGCAGGCAAACATCTGTTCTGCGCAGTCACCGCAACCTCACCTCGAGACTTCCAGACCCAACAACAAAACGCTTGCAGATCCGACGACGCGAAAAGAAAGGCGATAATCATACGTGCTTTTTAAAGACTGGAAATGCACCTCCACTATGACACATTTATTCTTTGTGTTCTTTATGCTCCTGCGGGGCTTGCCAGTCCTTCGTTTGTCCTACTCACGGAAATCTTACTATGACACCCTTTGCTATGATGTACGAACTGCCTTGTTTTCACTGCCAGCCTACCTTGGAAATATATAAAGATTTTTATTTTCATACCTGGTCGCCGCCTCCCGATTTGGTTTAAGATTCATTCATTGAAGCGGCCGCCCGACTAGGACTCCACCACAGCGGCGCGCCCGCTGCTCGCGAAGGCGCGTAGACGGGGTGGGTGACGACGTAGGATGCTGGCGCGTGAGATTTGTTTGCAAGCCGCGTGAGGAAAGGCTATCGCAGTGACAGAAGCAGCTGCGTAATATTACGTAGATCTTCTTAAAGGGACTGCAATGTAGACTTGAACGCATATTCAAGGCCTCAGTCTGTTAAAATGTGTCAGGAAAAGACTCCGCAATCGGTCCGCAGTCGAAAATGTTTCATGGATCCCTAACAGCGTCCTCTGTAATTGCACTAGCACACAAAAAGAAATGCCAGCTTAAGGTTCAAAATCGTCGATTTTCAATTTGTGTACTTCATAGCAAACAGTTACTTTCTCGATTCGTGATCAAATTCTGCCACCATGTCTTTGTAATGTAATTCACTACTGACATTAAATGTGAACGGGGACATATTGTTAGATTTAGTAACGTTGCCTATTTTTCCATCTCGTCTCTTTTTTCGTTTTTCTTCTCACAGCGACACCGTGGTTGTGATGTACACCCTGTTTCTACCGTACATGAACTCTGTCAACCTCTCAGACCTGCCACTCCACTGTGTTTACATCAAATAACTGCTTCTACATAATGCTGCTAAAATATACTCTAATAGTATGTTAAAGCCTGTCGTGTTTCTCTGTGTGTGGTTGTATTGTACACTTTGTCTTTGCACAATATCATCCCATTTATTGTTTTTCATTGTTTGTCCGATGTTGAAATAGACCTGTCATTCCGGGTGTTCATCTCTGTGTACGTCGAGTATGGTCAGACAAAGCCACCTTTAATACTGTGATCAGTTCTATTTCAGCACCACGGACAGCACCAGTCTTGTTTTAGCATGTTACGCTGTGCTACGCATCCTGGATGCACATTTCAGCAGTGGGCCACAATAAAAAGTTTGGTTTTCATACAAAAAAAAAAATTTATTCCTGCTGGTGATACCTGTTGCAGTTTGTTTATTCACAGGAGGCGTAAGTAAATAGCTAGAGCCTCAGGAAGTGCAGTGAACTGCAGATGGATTTGTGTTTGTAGTTTGAAATTCAGTTCCTCACTCTGCATCAGCTAAAACATAATTTCACCTATAATGTATTTGGAAAGGGCATAAAGTAGTGGTGCAAGTAATGAAAAAGTGTATTAAATATTACATAAAAGCATTCATAATAACAATAAGAAGAAGACTGCATTATTCAATAAAAAGTGAAATTTCTTCCAGAATAAAAAATGCTCTAAACGTCTATGAAACGTTTTTTTTAATCAGTGTTATTTTATATTAACAAAGAAAAGCACAAGAGTAAGCTAACCAGGCAGTCGAATTACAGAAAAGAAAGTTTGCATACCAGTAATGTTAGGTGTCATTGTAGATGTCAGGGGAAGACACAGCATGGTCATCAGATTCGCTCTTCCAGAACAGGGCTGATTGCGAGCTGTAGATCAACATGACTAGTCTAATTCAAAAACCAACAAGTTCAATGCACACAATACACTATCAGTACAATATCTCACTGTATGTATTTGCAAGTGAGTCATGTTTACTGTTCTTTCTTGCCACACTTACATAAATCCAATGATCTATTCATGGTGAACTATGAGCTATGTCTGTTACTACATTAGTATGAAAGTATTAATACAAAATTAATTGCGAAATAAAATGTTACACAGTCTCGATATATTTTCCCTTATGTTTAGATTTTTGCTAACTTTATGACTCGTGCTGCCATCTGCTGGCGGTTTCCTTACTGTATTTTCTTCTGCCATATAATTATGTTTATGTTTTTTTAAATATGAGGTAATATTATGTAGGAACCCATATTCTTGTCAAATTATTTGTTTTTTAATAACAAAGACAGTAATGTTATATTATTTCAGAACAATTTATGTATTTGTCATTGCTTGGAAGTCACTGGATAATTTCCTAACATCAAACTAGCCAGGGTCTGTATTGCATCTGTATTGGGTCTATATTGACCAGCAGAGGGAGGTAGAGAATCAACTTTGACTATACATCACAAGGGAAAACGTTAATAGCGCATTTGACAAAAAAGCAATTTAAATGAAAACACGAAATATAAAATACTTTATTTAATTTTTTGTCAACTAGCCTATGTTTAGCTAATGCTTACACACCGCCTGATGTGTGTCATGGGGGAAGTAAGAAATGTTTCAACTCGCTCCTGTCATTTCCTTGCCGTCGAGTTTATTTACAATATCAATTGTAACACAATAGTATTACGAACACAAATTCTCACATTGAGCTAGAGTGCAGGTAGGGTCCTTCTAGGCTGAAAATCATACCGCTTCCCCCTCTAGTCACACAAACTGAAACAGGTGAAACTCGCTGTAGGTGTAGCGACCGGTTTACACACCAGGGGTTGACATTAGGTAAGTATTCGAATGAAATTTCACTCCGAGTCCATTTCAGAGATTAATGTAAATTAAATCAAGCAGTAAATGGCTTCCACACCACGATTCAACATCAGAATACACTATACACAGCGTGTATTTCAGTTAATGATGGATGTTGGCCGTGTGTTAAGGGAATTATCCAACAAATGTCTCAAGGAGAATAGACATTTTTTCGAAGGCAATGGCTGTAATTTACCCAGACTTCAGACTGTCAAGTGTTCCTGTCAAATAGTACACTTTATACTGTTAGAGCTGAATCATGCCCTGTAATTATATTTTTATTATACGGGATTATATGATTATTAGCATATTGTTTGTGTAGCATATATTGTTTGGTTGAATCTCTCTTCACTACACACATAGAGATACCTATTAAACCAAACGGGGTGTGAGGAGAATTTAGCACAGCCATTATTTAACACAGATCATCAGCTCTCTGCGCTCACTATGGGGGGAATATGTTAATCACAGCACCCAATTCTTAAGGGCTCAGAGTCATGCATGTGTAAACTCCTACCAAACATTACACTGAATTGTTATAATGTACATGATATGCACCAATAAAACCTACAGACAGTGGCGTGTCTACATGAGCTGAGGCGTTGACTATGAACAATGTGTGCTCTTTTGATTCCAAATTTCCTTCAAGGACTTAAATTATATTAAACTGAAATAAATTCAGCTCAGTTTCCAATTAAATTAAATTCAGTTAGGTTCAGTTTAGTTCAGTTCAAATTAATTCACTTCACCCCAACTTAATTACATTAAGTCGAGCTCCTCCCTTTGGGCATGTTTGTGTAAGTGGATAGTCTATGTCCATGTACGTATTTCCGTGTGTATTTCGTTGTGTGTGTCTGGGTTATCCGTATCACCGGTCCTTCGTCTCGTTGTGGTTATGTATTAAAAATACTGCTTGTTGTCTTTATTTATTTAAGCGTGTGTTTTGTCTGTGTTTGTTGTCAAGTGTTGATTGCGAGGCGTTGTGTTGAGTGGTTTTTGTCTTGCGCTATTGCTAAATATTCTTGGCGTCTTGTTTACCGCACAGCAAAGTCACAAATTGAATTCGGTTTATTTCCTGATAGTCTTGTCAAAAGTGTTTGTTTTGAATTCAAGGCACCTATCTTGAAATATTCAGAGGTGAAGATATATGAGAAAGCGGTCCTTGATACTTGAGTATCAATACTGTTCATATTGCTACAGAAGGCATGATGAACAGTTGTTTACATTTAGGGTTTTATCATGTTAGAATGACAACTATGATATCACATGTAGTGAAACAAGATGATTAAATTTAAAGAAATAACTATTAAATGAAACAGAAGGGAAAAAATCTGAAAGAAAAGCAAATTGAGTCATTAGACATAGATATAGGTATGTAGGTAGGTTTCCTCAGTTCACTGCAACTGTAAAACACTTTAGAGGTATGCATCACAAGATATTGCACTAATGTCACAGATTAAGGAAATGTTAGGAATGTGAGCTTTCTAGTTACATCTCCTGTTAACACAGAGTACAGTATATGTAAAAGTGAAAGATGAGATGCAGGAGTCAAAAGGCAGGACTCAGACGTGTGTACTTATAAAACAATATTTACGAGAACAATGCCAGGTAATGGTTAGACATGCATGACAAGCTCAAGAAAATTGGAGGCCAAATCACAGAGAATGAAAATACCATGTTACACCAAAGCAATGCCTAACAAACAGAAAAGAGAAATGGGTGTAAATACACATGCCAATGAAAAGAGAAGAAGATATAGATAAGAATCAGGAGTAAGAAATATAGCACATGAAACAGGGTGGAGACAATAAGGCGAGAAAAACACGACCACATGGTGTGGATACCATAGGAACTGTGATGCCAATGGGAGAATCAACATTTATCTGTTGATATGTAATCTATGCAGTGTATATTTATTTTAATCTCAAAGATTCATCACTGAAGGTACTTTTTAATCAAAGATTTAACCTGTCCAAAATCTTAATCCTAATCATTTCAAATGTTAGCGTAACTGGTACCATAGTCTACAGTTTTCACTTTCTTTCAAAAACTCATCAAGTTACACGTTTTCAGAGTAAAATAGATAGCTCTGACTATTCTTAAAGAATGTTCATGACAAATTTAAAAAGCGGGAGTTGCTAAGAGATTTGAACCTAGAGTTGGATGAAGATTAAATAAATTTATTTGGTGAACTAGACTAATCTGAAATTCCAAGAATGAACTCTGATGTGCAGTTTGGACATTTTGTCATTAAAGAAATCTACAGGATTGCCTTTAAGCTTGGTGTCCCCATCAGTCACCTTTAAAATGATGAATTCTGGAGCTTTGAACCTCATCTGAATGTAGCTTGTTTGTGGCTTGAGGCTCCTCATATTCTCCATTGTTACCATCCAAGCACATTTAGCCATTTGCTCATTAGAGATTAGAGGATTAGAGGATATATACAACTGAGTAACAACTGCATAGCAATGGCAGATAACACCATGCCTACTGATAACACCTATTACAGCCCAGGACCCCTCCCTTCGGATGTGTGTATGTGTAATTTGCGTCTGTTTGTCTCCTTTTATGTACTTCCTGTGGGTGTGGTTGTGTGTGTATGTGTTCACTTGTCTCGTTACCTTAATGTGTCACATGTGTCTAGTATATACTGTGTGCTGTAACTGAGTCCTGTGCTCGTCTACGTGAGTCCATTTAACCCTGATGAGATCCGGGCGTGGTCTACCTTCTTGGGGTCCAGCAGGGTGTGGCGGACCCATTGCATTTTTTGTTAAAATAATCAGCAGATTTAGCCCAATTGCAAGTAAAATAAACAATACATATGTTAAATTAGTTTGCTCTCATTTATTTATTAGTTACTTTTTTATTAAAATGTAACACAATAAGGAAATGAATCATAAATCATGCTGGCTGACAGGCTGGTCCTATGGATAGCTGCTGACGGGCTGGTGCTAACGGAGCTGGCTGCTGCTCATCCTCCTTTTCATTATCACTATCAGACTCTGATATTTCAGAAATGTGATCCTGAAATTTCTTCTTCTGAATCACCATCAAAATCCTCTGTCTCTTCCAATAGCAGCTGTAAGGCAGTCTGAACTGAGAATCGCTTTGCCATCTTTTATAGCATTTTTAGCATTTTTAGCATTTATAGCATCATGTCCCCATGATTGGATGAAACACACACTCACACACACATACACACACACACACACACACACACACACACACACACACACACACACACACACACACACACACACACACACACACACACACACAGGTCCAGAGAGGAGGGAGGGATAATGAGGGCTGAGAGAAAAGATGCTTCTTTCAGATCTTACCCCTTTGTCTCTATAGAGATTCTTCGTCTGCTGTCTGACAATATGCAATCAACCCCTGATGTGACAACCATCAAAAGTGTTGATGGTTGCTCACCTTTGCATGCCAAACTCCTCTGTCCTTTGTTTGTATATCCTTTAAAGTCATACAGACGACTATCAACTACCCAACCCAATGTTGATTGCCCACTTTGACTAGCCCAGGGCCCAGTGGACCCTGGACCCTGTATGTAATACAAATGTGAAGGGGGGGGTACGGGGGGGTGGTCATTGAAAATATTTTCTGATTTATGTTGCTCACAGAAAATGAGCCAAGGACCAATGAATCTCAGTTTGAAAAAAAAAAAATTGTAGAATTTTTTTAAGCTGATTTTTTAAAAATGGGTCCCACAGACCCTTGGACCATATAAGGGTTGCATTTGGGTGTTTGGCTAAGTGCTACTTGCTTAGCCACAACTACCAATAAAGCTACATGTGTACTTGAGAATACTTGTCTCTGCATCCTGCCCTCCCTCCCTCGCATGTGACACCTGCGAATGATTATGCCCAGCGGTAGCATAATGAGAATAATACGGGGCTTAATACAGATCCTTGTGGGACACCATATTTGACACCATATTTTACTTTTGTGCCTACTGAGCATTCTTTTACAAGGACAAATTGGTAACGATCTGTCAGGCAGGATTTGAACCAGGAGAGTGCTTGACCTCTAATGCTGGGACATAGACCAAATAGACAGCAGAAGACCGAAGCTCAAATCACTGGGACATAGGCAGGAGACCACAACTCAACCCAATGCACTACATGGGAATTACTGAGAATGAAGGCTAGAGACTGAGGGGAATGCTTGGTGGAGACGTGAGGGGGCAGTGGGTAGTGGTGCACAGGTGGTGTACCCAACCAGACACCATGGCTCTAGAGGTGGCCACGCTCCCAGTCCAGGGGCAGACTGGCATGCATTACTACCGGGGATTTCCCCAGTGGGCCGATGGGGTAGTGGGCTGGTTTAACTCTGCCCGTGGAGGAGCCATTGCCACACACTGCAGCCCCGGCCCGTAGTCACGCTGTTGTTTAAAGGCTGGATATTACTTTCACGAGTGACCGTAGCGCCTGCTTCGCGAGAACCTCCGCCAACGGCGGAGGCGTTTATACTTGTCGTGTCACATTCATTGCAGTGTTCTCCGAAACGATATGTGGTAGTATAAATAAACACCCCTCAAAAACAGGGGAAGGAACATTTACCTGACGAATTTTAATGTTGCTTTGTGTTTCAGGTTTGAAAAGTGCTGGAATTTAGGCTAAAGTACTTGAAAAATTCCAGCGCGAGGTGTGCGGAGTCGCGCACTGCGGTCACTCGCGACAGTATAATCCAGCCTTAACGGTGCCTATTACCTCTCCCCTGCTGCAGTCAGGCAAATCTACTCAGCATGCGGCCGCGGACTGGGCCTGTAAACACATGAACGAGCATGCCAGCCAGCTGATGCGGGCTGACGGCATGCAGCGGAGATCAGAAAAAAAAACAACTTGTCCCAGAAAATCTGGACCGGACTATGAAAACATACAGCAGCTGTGTCACTTATTAATACAAGCAGTCACGAACTGGAAAAGCCTTGTCCATACATATATATATATGTAAGCTAGATTTTCTAATTAGTGCAATCCAGGTGAAATTAGTGGAATCAACACAATCCAGGAAGCCTGAGCAAAATCCTGGTGAGGACTTTTAATTTCTGAACCTGGATTATACACCTCTGCAAACAGAGAATTATAATTAATGTGGCATTAGTATGGACAAGGCTTTTCCAGTTTGTGACTACTTGTATTAATAAGTGACACAGCTGCTGTATGTTTTTATATATATATAATGTAGTGGGCCAGTCTGTCAGGAACTCCCGTGCCACTTTTTCTCCCCAGTACGCCCCTGTCCCAGTCTCACCCATGGGAAAGAATATCCCTAACTAAAAGGGAAGACCTTCACTGTTTAGCCATGTTTTTACAGTAGTCCTATGTGGATAATGAGTAGTAGTGTAGTTTAACTCAAAAGGCAAGATGTGGGCAATACCAAGGTCATGGGGTAGTGTGGGGATATATACACGCAAATATGATTGTCTGCTAAATGTTATAAATCTCAACAGGTATAACATCAGCTAAAGAAATGATATGGTCACACACATATTATTTGTATTTCTTTGTCAAATACTGTTTCTCAGGTTGTTCGAATGATGACCCAGAACAAATGTATTTGCTTCACACAAACCATGGGCTGGTCTCATTGGATTCTGTCTAGAATTAGAATTCAGAGAGATTATAGCTCAGAGGGAACTGTGATCTATGAACTATGATCTTGCTCATGTTTTTCAAATGCTGCTGAAATGACGTTGTGTTTGTGACTTTGCTCTTCCACTCTTTGGGTTTCATGAGAAATGAGAATGGTATGTAAGAAGATGCTTTTTGTGATCATACAGAAACTGCTTTTTTGAACACAGACTATACTTATTGATGCATGCTTTTACACACAATACCAGATGTTGTGAGGGACTGAAGTCATGCACAGGTAACACTGAAAATTACATGCTTGATTTGACTTCATATTGTGGCTCCCATTGAAAATTGTGAGTCATAGCCACAGCTGCATCACAAACAAGAGGGACATGATCAATTTTAGCTTATGCTTAGGCAACATGGTCAAAAGGAAATGAAAATGTTGTCAGCTTTATCAGTGTCTTCTAGGTTGTAAAAGCATCTAACGAGTTCCAGGCATACAGATTATATGGACGCACAATAAGATGAGCATGATGGAGATGACTGAAGAGGCTACACTGGTGGATGGGAAATTTAAATATAAGAAACTTCCAGATGGAAGTACAAACAAAAATAGTGGGGGGGGTGCGTGTAACGATTGTGGAGCGGCCGAGGGGGCACCATGTAGCGATTGTTGTAAAATAAATGGGTCTTATTTTTTACATTGAGGGGGCGACGCCCCCATTCGCCCCCCCGTGGCGCCGGCCCTGACCTCAAAGCAAAACATGTTGGGGCTAACGCGCAGGTCAGTAATGATAACTTAGCTGTAAAATGTATTCCTGGGTCATTCCAGGATTTTGGTACATTTACTGTCCCACCACTTAAATTTCAAATGTACATATCCAAAACATCTAAATTGTCACGTGTAGTGCGGCGAGAAGGACGAGGCACGAATCCGATCCTGCCAAACACTGTTGTTCCTTTTATTTATGAACGACAGCGCACGTAAAACACTTAAACATATATTAACAGGTAGACTCAAACAACGACAAGCACAGGACACTGCGCGAGCGCACATTAAATAGACAAACCACATTAGCCCCACGTGATCACGAGATGATTCACAGGTGAGACTTATTAATCACTCGACAAAACCCTAACCACGGATATCCACTGATGCAGACAAAGCACGTGGACAACGTTGACACACGCCCAAAAGGGAGGGGCCGTGGTCCTCAACGTGACAGACGCCCCCTCCAAGGGCACTACCCGTCCCGGGGTGCCAACAGGACTGAGTGCCCCGAACCCACGACGATGGGCGGATCCGACGCGCTCAGTCCTGCGTCTGGGAGGTGACTGCCCATGGCGAAGTGTCCATCACGAATCGCCTAGCACACCCTCCCTGGGAAGACGGGAGAAAACATTCACAAACACACACACAGGCACGCTTACACATAGTGGCACAAGAGGGAAAAACAGGTTAGGTACACAAAGGGGAAGACTAACAAACACTGGAACACACACACACGACATAGGCGCCAGGCTTCGCACCAGGAGGAGAGAGCGAGTAGGGGAGAGAGATCTGGTGTTGCTGGCGCTGCATTGGGCAGTCCCCCTCCTGTCTTTGCTGCAAACCCTCCGCTGGGCGCAGCGCGGCGGGCGGACGTGCCAGGTGCAGTGCCGCTGGCGGACGTCTCCGAGGCAGCGTAGCTGGCGGACGTGTCCGAGGCAGCGTAGCTGGCGGGCTTGCCAGGCGCAGCGCGAGAGAGCTCCTCCTCACAGTCCATCGACTCCTCTTCGCCCTCCAGGACCCCCTCCATGGACTCAGCCGGGCTCTCACCCCGGGAATAGTCCATGGGGCTGGCCCTGGAAGGTCCGGAGGACGCGGTCTCCCCAGGAGTGCTCCTCCCTTTTACAGTTCCCACGGAGGAGGGAAGGCTCTCCTCCTCATCCTCTGGGTAGGGGTCGCTCTCATACACCCCTGAACCCACGGAGGGGGAATAGTCCTCCGCACTGTAGTCTACGGTGGACCTGTCATCCTCCGAAGGAGGGTACCGGTCCAGCTCCTCTTCGTCCTCCGGTACAGTGGGAGAGAGACCCACAGGCGGAGGAAGGTAGTCCTCCTCCTCTTACTCCGACTCCTCCTCCTCCTCACCGTAGTCTACGGTGGTGTCGTCGTAGACAGAGGGAGTGTCTCTCCTCCACCTTCTGGGCCGTGACCAGCTGGAGGGCGCACACCGGGTCCGACATCAGCTCCTCCCGTGTCGGTGGGTTCTCCTCCTCTCCAAGCCCGCCCTCTGGTGGCGAAGCCTCGAAGAGCTCCGGGACGCTCACCCGTATGGGTGAGCCTTCCCGGCAGGAGCGGGGTGCTTCTCCTCCCACACCCGCGCCGCTGTCCGGCGGTACTCCTCCGCCAGCGCGGGTATGGAGGTCTCCCGAGCCGCGCACAGCAGGTACGAGCACTCGGGGTCCTACCTCAGCTGCGCCAGAGTCGGCGGGGTTCTGTGGCACGGGGGAGAGGAGGAAGAGCGGTGGTGCCGCTTACTGGGCTTCTTCCCCTTCTTCGGCTTTGTTTTGTAGCCTGGCATAGTTGTTGGTGTCTCGGACGGCTCGTTGTTCTGTGACGTTCGGCGAGGGACGAAGGACGAGACACTGAATCCTTCTTTGTAGCAGACGTCACTTTTATTTTGACAGAGATAAGAGGAACATAGAAAGACGCACACGGAAACGTGTAGACTTTAGACAACGATGAGCACAGGACACTGCGCGAGCGCACATTACAGTTTTTCTCGATTGTTTACACACATTGTCTGAAAGCATGCCTCATACTCTCAAAACTCTACACACAAATCAGAAAAACACACACACAATGGGCAAAACCCCTCAGTTCTCTTTCAAAATGAAACTTTACAGTCAGAACAATATTATATCTTCTCAAAATGGTATTTTGTTCTCAGATGACACACACAAACCATCATATGAATAGACATTTATAACAACTGGTTGAACACTGATGTGCTCAATGTAAAACACTATGATGAATGGAAAACACTTCTTCTCCATTCATCATAATGACTTTGGCCTTTTTTGTGCAGTGTTACACTTACTACAGACAGGAAATACATAAGTGCATTGTAAAATATTTTAAAATAGTGTTTTTATACTCAGAACACACATATACAGTAACAAATATATTTTATTTTTTCCCACAAAAGCAATGTACACAGTGTACATCCCACCCAACACAAAGTTGCACATACAGTGGCCTTCATACAAAACAGAAGAATTTACTGTATACAGTTACAGTAAAAAAAAAAAAAAACTATGTTGCATCCTCTCTTGTGTTTCGGTCTGGCCACAGCACCTCATCCACATCACAAGCAATGTTTTCTCTGGCCAAGCAGCGGGGGAAATATCGCCTAGCATGGCGAATCCAGCCATGAAAAGCATCAACTGCTATATCTCCACATGCGTCTTCCATAGCTTGGTGAAGGGGTATATGTGTTTGTGAATGTAGCTCATACACCTTCCATCTCCAGGCAGAAAAATATTCCTCAATAGGATTGAGGAATGGAGAATATGGAGGGAGATAAACAACTGAAAAGCGTGGGTGGGCAGTGAACCAATTATGAACCAGAGCAGCCCGGTGGAAACTTACATTGTCCCAAAAAGACAACGTACCTGAGCTGCTCTGGACCGTCTATCTGATCTGGTGGAATGAGTGTGTTGTGTAGGGTGTCGAGGAATGTGATTAGATGGGCAGTGTTGTAGGGGCCAAGGGTAGCATGGTGATGGATGACGCCGTGGTGGGTAATCGCTGCACACATAGTGATGTTCCCTCCGCGCTGGCCAGGAACTTCAACAATGGCACGCTGGCCGATGATATTCCTTCCCCTCCTTCGTCTTTTTGTGAGGTTGAATCCAGCCTCATCAATGAATATGAATTGGTGCTCCACTGCGTCCACCTCTAGCTCAAGGATTCTCTGCAACACACATGACAGTATCAGAAATAGACATGGAGGAGTCACTATTGTGAAGCACAATCATTATGATTACAATACTGAAATATGTATAATTTATACAGTGTTGAGTGTATACATCAGTTGTGAGATTGTATAGGACTTACTTGCACATAGTTATATCTCAGTTCTTTGACTCTTTCTGAATTGCGTTCAAAAGGCACCCTGTAGACCTGCTTCATCCTCAGGTTATTTCTGCGCAAGACATGGTCCAGCGTTGATAAGCTTACCCTATCAATATTTTGAAAGATCTCGGTGTCTTCTATTATTTTTCTTTGTATTTGCCGTAATGTTATGGCATTATTTACTAGGACCATGTTCAGGATTTCAGTTTCCTGTTCAGGAGACAAAAGACGTTCCCGTCCACCTCGTGGTGGTAACCTTTCAGTTCTGCAATCCAAATAGTAAAATACTGTAAATACTGTGCAGGAATACATTTCCCAAATACTTGAAACATTTATATTTATATTTACAGTCCTACAAAACAGTCCACAGGCAATACTGTACTCATTGAGTACTGTATTGATATGCAGTCCTGCAGTTTCCTACTGAGTGCTGATTTCTTACCTGTTCTCATTACGGAAAGTCCGGATGATGGATGCTACAGTGTACCTACTCAAATTTGGCTGTACTCTTTGCCCAGCCTCCCTCATTGTTAGACCATGGTTGACCACATGGTCAACCAAAGTGGCTCGGATCTCATCAGAGATTACGGTCCTTGGCCTTCCTCGTCCTCGTCCTAGTCCTCCTCGTCCTCCTCCTCTTACTCTCACTCCTCTGGCTCTGCCTCTGTTTCCAATGTTGGCATCCATTGCTCCAAAACAGAAGAGCTCACCTTTTGCCATTTTATGCTAAAGCTCTGATTGCTGATTGTAAACATGTGAGACAGGTGTTTGCTGATGTGATGAGTCAGTGTGCATAATATAATTAATATATTATATATATATATATAATATAATATAATTAACTTTAGAATTTTGAATAGCAGTGTGTTCCTTGTGAAAACAAGAGATTTTCTTCATGAAAATTATGCCAAATGCAGAAAATTGTGTGTAGTATTTGGAAAAAAGTGTGTTTTAGAACTGCAATTTGAGTGTAAAACAGGAATTGTGCTTGTAGTTTAGTAGAATTGGTTCAGGGGGTTGGTGCAATAGTTACATGTTGTGGTCATTGTGTCTCAATTACCAGTATTAGTGTGTAAACAATCGAGAAAAACTGTAAATAGACAAACCACATTAGCCCCACGTGATTACGAGGCGAGTCACAGGTGAGACAGATTATTACACGACACAACCATAACCACGGATATCCACTGATGCAGACAAAGCACGTGGACAACGTATACACACGCCCAAAAGGGAGGGGCCGGGGTCCTCAACGTGACAATAACCAAAAGACAGACCAGGGCAATGTTGGCGCAACAACTTATGATTTTATGTAGTTGTATAAATATTTTTTTCATTTTAAAAGCTATAATATGCTATTAGCACCTAAAAATCCCTTGTCCTGAAGCAGGTCTCATAATATTACAATAGGTGAAACAATTTAAAAGTAATTAAAAAATATATCATAACTACCATCATCATGCAATTAAGTCAATAATTATTATTTTAAAAATACTATTTAAAACATACTTTAATACTTTTTGTTGATTGAAATAGTTTCCAGAATTTTTGTCAACACAGTCAGACAAAAAAAAAAAAAAACACCATCAGACATTTTTAAAATACAAAAAGATCAGGAGTTATTGTGGGCAGCTCACACACGAAGGATCCTGTTAAGATTATTTCTTTTGCAGACATAGAACAAAACCATCAGGGTTCATAATTTGGATTATCAATTTGTACAGCCCTCATAGTTCTGTAGCTGGCCCGGAGAACAGATTCACAACACACGGGTGTCAGGAAAGAGTTCCAAAGTTTAATGATAATACATGTAGTTAAATACAGAATGATGAAGATGTGACTTAACACAATTGGGTCTGCATAATAAAACATATGTATGATTGGTGTTCTCCTTATCAGGAGAGGAGGCACAGTAGACTGGATCTAGGGGTAGTGGAAAAGTACAGGAAGAGAGAGAGGTAGAGAGAGAGAGAGAGAGAGAGAGACAGAGACGGAGACAGAGACAGAGAGAGGTTCTAACCACCTGATGCAGTGTGTGTGGCATGAGTGGATGAGATAAAACCAGTTTCTCAGCGTCATTCACCAGTAGTGCAGAGGCAGCAATGGGCCTCAAGCAGGCAGGCATGCCCTGTAAAACACAATCAAGAGATTTTAAAAGATATGTAACAGACCTATACTTACCACTGTGCTCTTGGGTCATGACCCCCACAGCGGTGACCCCTTTATCAGAAACATACAGATGAAATGGCAGTTCATAGTTTGTTCTAGGGCCAGAGGTGAGGTCAGGGCCCCTTTGAGGGATCTGAAGGCGTGCATCAGTGCAGGAGATCTACTCAGGATGATCTTTAGAGCAGCATTGTCACACTTTTGTCATAATCTGAACAGTCCAGTATCCAGTGGCGACAGTAGTGAACCAGCTCCAGATAGGAGACAGTAGACTGGTACCACTGCAGCTTTGGGGCGGATACCTTGAAAGCACACAGAGTGAGGTGGTTTAACAGAGACACAGAACCTTGTTTACAGGCAGAGGCATCAGTGGCTGAGAGCAAAATGTGTCTGCATAGCTGATAACAGCACAGTTAGGAGGAGGTGTCCATGCAGCCAAGGTGTCCCTCACAATGGTGGAGAACACTACAGGGGAGTCACTGAACCCTTGAGGGAGGTGGCTCAAAGTGAATTATCATCCTCTAAAGATGAAAACAAAATCTGACGACTATCTGGATGGACTGGCACTGAGAAAAAGGCAGAACAAATGTCAATAACAGTAAAGTTACAATGTGAAGCATGAATGGAAGTTAGGATTAACTTGCTGGTCAAAAGTGTGAAGGGGTATGCAGCATTATGGGATGTGGCAGTAGAGGGTAAACGCAGGTACAGGGAAATGGGGAGTCAAGTCCCTCCTACAGCTCCTCCCATTTCATTACCCTTCTGAACAATGGAGAGTTTGGTGGAGGTGAATCACAACGAATCGTGGCTGTTCAGTGAACCAGTTTGTACTTGAGCAACCCAGTGCAAACTTGTGTTGTCCCAAAAGATATCAAACCTGGTTCTGGTTCATCACCCTGGTGATGGAGAATGAGTATGTTGTGCTCTGTGTCGATGAAGGTGATGATGTGCACAGTGTTGTAGGGACCAAGAGTGGCATAATGCTGAGTGGCAAATTCATAGTGCAGTTGTTTCCCACTGTCACTGGCCCAGTCCGGGTAGACTCACTGAATGGATGTTGCTTATGGTAACGTTGTCAGTAATAATGTGCTGTTGTAGTTGTTTGAAACATATGCAGTTGTTTACTCTGACCATATTGATGATGGTCTCTTTCTGTTCTGAGGTGGATTGCCACCCTGCAAGGTGTAGTCTAGTATATGACGTAGTATGTATAGACTATAGGTCTACTTATCTATTCTGTTCATACTGTTCATATCTATTCTATCTATCTATTCATTTTGAAATGTCTGGATGATGCTACAGTGTAGCAGCACAGATAAGGTTGGACCCTTTGCCTTAGAAAACTCATTGTCCACATGATCAACCAGAATGGCTCTGATTTCATCCATTATGGTTGCTTATCCTCTTCCTCATTCTCGTACTCTTCATCGTCATCTCTATGCAATATTGAACTCCATTGATGTGCAAACCAAGATTTGCAACTTGTGGCCTCTTTGTAGGAATTAGGCTTTGATGTCTAAATATTTGTAAAAATTAGCTAGAAGTGTTGTAACGTGTGAGGACTGGGTATAGATTTTGGTAGGTGAGTGTAGCAGTTGTGTGGCAGTGTTTTCCAAAAGAAACACATGGTTTTCAGTTTTGAATGTTGTGTCTTATGTGAACAACTGTGTTTAATGTTTTGCAACAAGTATGTTTTAGAATCTCTAAATGAGTGTAAGGCAGAGAATGTGCAAGGTTTAGCGCACCAGGTCAATAGATAGGCTACATGGGTTAGTTGTTTAAAAAAATTGTGCTATAAGGATCACATTTTGTGCCTTAGCAGCTGCAAAAAACTGTGTCACTGCATATATGTGTCAAATGACAGATCTGAATCAATAGTGGCTTAGTGACCTAAGCTTTTTGTGGTAGATCTAGAGTAAAAACATCTAGAGTAAGAGGAATATTAGACAAATTGCCTCTTGCAGCTTTGGGTCCATGAAGCAACAACTCAGTCTTATCAGAAGAAGAAAATTAGATGTCATCCAGTTTTAATTCTAATAATACTTATTTGGATTCATAGATATTTGATCTCAGGACAGTATCCAAAAAATACCTCTGATAAAAGTGAAATTTTTACCCCAAAAAAAAAACTTTTGGTTATTACCTTCTCAACTTTTCAATTTTCAGTTTCAAATGTGGCTCCTTTTTTGATAGCAAGCATGTGCACAGTGAGTGTAATCACTCTAGCTTGTTTCTGTTTGGAGGAATTCAAGGTGTTACAACCGTCCCTTGTTACAACTGTCCCTGGTCTCCCCTACAAATATCTTCAAAATAAGTAAAAGCCCCAACTTACAACTTATACAATACAAAGTCCTTCATAGAACACACTATATGGGACAAAGAATGTTCCAAATGGGCCTAGCACAATCAAACATATGCACCCACTGTACAGGCAATGTAATTGATAACTATATGCATGCTATATGGGATTGTAGGCCTGTTCGGGAATTCTAGCAGAAGATATGTGTAGACTTGTCCACATGGTTTAAATGCTGCATCCCAACTTCCCCCAGACTGTGCATCTTAGGAGACGTCAGTGAATTGGCTATGGAGGTAAACAAATCACACATAGTTCTCACTGCCCTATGCATTGCAAAGAACACCATCCTCATTAATTGGAAAGCAAAAAAGCGCCTGCATATTACTCATTACAAAAATTTATTATTTGATCACATCTGTCTGGAGAGAATGTCTGCTTCCTCTAAAGACCAGTTGGAGGAATTTAACTCTCTTTGGTTCCCACTGATCAGTTCCATTAGCTAGTCGGGCTGGTTGGCTGGGCCTTCATCTCCCGTGTGGCCCAGTTGGTGGCTGACGGTTCACTGAGTTGTGCCAACGGGTTCCTGGGCTGGAGGGCCGGGGCTGTCGACCTGGAGTGTCTGTGTGTTTGCCCTGGTTGGGGGCCTAAGGGCCTTGGGGGGGCACTGTGTCTTGGCTCTGGGGTGTGGGGCCAGGGGTGCGGGGGGAGCAGGTGCTGGCCCTTAGCGAGGTGGCTGGCCTCCCCTGCGGGGCTGGGTGGTGGGACCCAGGGCCCGGTGCCTGAGAGTGGCCAACCCCGTGCTGGGTCCCTGCCGGTCCAGAGATGGCCTGCGCCGCTGCGGGCGCACCGCAGTTTTCCAAACACTTACACAGTAAGTCTGAACACAGTACTTTGTATAAAAAATGTTTTAAAAAAATACATGACAAAATAAAGTTTTTTTTCATAATTTATTAATTTATATACCTGTTTTTATAGCACTTATTAGACACATCATGTTGTTGAAATGGATATTAAATTCACAGCATTGGAGGTAAACATTGCTTCAAATGTCAAACATCTTTACCAGTCCTAATAATCTTATAATAATGTGGTTTCATTAGATGGCGAACTCTTCTTTGGGACCAAACGAAGAGTTACTAAAAGCATGGAGGAAGCCATGTTATTATTTAAAGAGTTTCATTCCTCTCCCATCGGTGGGCATACTGGAATCAAGAAAACCCAGGAAGTCATATGTTTCAGATTTTACTGGCATGGCATGTCCGTTGACGTACAAAATTGGGTATGAGTTTTTGTTAATGGCTGCTAGTTAGTTGTTTTTTTATATTTTAGTTTTTTTGACAATTGCTGTGTTATTGTAAATTAATTTGTCTTAAAGGTTTTGGAATGTGATCAGTGCCAGAAAGTGGGCAAATTGCTCCACAGCCACTTGAGTGCACTAAGGTAAATGCTTGCAGTATTTTATCTTCAGACTGCCAATACACAAATTCTATTTTATTCAAAGGTTTCTGTGGTCTGGGAGCTTGTTAGGATAGACCTGACTGGTTGGGATAGACCTGACTGGGTAAAACACTCCATGGCAGAGTACTCCCTAGAATTGCGGACTCTCACAGCAGAGAATGGGTTGGGACTAGGGCTACACGATATATCGAATAAATATCGTCATCGCGATTTTGGCACGTGCAATAGGCATATCTAAAAAATGTGCGATAATTTCTAATTATTTAATGTATAAATCATGTCTTTCCTTATGTCCGCACTTTGACCAATTCGACGCGACCTTAAATGTGAAGGTGCCGCATCGCTATTGGCCAGAGTGAGCACATGCTCTCAGCGGAGACACCCGTAAACACACAGAAGGGAAAACGAGCATGGTGGAAATCGAAGAGAGGAGTCGAGACGAAAACAGAGAGCAACTTGTTCCTAAAAGGCACTGCACCTCCGGAATTTGGGACTACTTCAGTTTTTCCATACAGGACAATTCACAGTCACAAGTTCTTTGCAAGTCATGCCAAAAAATCGTGGCTACGTCAAGAGGAAACACGACAAACCTCCACAGCCACCTTCAATACAACCACAAGGAACTTTACAATGTATATTTAACATCTAAAAACCCACAGCCTACTCCGGTAAAGTCAAGCAAACGAAAGGCAAGTTCACAAACTAACATAAATTATAGTTTCGCTTCTGCCACTTCTTATGAGAAAACTTCGCAGCAACACAAAGCTTTAACTGTAGCCATTACAAGATACATTGCAAAATGCACGCTCTCTGTTAATACAGTATCTAAAAAGGGATTTTTGGAGATGGCAAGAGTTCGACCGGAGATACGAAGTGCCATCTCTGACTTATTTTTCCCAAGTAGCTATTCCGGAGATGTATGACGAGTATGTGAAGTCCGTCAAGGCAGAGCTCAGTGAAGTGGATTTTTATGCTAGCACTACTGACTTGTGGTCCAGTCGAACCACTGAGCCGTACATGAGTTTTACCATGCACTTTTTGACGTGCAAATTTGAGCTCATTACACGCTGCCTAGAAGTAGCATACTTCCCCGACACACACACTGGTGAAAACATTGCTGCTGCCCTGCGGGATGTTTTGAACAACTGGAACTTGCCCGAACACAAACAAGTGGCCATCAATGGAGTGAACATGGTGAAGGCTGCTGAGGTCAACAACTGGTTCAGAGTGCAGTGCTTTGCCCATCGCCTGCATCTGGCAATTGGTAAGTGTTAAAGATAAAAGATTACTCTCAAGACATATAGCCCTAATGTACTATAACATTTAAGTGAATATATTTATCTTTTATATAATACAAATTAGAATTAATGTTGCATCGATGTCTATATAAAATGCATTAAGCTTTTCTTGTTTTGTCTGTCATTTGTTACAGAAAATGCAGTCAAAGGTGATCGTATTACAAGAGCTGTTGGACTTTGCAAGAGGTTGGTGGGTCACTTCTCCCACAGTTGGAGGGAGAAGACTGCACTGACAAAAGCACAAAGAGAACACAACCTCCCAGAGCATGCGCTGATAACCTAATGCCCCGCAAGATGGGGGGTCTAGACAACAGATGATTCAGAGAGTTCTTGAGCAGCAAAGAGCTCTAACTGATGTCCTGTCAGCTGATAGGAAGTCCAGACATTTGGTTCCAACTTGGCAGGCCATAAATGTTCTGGAATCCATAAACCAGGCATTGCAGCCGCTACAGGAATTCACTGATGCACTTTCAAGTGAAAGCTATGTGAGCATTTCATGTGTGAAACCTGTGCTTCACATTTTCAACACCTCAATTCTCGCTTCAAAAGAACAAGACAGTGATCTGACCAAATCCATAAAGAAAAAGATACTGGACTATTTGAAGTCTAAATATGACAATCCATCCACCCAAGAATTGCTGGATATGGCCTGCCTTATGGATCCACGGTTCAAAGCAGACTACATCAGCAATGACATGTTGCATGAAATCAAGCTCCGAGTGATTTCTGAAGCTGAAGAAACAAAGGTAAAGTGTGTCACAGTAATCTGTTCAAACATTATTTAATAACATTCCAATTTAATAATTTCAAACTTTTATCTTTAAGGATCAAAGCCAGTGGATCTACCTGAAGACATCCAAAAGCAGTCCAAAAAATCCCTGGGTAGTTTTTTCAAGAGTGTCCCAGCTCCAAAAACCAGTACATCAACACATGCAGTGGATGTGGAATTCAACAGCTACCTTGTGTCACCCACCATTGACAGTGAAGCTAACCCTCTGTCTTGGTGGCAAGTTCATCAGGTGAGCTTCCCCCAGCTGAGTAAATTGGCTCGAAAATACCTCTGTATACCAGCAAGCAGCTTACCTTCAGAGAGACTTTTTAGTATATCGGGTAATGTTGTCACATGTGAACGCACTTGTTTAAAACCTGTCAATGTCAACAGGCTGGTTTTCTTGGCCAAAAACCTGAAGTAATTTACTTTTACTGTTAAGATTTGTAATTTTCACTCAGTGAAAGCATTAATACTTTTAAATTGACATTTTTAATGTCTATTTATTTGCACAAATGCTTCTCAATGGCAATTTAAGTTTAGAGATTTTATTTTTTATTTTTCAAAGTACAAATCCAAATGGGTTAAGGTTTGGTTAAACTTTTGCTTGAAAGTGATTGTTTTGCATGAAAAAAACATGCGAACATGTTTGTTTATATGTTAAATAAATGCAACATTGAAAATGCATATTTGTTGTTGGTATTCATTTTATAGATTTTTTTTTTCTTATTGGTCATATATATTGCATTTTTAGGTAAAAAGAAAAAATATCGCGGCAATATCGTTATCGCAATACTAGACCTCCATATCGCATATCGCATTAATTTCTAATATCGTGCAGCCCTAGTTGGGACCTAAGGTGCTCATGACGGTCTATGTTGAAGGGCGGAGTATGGAGGAGTTAAAAGATGAGTTAGTCCTCCGGGACCTACCTGAGGACCTTTAGGAACTTATAGGCCTAACCGTACGGTTGGATAAGAGTCGTAGGGAACGTTTACAGACCCGACAAGCACAACACAGCACTGTTACTTTCTCAGACAAAGCGGAGTACCCTGTAAAGGTTAGGGAGGACCAGGCTCCACAACCTGTGCAGCTGAGTCATACCAGATTGTCTAAACAGACGGTTACAGGAAGGCCGGTGCCTGTAGAGGGGTCATTTACGGTCCAGTTGCCCTATTCTACAGGGAAAAGAGGCAACCCGCCAGTAGTCAAGGAGGTTCTGGTGGGTTCTACTACAAATCCTTCTAATAATGGGTTATTTGTTCACGTCTCTTTGGCTTGGCCTGGTTCCAAAGAGTAAGTACTCGAATAACAGCAGGAGACAGAACAACAAACATGAGAGATCTGGTGGCAAAACACCAACGACCGGGAACCAAACTAGATAAAAGGGCTGAGTAATGCCTCTGGTATATATTTATGCTCAGGAGCCACCAACGAGAAGAGACAATGGTCAATGCAGACATCCTAAGGCCTATGAGGAGGGAGAAAACTTGCCTGTTCCCTATTGAAGACCTCCTGGAGGTCATGGTATTCAGAAGGAACAATGGGCTCCAGAGGTTTTTTATGACGGAAGATGGGATTATTTTTTAGACATTTTAGACATCTTTGCAGATAGGCCCCCAACTCCTAATGGTTCATAACAAACAGTCTATTTCCGGGTTGTGATGTTGCAACCAGGGAAACTCCAAAATCAGACGCAAATGAGGAGCGTCAATAACATAAAACAACAGCTGCTTGTAGTGCCCTCCTATGTGCATTTCTATAGGGACGGTTTGCTGATCTACTTTCCCTGATTTTAGGGTGCGACTGTCTGCAGCACCAACAGCGAGCGGTGTTACCAGGGCCAATAAGGCAATGCCTAGCTCCTTAGCTAGGACAACATCAATAAAACTAGTCGCAGTCCCCAAGTCAACAAATGCCAAAATGTAGTTCTCTTTGGAACCAGGCCAAGCCAAAGAGACATGAACAAATAATACATTATTAGGAGGATTTGTAGTAGAACCCGCCAGAACCTCCTTGACTACTGGCGGGTTGCCTCTTTTCCCTGTAGAATAGGGCAACTGGACCGTAAATGACCCCTCTACCACAATACAGGCACCAGCCTTCCTGTAACCGTGCCTGTCTGTGTAGACAGTCTGGTATGACCCAGCTGCACAGGTTGTGGAGCCTGGTCCTCCCTAATCTTTACCGCAGACCTGGGCAAACTATGGCCCACGGGCCACATCCGGCACTTTGTGCGTCCCTGTCTGGCCTGCAAGAGTCCAATCATAAATTACAACATAAATTAAACAAATATCTATGTCGCGGGTGAGATACAACTGTGCTGCTTTTATTTTGAAAGTGCTATGTTTGTGTTTCTTCCGTGTGGACGTGCGTGCGTGTAGTAAGAGCACTGTAGTTGAACAGCGACTAATGATGCTTGTTAGATTACCCCAAGATGTCAGCTCACGCTAAAAAAAAGAAAAGTTGAGAAGGAATGCCACGTTTTTAACATGGACTGCCAAGTATTTCTTGACAGAAATAAAAGGGTAACACTGTGTGCTTAATTTGTGGTACACCAGTCGCTGTGTTGAAAGATTATAATTTGACTCGTCACTACACCACCAAGCATGAGGAGAAATACAGAAATGTGACTGATGAAGAGCACGCAAAGGAGTCTGATGTGTTGCTAGCAAAACTGCAAACCCAACAAGGCCTTTTTACCAAACTTCACACTGCCAGAGATGCAGCCGTCAGGACAAATTATGTCTCTCACAAAATCTCCAGAAAAAGTAAGGCGTTTTCTGATGGCAAGTTCAATAAGGAGGGCATATTGGACTCTTGCACTGATATGTCCAGAGAACAAGGCCGTTTGAGAATGTGTCACCCTCCCGACGTACTGTAATGAGGTGGATTGAGGACATCGCTGGGAACTTGTCATTGTTTGTGGAGATGAATGATGAATATGTTGAAAATTAATTGCACTGATTCAATGATTGTTTGTGTTTTCTTATTTGACCTCTAAAAAAAGTTGAGTAGAATGAAGTTAAAGTTATCGTTGGTGTGGTCCTCTGACACATAAGTGACTTATGACTCCATAAGTGTCTGACTACTTGATCGTGGTTAGCCAGTAATTGCCCTTGATTGGCGAGGGCAGATCTTAATTCAGCAGCCTCTCGAGACGCAGCTGGGACCCATGTACGGCTGATTCATTCTGTAACGTGGTGACTTATTGAAACAGTGAGCACGTGTAATGTCACTGAGATTAAGTGGACCCAAATACCGGCTCGCACTATGATTAACCACAACATGCGCTGAATAGCGTGTGAGGCAGGCTGACACAAGGAAACGGGGAAAAACTGAAACTTAAATGATGCGGAATATCTACAGCGCGTATATTCAGAAAGAATCAATAAACGTGAGGGGAAAGATAAAACAGAACAGAAAAACCGCGAAAGACTCAAGACTCAACCTGTAGTAAAATAAACTCCACAATAAACGTGTGAGAAAATAAAATAATAAAGGGAACAGAAAGGTCGCAGAAAATACTCAACGCACGAAACCCAAACTGGACTGCACACTTGCAGCAAAATAATAAAGAGAACTGAAACAATCGCGGAAAATACTCAACTCAAAATAAAATTATAAAGAGAACAAAAGATCGTGGACAACCAAAACAGACTGCAAACGTGCGGGGAAAAATAATAAAGGGAGCTGAAAAGATCGCAGACAATACTCAATGTGCTAAAGAGAAAAGAATCTTAAGACGCCAGGGGAAGTATCTGGAAGTATCTAACAGCAGAAGACAGAACAACAAACATGAGAGAAACTGGTGGCAAAACACCAACAACCGCAACCGGAAGAAGAACTAGAGAAGAGAGTCGCATCCGAGCCAGCCCTGACACTCAGATAGAGAAGCCCATCCCTGCAGCTACATCCAGAATGTTAGGAATCCCCTCCAGTAGGTCTAGGAAGTGCTCAGAGAATATCACTTCTCCTTTCTTGGTAATCATGGCATCAAACATGTCCGGCTCCTCACTGAGGTTTATGTGAGGCCTCTTGCTGGGAGTTTGAACCTCACCGGCCTGAGCCTCCAACCCCAAGTTGGAGTCACAGAAGAAGCCTTCATCTTCATAAAAGGCCTCCCTCTTTCTCTTCCTCCTCATAGGTGGTTGAGTTGTCCTCTTTTGCCTGACAGCTTTGTCCATGCGGATGTTGTGGAAGGCCGCACGATATTGCTCCATGTAGGACAGGTAAGAGGTGTAGCTGTGGTCATGCCAGTCCCAGTAGAGAGGCAGACACTCGGGATGCTGCTGGCAGAGCTGCTGCCAGTAGAGGTGCAGTCTGTTGTATTCCTTTAAGTAGGAGTCCTGCAGGTAGAGCTGCTGCAGGTACAGCTCCTGGTCTGTATGAGGGTCCTCTAGGCTGCCAGACATCTGAGGACACTCTGTGTCATAACCACCATTGCCAGTAAAGACAGGCACGGGGTGAGCTGAGAGCCAGGGATTTGCACCTGTTATGGACACACATGGCATGATACCAAAGACTGGTTGCTTTCATTACTGTACACAATGAATGATAATGTTTTGATTTTTGAGAATATCAGTAAGTCAGTTCTAGCCCATTTGTACAGAAGTAACAATATCCTATCAATGTCTATATGAAAGTAGAAAGTTATCGATGAAGAACGCACCAGAAGGTTGGAGGTAGGCTGGATTCATCTCCCTCACACCCTCCCCTTGAACATGGGCTTGACCAAGGTGTCTCTGCCTCTCCATGTCAGGGCCTAAATGCAAAACACCAACCCAGGGCACAAAGGAAGCATGAGTGTGTACTGTTACGATCATCAGGTCTATAAGAAGGGCTACAGTGCCATGTGAATTCATTAAAATGTTGAGGAATATGTGATGTCATAATTTATTTTCAATTTTTTTATTGTACACCATTGAATGATAATGTTTTGATTACAATATTCCCAGCTACAAAGAGTGTGAAAAACCTGAAAGCATTTCTTATGTTTTACTGGTCAGGTCATGTGCAGAAAGCTGATGGTTCTGCACCTCTGCCAGACCTTACAAACAAATGTAATATATATTTTTTTAACTTTATCAAGCATGGTTATTTGGTTTGGTGAATATGCATGTAATCTTCAGTGTTACACAGTACCAGTGAGTAGAGTATCTGTGGGAGAGTGGGTGACCCATATAGATGGTCCTTCTTCAGGTGCCAGTCTGGGGTCTAATCAAGACAAAACCAGGCAGGTGCATCAAACTTACTCTTACAAGTTACAAGTTTTGTAAAGTTTATTATGTCCCAGTACATATCACCTCAGGATTGTTTTTGCCAAAAAAATAGAGATAAAAGCTACCACAAACAATTTAAGTTAAATACAATTGATTTAAATAGAACAAAAATTAAATAATGAAATGTTAGAAATAAATTTATAAAGAAAAATACATTATTAAAAACAAAATTAAATGTAGACATTTAAGTAAAACGTTTGACATAAAAGATATAAAGTGCATCAAATCAAAGCTACAGAATAGCTGTGCTTTTCACCTGAGAGCTAAAACAGCTGAATTAATCTTTAAGGCATGGGAGCACATGTTTTCTGATTCTGAAAGTGGCTATAATCTGTGCACATCTCATGACTTCAAGAAGTTTATTCCTCCTGACTGCAATGTAATGGCCGAAGGCCACGTCACCATGTGTAGTCCTTATTTAGGATCAGTTAATGTAATATATATATTTTTTTACTTTATCACGCATGGTTATTTGGTTTGTTACACAGTACCAGTGAGGAGTGGATCTGTGGAAGGGTGGATGACCCATATAGATGGTTCTTCATCAGGCACATTAACATGGCCGACATTTGAGGGTCCCACCATACTTCCGTAAGGGAAGGGTGCTGGTCCACAGGGATCCACGTAGATCACGGTCTTTTGGTGGTTGTAGGGCACACCTGAAAATCCCACAGCAGGTAAAGTGAAATCCAGGACGCCTCACAGTGAGGCTCATATGCCTTGTAAGTGTTTCCCAATGAACAAGTGATTATAAAAAGGGCTATGGTGCCATGTGATGTCATTAGAATGTTGGGAAAATGCTTAAGAATTTGTGATGTTATGTTTCCTAGACACCTGTTTCTTTTTAAAAATGTTGATTTGTATTTGCTTTTGCTCCATGGCAACATAGACAATGTTAACACATGGTGAGATTTATGAAAATTTTGCTGAGTCAAAGAAATAACCATATTAACCATTAATTAATCAACCATATAATATTAACCATATATTAATCAAAATGTCCTGTACACATGAAATAAAGAGTTTGATAGTCACCAGTAGAATAAATATACATAGGTTATTTTTCTAAACCTTAGAAAACTACATAGATGTGTATATTAAATTTTATATAAATAAATTCATATTTTATTATGAATAAGCATATGGAAATCAATACTCATAAGCACTGTTCACTAAATCTACTGTATTATATAGAAGTATAAAGTTATGTACAGTATATGAAAATATTTTTTTCTCACCATGAGTGGTAAAACCTGGTGTATCCATGAAGTGGTTCTCTTCTTGCCCAGGCCTTGGCAGGTAAGTTCTACGGTGGTAAAAACTCATTCTCAAAGTCTCAAAGCGAAAATTTGAAAGATTTGGGATTGTAAATCGCAGAGCAAAATCTCATACGACCAGTTTTGAGCTTTTCAGCATCGAAACAGAGATCCAAACATTCCACCTTCCCAACCAAACATTCTAAACCAAACATTCCAAAGTGACTTAGCACGCGCGATGTCACGACTTCCAAACGTTTTAACCGAAACACCAAATCAGCCAGGCTGCTACAATAACCTGATGCAGCCTCGCTTGTACCCAAAGGGTTCATACACCTTTTCCCTGGTCAAATTCAAGCACTTTCAATGTCTATTTTCAATATTTTCCAGTACCTTACAGCTTTAGTGAATTACAAATCAGTAGGGGTGTGACGATACACTCAGCTCACGAGACGAGACACGATATCGGGTTCACGAGAACCAGACGAGATTTTAAGAACACTAAAATGACAAATTATATGACTGGACAACAGACTTTTATTTAACTGAGTTACACATGCATTTTGAAATGTTTTATTATAACTCCGCATTGAGCGTGAGACACACGCATTTGACTGTCTTCACACGCTCTCACGCCACACATCCGATTTCTGCCGAAAAAAAAATCTATTTTATTTACGTCTGATCTATATCTATTATTCAATGAGTGACTAGTTCGCTCTGGCGCCAACCACTGGCGATCGATCGCGATATGATAGTCAACAACTTACACTCGCCCCCAAACAAACGAATTGAAAGTGGCGGGGGCAACTTCAATAGCAGGAGTGGCCAACCTGCGGCTCTTCGCCTGGTTTCATGCGGCTCACCAGCCGTCCGCGCTCTCACCTGCGCTAACGGTCTGTGCTGTGGCCCAGTTATCTCATCAGCTCTGAGGGCGACACACTGCTACATCTTCGTGCTGCGCGGTTTGTTTACAAGCCTAACGAGCTGGTAATACTTTTAAAACCGGCGTAGTGGAAAACACGCATTTGACTGTCTTCACATGCTCACACGAGTTACTAATTCGCCAGCCAACTAATTCGATCGATCGCGATATAATACTTATTTTTTTATTTTATTTTGTCCGTTACACCCCCCCCCCCCCCCCCCCCCCCCCCGTCAACAATTTACACTCACCACCCCGTGAACAATTTACATGTCCCTGTATGATGTGGCTCTTTGCCATAACACAGTAAAAAAGTGGCGCTTGGTCTCTGACGGGTTGGCCACCCCTGACATAGACCAATAGATGAGTGCAGAAAACAGAGCATACTGTTTTCGACAGGCCGACAGTCCTCGGGGGTTTTTTTCTCACCTTTTTTTCTAAGAGAACGGCTCACAATTTAGAGGAGGCGGCCCATTGGCCCATCTTCAATATAGACAGTGGACTGAACCAATCAGGATATAGGACGAAAGTGGCCCCACCCTTTCTCTGCGTGGTCCGCTGTAACTCCCGTTATGTTCAGTGTTGAGCGCGTTGTATATAATACAAGAATTATAATATAGTGTTATATATAATACAATATTTTTTTTAACTAGGATGTAAATTATGTACAATTACGCTGAAAAACCTGAAGGTAATACCCATACTAAATGCACCTTTCTTATGTATGTGCAGCAGAAATGAACATATACTGCATATTAATGAATGTGTAAGTTATTTTCCCTCTTTAAAAAGTAATGTAAGTACACTGTATTTTTCTTGGCTGTATATGACGCATTTAATATTTCACCATTTTTTATCTTTGTTTTTGAGGTTTGATTAGTGAGATGTCACTGCCTTTCTCTTAGGCTGGTGTATTTCAATGTGATTCAGCAAACTTTTGCACATTCATATTTACAATTATTGTGGGGATGTAAAATTAGGGATATGTCATCCCAATTTTTTCCGCAATGATCATTGTTGGTGGGGTTTGGAAAACAATGTATTGCTCTTAATACTCATAATATATAATAATATAGTAATTGTTTAAATAAACATGGCATTGCAAACTATGAATGAATCTTTAATTTCTATTTTCTTTGAATCATGAAAAAGTTCAGTTTATTATTTAGAATGGGATGGATCCTAAGGAAAATGAAACATTTTGTTCATATGTGTTCCAAATGATGTATGATTGATTTGTGCATACACCAAATATGTATGTGTCCATATGTAATGTTTGGGGGAAAATGTTGCACAGAGCAGGTTTTGTGGTGATGTGGAAAAGTGGCACAATCTACCAACCATCAAAATCCTCTGATAGGCATTCTTTCCTCATATTAGCTGTAGCTGCCTTACAGATTTTCTCTGTCGATTTGGTACATTTTTCTCTTTACACTGGCATCACATGTGCTTTTTACAAAACAGTGCAAACAGCAAACCTCAATGAAATACCTGTAAAAGCACAAACTTCACTCAGAATTCTTTGTTTTTGCCTCAAAGGCACTTATCAGTGCCATTAGAATGACTAGTGTGTGTCATTACCTATGAACAAGTCAAAATACTGGCAACTAGCTAAGCTTTTGATTTCAAGAACAATGCACATTCTGTGGTATATCAAATGAAATGATACGTGTTACACACAAAATGCAAACTTACACAGAACACAACATTACACATGACAGTATGTGAGAGGCTGACAGCAAGTAATTGTGCAGGTGAGCGAATACTTTTGGCAATATAGTGTATATTTTAACTTAAGGTATTAGGTCACTTCACAGACTATGAATTCTACTTACAGCGTGAGACTGGTATAGCCTAATTACTAATTACCAGTGAGTAACTCATAAATAATTCATTTTAATTTGTTTAGGGTGCTGCCCAACTGTTAATAGTTGATATGGTTTACACATTTTGCTACATCTTTAAATGATAACATTTAAAACTTGACTGCATTTTAAACAGTGATGTGGCAAGAACAATGTGCCGATGGATAGACCAGGCTCTTTCTAGACTGATGCGCAATCAGTGTAGAGAGTCTGTTACAACTAGGGTTGCCACCTAGGTCTGACAAAAAACAAGGACACACAGGGTGGCGAGTGTAATCTGTTGAGCGGGGGGGGGTGGCTTCGGCGAACGTAAAATGTTAACGGAGGGGTTTAAAATGGACACAGCGAGAAAAAAATACAGATTTAAAGTGTGCAGAAACAGTCTGAATCGAAACACCAGATTCTGTGACCGTCGAGTTTTGTGACCACAGGGGGGCGCTATTTCACAGTTTCTGTTCACAGGCACGAGCGCTTTACGAACGCTACGTAAACTACGCTGATGCGCTTTCTTTTCTCGTTTTGTTGGTGTCCGCGAGCCAAAAGACGACAGATATTTTTGTATTTACATTTCATCGTCTCTTAATTACATGAATGTACTTAAACAAGAATGTTTTGATCATTTTACACGAAAATAGCAAGATTCATCGTAAGCAAGCTGTGACGATGGGTGTGAGGCGAAGGACGAGACACAGATCCTTGCTTTAGCAGACGTCACGTTTATTTCTACAACTATTGCGCAAGACAGCGCACGTAAAACATAGACCACTCACACTGAAACGTGTAGACTTAGACAACGACGAGCACAAGACACTGCGCGAACGCACATTAAATAGACAGACCACATCAACCCCACGTGATAACGAGACGAGCCACAGGTGAGACGGATAATGACGAGACGCACCCGAACCCACGGAGCTACACTGACGCAGACGAATAGACGCAGACCACGTTAACACACGCCCCAAAGGAAGGGTTCGGGGACCGTAACGTGACAGACGCCCCCACCAAGGGCACTACCCGTCCCGGGGTGCCAACAGGACAGAGTGCCCCGAACCCACGTCGATGGGCGGATCCGAAGCGCCCAGTCCTGCGTCTGGGAGATGACCGCCCTCGGTGGAGAGTCCGCCACGAACAGCCTAGAACACCCTCCCTGGGAAGACCGGGGAAAACACGTTAGACACGTTTAACGGGACGAACACAAACACACAAACAGGAACACTTACACACAGAGGAACAAACGGGAAAAAGGGGTTCGGTACACATACGGGCAGACTCACGAACACTGGGACAGACACACACGACACAGGCGCCAGGCTGCGTGCCAGGAGGAGGGCGATTAGAGGAGAGAGATCGGGAACTACTGGAGCTGCAGGCGCTGCGGTAGGCGATGCTCCTCCTGCCCTTGCAGCAAACCCTCCACCGGGCGCAGCGCGGCTGGCGGACGCGCCATGTGCAGCGCGGTTGGCCGACGCGCCAGGAGCAGCGCGGTTGGCCGACGCGCTAGGTGCAGCGCGGTTGGCCTCTCCCCTCGGTGGACCGTAGGGCATCCCTCCTTCTCCTCTCGACCGCCCCTTGGAGCCGGCAGTGGGGTCTTCTCCCTCTGTCTCCATCGCCTCACTGCCCCGGCTCCAGCTCATGGGCTGCTCCGGGCTGCCACCCCGCGAGTAGTCCATCTCTTCTCCCTCGGAGCGATCGGAGGATGGGCCCGCCTCAGGAGTCCACCTCCCCTTTACCGTCCTGGCAGACAGCTCCGAGGGGGGAGGGCTCTCCTCCTCGTCCTCAGTGTAGGACCCCTCGTCATCTTCCTCCTCTCCGCCGTAGTCAGCGGAGAGTGCGGAGCACACCGACGGAGGGTACTCCTCTTCATCCTCCTCTCTCCCACCGTAATCTATGGTGGGCACGGAGCACACCGACGGAGGGTAGTCCTTTACATCCTCTTCTCCCCCACCATAGTCTATGGTGGAGGCGGAGCATACGGATGGAGGGTAGGCGTCTTCTCCCTCACCGTAGTATATGGTGGGGGCGGAACAAACCGAGGGAGCCTGGACTTCCTCTTCGCCTTCCTCTTCCTCCTCCTCGCCCTCCGAGCCCTCATCGGCGAACTCGCCCTCTGGGGTCTTCTCGGTGGCGTAGAGCTCCACTGAGCCCACCCGTATCGGCGAGAGTTCCCTGGTGGGAGGGAGGTGTCGCTCCCTCCACATCCGCACCGCAGACTGGCGGAACATCTCTGCCCTTTCGGGATCCACGGTCTCCCGTGCCGCACACAGCATGTACGCGCACACTGGGTCTGACTTCAACTGCTCGGGAGTCGGCGTGGTGGTGTTGCGCGGGTCGGAAGAAGAGGCATGGCGTCGCTTGCTAGGGCGCTGGCCCCTCTTTGGCCGGGTGGCGTAGCCTGGCATGCTTAGGGTGTCTCTTGTCGGCTCGTCGTTCTGTGACGATGGGTGCGAGGCGAAGGACGAGACACAGATCCTTGCTTTAGCAGACGTCACGTTTATTTCTACAACTATTGCGCAAGACAGCGCACGTAAAACATAGACCACTCACACTGAAACGTGTAGACTTAGACAACGACGAGCACAAGACACTGCGCGAACGCACATTAAATAGACAGACCACATCAACCCCACGTGATGACGAGACGAGCCACAGGTGAGACGGATAATGACGAGACGCACCCGAACCCACGGAGCTACACTGACGCAGACGAATAGACGCAGACCACGTTAACACACGCCCCAAAGGAAGGGTTCGGGGACCGTAACGTGACACAAGCACTGAAATAATCTGTAATTACGAATGGTAATTCTGCCCCTTTGGATAAAATGTTTAAATATAGAGTAATAAAAAGTTAGAGTAAATTTTTCTTTTTCTGTTATTTCTGTTTTCTGTTATTGTGGAGTCACGGTGGAGTTTCCATGGTAGATGATGAAACTGTGCCAGGTCTTTAAACCATAGTTATTCACAAGAGTCATAGTTTAACACAGCTGCCATCAGAATGTGTGACCCCACTGAATGTCCAGATATAGGGCTGGGTATCGATTCAAATTCCAAGAATCGATCCAATTGCGATTCTGAAGATTAAGAATCGATTTATTTCGATTTAATCCGATTTAATCGATTCGATCCGATTCGATCCAATTCGGGGTTTAGTGTTATTAAAAAATGTATTTATTTGAGCTGTTTCCTGACTATGTACAGAAGCAACATGCTAAAACTAGTATTATATCAATATTAATCAGCAAATAGTTACTGGTAGTTGGTAGTTACTGATGGCTGGAAGACTGGTGAAAAGGGTAATCATAAATCTACCTTCAAGAAAGGTAATCCAGGGCAATAAACAGAGGACATCTTTGAGGTGTCTATATCTGCAACAGTGGACTCCTACTGGGACACTAACCAGTGCATTATTATTATGATTGAAATAATTAAGAAGTCACCCAAAAGCTGTTGCTACCAAATGCATTTTTATTTTAAAAATGCTCACACTTAATAAACTGAAAGTATAAAATGTAAATGTGTATTTTTCTTTAAAGTGAGATTATAAGAACAGAACTCTCACGTTACGGTCCCCAACCCCTCCCTGTTGGGCGTGTGTTAACGTTGTCTGCGTCTACTCGTCTGCGTATCTCCGTGGGTGCGGGTGCGTCTTGTGATAATCCTCACCTGTGACTCGTCTCGTCATCACGTGGGGTTTGTGTGGTTTGTCTACTTAATGTGCGTTCGCGCAGCGTCCTGTGCTCGTCGTTGTTTGAGTCACACATGTTCTATGTAAACGTGTTTTATGTGTGCTGCTCTGCGCTTCGGTAAATGTAATAAACGTAACGATTTGGAAAGTGCAAAGGATTCTGTCTCGTCCATTGCCTTGCGCACAACGTTACAAGAACATTTTTAACTTTTTTAAACTGTAAAAACACTGGGTAAACTGTCAGTGACATGGACTAACTGTAAATAGTCACTGACACTGGATAAACTGTCCTTCTGTTTTTAGATTGCCGATTTGACTATCGTCGTTACCGTCACTGTCCGACGCCGTGTTGTTTTACAGTTAGTTAGACCTCTGGTTAGACCGAGCACGCCTGCGTGAATTCAGTGACGAGGCGGGGGTAAAAGTTCACAAAAAATCGATCTTTGGACGTACGAATCGATTATCAGATCATCATATGCGAATCGATTCTGAATCGGAAAATCGATTTTTTCAACACAGGCCTATCCAGATACTATTTATAATAAAACAAACACACATTTCCATTCCCATTCATGATTTTTATTGTTGGCTGCAATAGTGAGAGGATGGTAAGACTTCCTCTCACTATTGCAGCCAACAATAAAAATCATGAATGGGATGGAGAGGTGAGCCTTTTAACTGGGGTCACATATTCTGATGGCCGCCATCAGAATATGTGACCCCACTGAATCTCTCCGATTGCGGTGTAAAAAAATCACAATCGACAAAATATGGCACATTTACATTTTTATTTTTTTACATTTACTTTCAACTGGGTCACCAGTTCTGATGGCCGCCATCAGAATACGTGACCCCACTGGTACTATTTTTTAAATAAACCCACATCTTTCCTGGTGACCTACTATCCCTTCACCTTTTCACACCCCCACTCCCCACCATTAACCCTAACCCCTAAACAAATTAAAGAATTTCCACCATCAGAAAATGTGACCACACTGAATCTCCAGATACTATTGAACTACTACAATGTAAAGACATTGGTAAGGAGGTATCGGAATACACAACTCAATCTTCATATAAAATACAAATTTACTTACTTATATGGCAATAATGAACAAGCCCAAAACAAGGGCCTAAATGGAAATGTGAGAAATATAATTAGTAACTCCAAAAGAAATTGCTACAAGTTTAACCAAAAATATTTAAATAAATGCCCAAAAGAAAAAATATATAAATTTACATTTATTTTACATGTATACACTCATTTTTAATTGACATTATAAAAATTATTTACATGCAAGGCAGCTGTAGTGCTTCTTTATGTCAGGCTTTCCCACACAGGTCACGTGGTACCACCTTGCGCAGTTGTCACACTGGATCTGTAATGAGTCAGATGTTTATTTATCAGTCTGATTCTTAAGCAGATAAGAACCAGATCAAAGGATTTGCTTATTTGCAAGATGTCTTACCCAGGTAGTGCAGCCTTGTTTTCTGGGTGAAAAGGTGAAGGGATAGTAGGTCACCAGGAAAGATGTGGGTTTATTTAAAAAATAGTACCAGTGGGGTCACGTATTCTGATGGCGGCCATCAGAACTGGTGACCCCAGTTGAAAGTAAATGTAAAATAATAAAAAATAAAAATGTAAATGTGCCGTATTTTGTCGATTGTGATTTTTTACACCGCAATCGGAGAGATTCAGTGGGGTCACATATTCTGATGGTGGCTACCAGAATACGTGACCCCAGTTAAAAGGCTCACCTCTCCATCCCATTCATGAAATTTAAAGTTGGCTGCAATGGTGAGAGGATGGTAAGACTCCTGGAAATATGTGGTTGTTTTATTATTAATAGTATCTGGACATTCAGTGGGGTCACACATTCTGTGGCAGCTGTGTTAAATTATGACTCTTGTGAATAACTATGGTTAAAAGACTTGGCACAGTTTCATAATCTACCATGGAAACCCCACCGTGACTCCACAATAACAGAAAACCAAGAAAAATTAACTCTAACTTTTTATTACTCTATATTTAAACATTTTATCCAAAGGGGCAGAATTACCATTCGTAATTACAGAATCTTTCAGCGCTGGCTTACGATGAAGCTTGCTATTTTCGTGTAAAATGATCAAAACATTCTTGTTTAAGTACATTTATGTAATTAAGAGACGATAAAATGTAAATACAAAAATATCTGTCGTCTTTTGGCTCGCGGACACCAACAAAACGAGAAAAGAAAGCTCATCAGCGTAGTTTACGTAGCGTTCGTAAAGCGCTCGTGCCTGTGAACAGAAACTGTGAAATAGCGCCCCCCTGTGGTCACAAAACTCGACGGTCACAGAATCTGGTGTAACACCGGGACCGAATATTAAAAAGAAGAAAAACCGGGACAAACCGGGACAGGCACGTGAAAACCGGGACAGGTGGTAACACTAGTTACAACACACGAAGCTGATAAAGAACATATGGTGCAAATGGTGTGGTTTCCTATATGGCGTGTGTATGTTGTCTTCAGATGACAAGGTATATATTTGTCAGGAGACAGAATAGGTCGCTTTGATTGATTTCCTCCTCCAGTACTGTAGTTGGCGCCTGACGTTGTTTACAGTAAAGTAAGCGCACGTGAAGGAGAGGGCAACGCCTAAGAGGAAGTACTTGTATTTTGGTTAATTTGGAGTTATTTTTCCATAATACTCATGCCATCTTTTTAGGATTAGAAGCAACTAAGATATGTTGGCTGCTGCTGACGTATATCCCGTAATTCTTCAACTAAATAAAGATGGATCAGTCAACAAACACGGAAGATGTGAGTTGACCACATACTTGCTCAAATACTAGACTGATTTGACTGAATATGACGCAGTTCTGTGTAGATTAAAGTGTCTCTTTATCTCAGTCCCCAGGTCTTCCTCTTCTACCTGTTGCGGTTATGGAGGAAATTCTTCTAAACGTTCCTGCACAGCAGGTTATATGTGTCTGTCGCTTGGTGTGTCGTGAATGGATGTCGATTGTGGATAGTGCTTCATTTTGGAGAGAGCGATGTTGTAGAGAAGGATTCGAGCCTCGTCGTCATCGTCCTGATATAACAAGAGACTGGCGGGCTTTCTACTTTATGTGCAAGAACCCCCCTTTTAAACCACGTGTCAGGAGCAGGAGGGAAGGTGAGCAATACAGATCATTAATTGGGTCTGTAACCTGTAAGTACAGATGGAAATATGGTCCACATTTGGCATCACGGGTGCGTTTCCCTATAACGAATGAGCAGAAATAATTCATGGACCAGTTCTGGGCCATATCCGGCATTCCGTGACTTTTTCTGTCCGCCCATTTCCGACAGCCGGATCTGGCTCAGATTCAGAATGAATCACGGTTTGATTCTGGACCATGTTCGGCTCTCCGGATCCCAGCCATGATTACCAACCCAGCTGTTAACTAGAACAATTATTAAAAGGCCGGACTTTCACGACGCCGAAGTTGGTTACTGATTCGTTTGGTTACTTATTCGCAGCTCCTTATTCGGCGGCTGAAGTTGGTTCCTTATTCAAAAAGGTTGTGTTCACGATGCGTGTTTGCTGCGCGCTTTGTTTAAGAGCTAGATTAAACAAACGAGCGTAGGAGCATACATTTAAGAGGTTATTGTTTCCCATAGGCCTACTGATTTTGTGAATGTGGAAAAAAATATTAAAATATAATGAAAGCATTCGTTTTGTAAAATGGTTTCTATTTCAAGTCGTTCCAATTGTATGCAATTTGTACATGATGATTGATTTCGTCAGCATTTATAACGTAAAGAAACATATTTTTAGATTTGAAAACTAAAACCACAGAAATGCTGTTCTAGAACACAAATTAATCGGAAGAAGAAATACCAGCACACAACATGGCATATTGAGCAATGTGTAGATAGGTGAACGCATTTAAAATAACAAATGCATCATGAAGAACAGGTAGCTCCATAAGAGAGGAACCTGATTTTAGCCTGACCCAACATAATTTTATACCTCAAATCTAACTGGAAACATGGCATATTGAGTAGTTAAGCGCACAGGTGAAATGGTTCAGAGGGGCAATTTCAAAGGCGTGCTGCATGCCTATAAGGCGTCTGGCCAGACAAGCAACACATGCATCATACATAATATGTTACTATCCAGTGGCGGGCTTAGCAATTTGGGGGCTCAAGGTGAATTTAGCTAGGGGGCCCATCAACATTAATATGCGAGAAATAAGTTAGCTAGTCAGGGGGGCCCTACAGTGGGCTGCAGTGGGAGGGGCCCAAGGCAGTTGCCTAGAAACGCCTCTATGCAAAGACTGTCCTCTGTTACTATCTATAAGAGAAACCTCATTTTAGCCTGGCCCAACATAATTTCATACCTCAAATCTAACTGGCAAAATGGCTTATTGACTATTTAAGCGCACAGATGAAATGGTTCATGAGGTCGATTTCAGAGGCTTGCTGCATGCTTCTAAGGCTGGAAAGTTGGAAAAGTTGGCTGAGTAAGCTGGACCCAGGAATACACATACTCTTAACCTGAATTAGTTGACTATACTAGAAAATTGCACAGAGAAACTAAAGAAGTTAAGTTGTATTAGCATAGACTCTTAAGTGGATGCAATGGACTCATTAGTGGTCTTTACTCTAGTTCACATACAATTATAACAATATAAAAAATATATAACGTTAATAATTGCTAAATAATTTTGAATACCATAATGTTTGTAATTTAGCTTTTATATTGTTTCAAAGAAATTAAACAATACTTTTCAATGTCCCAATGTTTTATTGTAAAACTATTATTGCAAGATAACTTGTGGTGTTGCACCAATGACATTTGTCAGCCAAGTAACAAGTTAAACATGCAGTAAAACTTGCTTGTTATCTATTCAAATATGTTTTGTTTCAGAATGCGGATGCACAGCATTTGACTTCAATACAGTAACATTTGATACACACTGTTAAGACCAACCTGACCAACTGTGCACCTCGTCACCAGCATTAATATGGAGGAAATACTTCTACATCTTGAACTGTTGAACAAATATTGTACATTTCCATCCCACATTGAAATGAAATCATAAATAAATTGTATAATTGGTTGTATTCTTACATAATACAAAATAAAATATCTGTTTAACATAAATTTCCTGTTTATCAATTGGGTTGTATTTTCAAGGTTTGAAGGTGCTAGATGGGTCAAAGAACAGAAAAAAATACAATGAACAGAGATACAATGTTGATGTGACAAACAAAGCAATGGCAAAACTTGCCATAGCAATTCTTCACAGTGAAAGCTGGTTATTCAGAGTCTGTAATCTGGGTTTTAGTTCACTATGGCCCAGTGAGACAAGTACCTGTTGTATGAACTGAAATGTGTTCCTCATTGATCTGGGATAGTTAAGATACAGTGCATATGTAAGTCCAAACAAAATGCACATTGCTTTTGGCAGGTCTTAAATGTTGTCCATCACAACTTCTCCCTCAATAGTGATCGTTAGCAGTGTTGCAAATAACGCCATAATAAATAACGGCGTCATTTTGTCAGTAACGGGATAATATAATTAATTATATAATATAGTTAATTCCTGTTGTTACAACGCCGTTGACGTTACTGGTCATTAAAAGCTGTGCGTTACTATATATTGATATACTAACAGTAATGCGAGCGGACCGCTGCCCAGGCTAGTGAGGAGTAACAGATCTCGATAGGTCACAGTTCTCGGTGTAACACCTGTTTATCTTAACAAGTCAGTAAGCGATTGGCTGAGGCAGCGTTATGGTAGCCAATCAGAGCGTGCCGAAGCACGCCAGTGACAAACGACACAAACGGAGAAGAGGCAGAAATGGCGAGTCAGGAGCAAGCCGAAGAAAAATTAGCATTTTCAAGGTGACGATATAAACATCGTTTAAGAAAATACTTGTAGTTCCTGAATGTCTACCAGACTGGGTATTTGATTTATTTCATTAAGAATAGAGGTTTTATTGTTAAGTTTACTTCTGTTGTGAACAAACCAGTTGTCTCAGGTTGAGAGAATTTAATTAAATTTGATAGATGTAAATGCACTTTATATAGTGTAACTGTTTACTTTTGCTTTTATTTTTTTACAAAGATTTGGGATTTTAAACGATTTTATCCTGCACTGGTCTGTTGATGCAATAAATATCAAAAGTTAAACACCCTTCTGATCTACTCATTTCAACTGACTCTGAAAACTGCTTTTTCAAAAAGTCATTGGCATATAACTTTTTAAAACTGTAATGCAAATAGTTACTTTCCCTGATAACGAGTCACTTTTATTATAGAGTAATTCAGTTACTAACTCAGTTACATTTTTGAGCAAGTAGTGAGTAACTATAACTAATTACTTTTTTAAAGTAATGTTCCCAACACTGGCCGCACGGTTTGGCGTCCCGCCAGATATGTCCTGGGCCCACGGGCCTCAGTTCACTTCTGCCTTCTGGAACGGTGTGGCTGCGGGCCTCGGAGTACACCTGCACCGCACGACGGCCTATCACCCTCAGGCCAACGGGCTTTGTGAGCGTTTCCATCGCTCTATGAAAGCCGCGCTCCGGGCCAACCTCCGGGACGGCGACTGGGTGGATAGGCTCCCCTGGGTCATGCTGGGCCTCAGGTCGTCCCCCAAAGAAGATCTCCAGGCTTCCTCATGCCCCGTGGTCCTCCGGCCACCAGCGGCAGGCCCTTCGTGAGTTCTCGGGTGCTTTTGTCCTTGTGCCCACCTCTCAGCATGGCCTACAGCGGTCCTGTTTTCCACCTTCCTTGCGTGCTGCTAGGTTTGTGTTCAACCGGCATGATGTGCACCGCAGTCCCCTCCGCCATACAATGAACGTCTACGACGGCCCTTTCCAAGTGCTGGAGCCGGGGGACAAGTTCTTCAAGGTGGACATTGGGGGCGTCCCCGAGAGCGTTTCGGTGAACCGTCTGAAGCCGGCCCACTTGGACTTGGGTGGTGCTGTGGTGACGGCAAGGCCGGCGAGCCGTGGGCAGCCCCTGGTCGTTGGTCCTACCCTGCTGGATTAAGCAGTTTCTGCCTCGGTTCCCGAACCCGCTTCAATACCACCACTTGCCATTCTATAAGCCAACCGCAGAACATCAGAGACCCTTATACACCGTCCTCATATGGTGCTTCTGTTCTCTCTGTTTGCCAAATGTATCTGCAAATATTCCTTTTCTTCTCAAATCTACATGTTGCCGGTGTTTTCTGTGAAGTTGCTGCGGTAACCAGTGCATCAAGAACATAGAATCTAAGAATATAGTACTTTCACCTTTGAATGTGTTGCAGCTGACAAACTCTAAATGACAGGAGATACTCTAAAAGCCTTGGATAAGAGCTTCGGCCAGTACAGCGTCAGTGAAATGACTCACAGGCACTGGAGAGTGTCACACTCATGCAAAGCTAAAATAAATGAATACAGACTTTATGAAACAATATTCTCACATATAATACAACTCTTAGAACAAAGTAATCTCACAACAGACTCTCTGCATGGTGCGTAAAAGCACAGTGCTTGTGTTTTGAAAGCACTTGGATTCTGCATTGAATCTTGAGTTTTAGTAAAACAACCCTTTAATATTAATATCATAAGGCAATCATAACAGGACCAGTATTGTATTGTAAAAGAACATGTTTTAATTGCAGCATTAACTATCTTATTATTTAGCTTTTTAGATTAGCCATGTAAGGACAAACCTCCAATCCAAAAAGGGTCTTGACAGACAACTACGATACACTTTATTTTTCTGTGTGACTCCAAAATCACAACATAACAAAATATAAAAACTGTTTATACTCTGTGTCATGCAGCTCAACCCAGAAGACTGCAACTCCCAGAATGCTCTGCGTCGTCTGACCCGTTTCTCCTACACTCAGTATTATGGTTCAACCCGGTTTGCTTTGTGCACTGCACTCTTGGATTCTCTTTTTGTGCGTCTGTATGTTTTTTTTTTTGTTTTTTGTGTGTGTACCTGAAGTGGCCTGTCCGTTCTACCATTCCCCCATAAACACAGTGTGTTTAGATCTGCATGCGTCTGTGACTACTATGTATCTCGCATCACACTACGTGTGAGAATACGTGTGTGAATCAAACTTTCCCACACTTTCATGACACAGTAAGAAAGCTGCCCTCCGTCCTTGTCTTGTCTTGAAGGAATCCTGTGAAGTGAATGCAAATGTATGTGGAGCTTGAAGCATACGTACGCATGTCACTTTTTGATGCACACAGAATGAGGTGTGCAGTACCTGATAAAGGTATAATGTTAGGACATAATGTCTAACAACATGGAACACAATATGCTAGATTTACAGCCTGGTTACGTGCAGGACTTACGCTGCGCTTTTAGCAAAGACAAACATCAGGAAATTTGCTCAGGAATGAATAGAATGTAACAAAGAGAATCATCTTCCACTCTGTCCTACAGATGATGACATATGTATGCATATTATCAAGATAGATTATGAATCATAAATGCTGCGGAGTTTGCATTGTTTATCTGTGTGTGTGTGTGTGTGTGTGTGTGTGTGTGTGTGTGTGTGTGTGTGTGTGTGTGTGTGTGTATACGTGTGAGTGTTTGTGTGTGCAATGTCACTAAAGCTGCCTTTTTCCATTTACATAATATTGCCAAGCTGAGCTATTTACTTTCCATTACATTTACTTTTGGAAACTGGTCCACACTCGTCTCAAGATTGGACTACTGTAATGGTCTTTAAATTGGATGCTCTAAAAAGTCCCTAAAGAAACTCCAACTCATACAGCATGCAGCAGCCAGACACCTAGACAGTGCTAGAAAATTCTATTACAATGCTCTCTTGGCATTGCACTGGCTCCTGGTTAAATATCGATTTAATTTTTTTTCTGTTGACCTATAAAGCGCTAAATGGTCTTAGCCCACAATACCTGAGTGAAGTCATTACATAGTATAACCCATCTCACCTGTTGTGCTCTCAAGCTACAGGGTTTCTCTTAGTTATGAAATTTAGCAAGACTACAGCCGGAGGCAGAGCATTCTCCTAGAGCCCCTCAGCTGTGGAATAGTCTTCCAGCTCCAATCTGAGATTCGGACACAGTTCCTGTTTTTAAATCTTGACTTAAGACTCACCTATTTAATCAGGCCTTCAGTTAATATTCTACATGTGAAGGTGTGGAGCTCAGGGGCCCCCAGTCATTGAGTCTTCTGGTAACCTGAGATGTTGATGCCATCATCCAGCCATGTCATGTGTTCACTCTAGTTTGTGACGATGATTTGGGTGGAAAGTAATGGCTCATTGAACCCTCATGTCTGTGGTCACCTCCAGGTCCTCCCTTTAGTTATGCCTGCTGGAGCCACATGCTAATCACTGGCATGTGTGCTATATATATGGATCTTTAATTCAATGTTTACATATGTAAACATTTAGCATTTTGTATCTTGGTTACATTTCTACAATTCTACATTTATACAAGGACAATTCCATAAAGCACCTAGAAAATGCTCTGGCTTGCCAGCAAACATGTCATTGACTCCAGTGGACACGCCGGTATTGTCACTTACCAGAGATCCAACATCCACATTGGAGGGACTACTTGGCCTACATCTAGAACTACAGAAATAGACTGATACTAGATGGGCCGCCCAGTGGAAGATGGGTTCCCTTTTGCACTTGGTCCTCTCAAGTTTCTTCATATTCTCTGCTTAGGGAGTTTTTCCTTTGCCACTTTTACCTGACTTGCTCATTAGGGGTTGGACCCATATATGTTGTAAAAAGCACTATATAAATAAAATTTACTTTGTGTGTGTGTGTGCGTGCATGAGCAGACACACACACAAAGGTTTTTGTTTTCTCTAAACCTTAGAGAGAATTTTAATGATTTAATGGATCACCTGGAGGACCCCCCCCCCCCCAACCCTTTCTGTCATTGTACTGAGCCCCCGACTGTCTCACCATTCTCATAAACCACATGAATCACACTTAGTCGCTCACGTTCATTCCACTCCTCACTTTAGTCCCCATTAAAGCATGCAAGCTTACAAAAATGTCACCAGCAATCTCACAAATGATAAATTAAAGCTACATTATGTTTAGCAGCTCAGTGTAATTACACAGTGTACTCTGAAGATCAGTGATTTAGTGATTTAATATAACCTTCCTCATCCCAGCTGGCATTCCTCAACACTTTCTCAAACCCATTAAGCCTATGGATGTGGCAGCTGACATGAAACAGAAGAGGCTTTCAGGCTTTCAAGTGGAGGGATCCCCCCTGGCCTCCTTGAGCCCCACTGCCCTGCACAGCCCCAGGCTGTCCTGGGCCAAGCTTGACTTACTCAGCTCCTGCAGGGAATTACTGTCAGCTGAAGCCCTGAATCAGATAGGTTGGGGGCAGTGTAGACTTGGCGCTCCAGAACTGACGTTGAGAACCTCTGTTCTAAATACTGATGATTCTCTACAGCAGATTCAGCTCAGTGCCAGCCTCAAAGGGATCTGTAGTGGAAATTGGATTCGTATCGAATGTGTCTATCCTAACAAATGCTTTATGAAGATTACAATGATATTAAAACATCATTCCATCATTAAAGTTAAACAACAGTTTCACACACCAGTTGGCACCCACAAAACCAAACACATCTGCACACACTGCATGCCAACCATTAATCACACTCCCCAGCCACATCCCTAATCATCCAATTATTTGTTTATCGTGTGCACCTGTTTCATGTTCTGTGTCGCCTACTTGAGGATCTGCATTGTACTAGTTGCTGTGAGAAACTGTGCCAGTTGGTAATCTGCTTGGTTTCCTGTCGTCCAAACATACAACCTCTATCTAGTCTCTGGACTTGCTTATTTTCTGTTAAGAGTCTTTGTCTTCTTTTAGTTTGCCATCTCCATGGTGAGCATGTTTAAGTCTTTCTTTATTTAATACATTTGTTTGTTGTCCCTGACTCCATGTTAAACAGCAAATAAATTTAATAGTAATAAGACTAAGACTAATAAGGCATTCTTTATGGTTCTTGGGAAAATGTCACTGTTCCTTATCTGATGGTAATGTATGTTTTTAGAGTACATGGTTCAGTTTTGTCAATTTTGGCTGGATTAATCCTTTACAGTAAGATGCTATAGTTAACAATGTAGCTTATTCCTTATATATGATAGAGTGGTATGGTGGCATGTTGTACTCATTATCAGTGCTGAAGAAATATCATGTCATTCAGATCTCTGCAGACAGAAGTCTTTATTAGTGCTTAGATAATACTTCCGTGGTTGTGCACTTTTATGACCAGATGCAAAATAGATTTTAATAAAAAATCTGTGTCAAACTCCTTGATTACCTCTAAGCCTGCCCATTCTTCACGGTTGAAAAGACTCCCTTTCTAGTAGTGGACCTATTTCCAATGAAGTTTATTTCAAATGGCTTTGAAAGGACCAACTCTGAATGAGCCTCCAATGCTCTGGGCCAGTTCTGTCCTAATATAAGAATATGGTTGTATTGATGGACCTTGATTAGTTCTATTCAAACAAAGGTGATGAGACACACGGGAGATTAAGTGTCTCATGATTGGCTGTCGCTCGTTTTGTATTCCTCTGTAATCGGCCCCCATCCTTTTCAACTCTTTCCTGGCACACTGGAAGATTCTGGCCTTAATAGCATCTGTGTGTGTGTGTGTGTGTGTGTGTGTGTGTGTGTGTGTGTGTGTGTGTGTGTGTGTAGGCTTTTTAGTACATCTCCAACGACTGTGAAGAGAGAGCAGATGAAACACTCGGACCGGGACGCGTGAGATAAAAATGTATTGAGGAGTAGGGCCGCGGTCAGGTAATGGGTACTTTACCTTTACGGTGACGCAGTATGGGGTGCAGCGTCCATTGCTCCTGCTGCAGACCACAACCTCCAGATGACCTTCTGTGTGGCATGCGCACGTTAGGGGAAGCATGACTAGGATGTGATGGCTTTTTATGCATTAGCCAGTCAGGCCATTTGTGTTGTTGTTAAAGGGGAAACTCTCCATGCTCTACTGTCATTTGGTTCATGCTGTGGTCCATGTAGGTCCATAACATGTAAGTAGAAATATTAAGGTAGATGTTCTCCTACACAAACTATCTTGCTTCAGAGAAATCACACTGTGCTTTTGGCACCTATGAATATAACTATTGCATTACTCAACACACTCCCCTGTGTCACACTGACCTGGACACTGTGTTTGTTGGTGTGCAATTAGTTTTCTAAATGAATCAGTTGGAGGCTGTCCTGGACATCCAAAGTCTACTTCTGTAATCCAAGCCTTTACATTTTGAGCTTCAGCACCCTTCCGTTCCTCCAGGATGCCGTCTTTCAGCCTAGACGCAGATCTTTGCTGAACCTTGTTCTAAAACTCCACCAGTCCACCTGTATGATGGAGAGTAAGCTGTTGAGATTTCATGTTGGGTGCAGACGCAGTGCCAGCACAGTGATGTGTGTGAAGAGGTGTTGCATGGCAGATGGCTGTCTAAAGAATCTGGAGACCTACTAGCTTTTTTCATCCAAAATCCATTTGCTCACTACAATGACCAACTGATGTCTGGATAGGTTCAATAGCAATCATTTTTAATCAAGGTTTCACACATTGTACTTGTTCATGTCTCTGCAGTACTGGCCAATGAAGTGTTTATAGAATGGAAAAAATAAAGGAACAGGATGATCCAATTACACCTAGCGAACCTTTCTGAGAAACAAGGCTTTGCATTTCTTAGTCTCTTCTTTTAAATTTTTTTCTCTTCTGTTTTAATTTTTTCCTGAGAAATGTCCTGAGGGTGCTGGTATGTTATGTGTGGAGAGACCAAAATTCACTCACTTGGTCAGTGGTTTTCAGGTGATGGCCCCCATACAATCATTTGGGCCTGTAGGGAGTGCAGAGACTGAAATACTCAGGAAGGTACTAATGCACTGACATGGTTGTTGCTTCCTGTGAATTTAAAGTGCAGAGTAACAGCAGGATTTCTGCCAGATGAACCTGTTTGACAAATTATTTACACACATCACTCTTACAACCGCTGCCTGTGAACCTTGATGGTCCACCATTTCTATACAGAGCTAAATTAGAGTGCTTGGACTGGAACACAAAACTGCCACACACAGAAAGCTGCAAAACTGGAATGAACGTTTCAATGACACTTCTGTGTTGTGGAGTAATTTGGACAATCACACTGTACATGAAACCAGTTTTCACCAGTGATATAAATATCATTCTCCTTGTGCACCTTATTTTCCTTGTTTGAAGACGTTCTGCATATAAAACTGTGTGAACTGTGGAATTAAGTGTATGCACTGAAAGTTAACACATGTCTGTGGTACAGGTATTTGTGTTTTGAGTAGATGCTAATTGTCCTGGAATGCCTTACCTGACCACATGGATCTGCACTGGACTACCTTAGTACACAAGGTGCTGGTATACTGTTTGCTGAACCTCTTGCTAATTTGTAACCTCATGCTTTACAAGTTAAGCACTAAATGGGATTAAGCACTCCCAGTACCAAATGGGATGGCAGCGATAACTGATGGTGTAATACAGGGTATGGACTTTTCGTTTTCCCAGTCATACTAAAATGGTATGGTATGCATTGTTATATATTCAAAAGAACAATGACTTGCTGGCTAATCTGAAAATTGTTAATTTCTTAAAGCTTTTTAAATTGCTCTCTTTCTAGTGAGCCTGAAGTGAAATTGTTATTAATTACCAACCAGACAGCCTGAACAGAAGGCTCCCTAGGCTATACTGCTATTTCTGTCATATGAGAATGTTCTTGCTTCAGATTTGGAGAGATCTTTAATTTCCTTCTGGAGTGTTATCGATTAAATTCCTTTTTTTTTTTTGCTTTTCCTATCTGATGCCTCAAAGAAAAAACAGACCTGAGCCTTTAATGAAACTTTATCATTGCCGTTGTTCTGCCATTGGAAACATCTGTCATGCATCCACACCCTGTTGTGGAGAATGCTAATAAAAAAAAAAAAAAACAGGAACAAAACAAAAACTTTATGACCCCGTGACAGTTCAATTCATTCTCCATGTATTGGATGTCAAGCTTGTGTTTAAGGAACCAAGTATATAATTTATCGTTACATTTATTATGTTAAGTTGTTTTATGTCCTTTGTCACCAATTCTGTTCATAACTTTTATGAACAGACTTTTTCAGTGGAGCCAAGTAGTGGAGTGGTTTGGTGGCCTCATGATTCCACGTCTCCTCTTTGCAGATGATGTATCAGGCCAGGACCTCGAGCTCTCGTTGGATCAGTTGATGAATCTGAATCCGTTTGAAGTCAGTGTCAGCGATACCACCTCTAGCCACCAGAGGTGGTTCTCCACGGAGTACTAATCATTGCCACCTGTTTCCCTTTAATTGATCCCCTTCTTTATACCTCCCTCTTATTCCTCTAACTCCTATCTCAGTTTCTCATTTTGAAAAGAAAAAACTCAAACTTCGCATGGAATTAATGTGGTCATGAGACTTCTCTCTCTGCCCTAGTCGACTGGACATTGTTGCTTCCCTGCGTTGCCCCTTTTAAAGATATTAAGCATTGATTGTAAACCTATCGGCTCTTGCAAAGTTACTCATGTTGCTATTCCTATAACACTCCATGTCGGGTTGTTACACATGGAGACACTGACATTTTTTGTTATAAGCTCACCTGACAACATCGTGGTACTAGGTTATCTCTAGTTAGCCTTTCACAATCCTGTTTGTGAAACACGGTGCCTAATGAGCCAGTTGGTTAGCTGGCTCTCCTTTTCCAGAGGACAATTTCTTCTGGACCTACGTACCTCCACCCCCACACATAAACACACACAGTACTCATACATTTAGGATCCTGGGGGGTAGGCATGTTATCCAGAGGTCAATGAGGTGGGCCTGCTATCATGGCCTCACCCGTCTCCTCACCACTGTCTGTCCCTCAGTTTTTGCTGCACTTTAGACATTGAGGGCTTTTGAGGGGACGGTGTGGATAAACACTGACCAGTGGCCCGGGGCTTTGCCCACGTTTGTCCCAGCACCTGTCCCCTCAATTTTAACTGCACCATAGTATCACACACTACCATACATGCATATACACCAACACACAACACAGCACTGGGGGTGGAGGGGTGGGAAGGTCTTCCTTCACCCGTTTCCTGCTCCCTGCCGGGGCAGAAATTGGACGTTGGTGCGGGGCTGGGCAGGTGGCGTCCTGGGACTGATCCTGGGTGGGCCATCCATTTGCTCCCGCCTAGGAGTGTCTCCTCCAAAGGGGGGGGGGGGGGCATCTTAGGGTTTCGGGGCCCGGCCTGGTGCTCTGGCGTGGCGGTTGGCCCACTTCCCTGGGCGGTTGTGGTCCGGGGCGGCTCGGGGCTCCTCGGCGGGATGGAGGCCCTGCCGGGTGATGGGTGGCTCTCGAGGGAGTGGGGTGCTGGGGCCTTGCTGCTGGCCCATGGTGGGGGGGGGGGAGCATCTTGGGGGTGGCTCTGTTGCCTCTGGTTCCCCTGGGCCTGTGCTCCATGGTTGGGAGGGTGCTGTCCGGGGTCTCTCTCTCCCAGGGGGTCACTGGGACTCCACTGCTCCTTGAGGGGCCCCGGATGGGTGGGATTCCCTAGTCTTTCTCTGCCTGCCTCTGGCCTCTGGGGGGATGTTGTCGCAGCTTTCTACCCTCGCTAGTAAGTGCATTCCATGCATTTATCTTATGTTGCACTTAATAAACACACACACACACACACACACACACACACACACACACACATACATCACAGTCATTTGTGCTGTATGTCTTAGGTACACTTTCTGCTCTGCTTTCAGGAGCAGCCCTTCTGTCTTTTATCTATTTCTCCCCCTCTTTTCTCTCCACTCCTGTATGGTTTTACCAGTGTGTGAGTGTGATTTTGACTGTTGTATGAGTGCAGTTTCAGGTGTGTGTGCGTGAGGTAAGTTACTGATTCTACCCCCACAGCTGCTCATGTTTCCCTATTAATGCACCATTGTGCCTCACTCCTTCCTGATGATGATGGCAACACTGATCTGTAGATGTCCTGCTGAATAATTTTTGTAATGGAGGTAATTTTGAAGTCCCACAATCTTCTCCGTAAGAGCAGTGCCATATAAGCATTGGCATGACTGGCTCAAAGCGACTGAAGCGTTTCTGAACTACAGCACTGCAGCAATACTTTGTGCACATTTGATCCTTCCCACACACATATTTTATCTGCCATGATCTTAAAAGATTCCTGTTCTTTAATCTTTAAGATCTTTAATCTTCTTCTGGCTGACTAATGTACAGACTATTTCACTAAAGCGATATATTCATAAATGCATGCTGAAACATGGAAGCTTGTTTTTACTAATTTATTTGACTTTTTACTGTCCTGCCATATATATAGCAATCTAGTCCACTGTGGCAAGTAATGCTTCCTCTTTACACATTCATGATTTATTCCACTAACTCACATCACTTGATTTACTCCTCTAACTCGCAGCACTTACTCCACTAACTCACACCGCTTCATTTACTCCTCCAACTCACACCGCTTCATTTACTACCCTAAGTCACACCACTTGATTCACTCCACGAACTCACACAACTTAATTTACTCCACTAACTCACAGCTTTTAAGGACCATAGTGTGGAATAGCAGCTTGTGCTAACTCTCTCGCTCTTTGCCCATTACCTATGATGCCGCTGTGTTAGAGTGGGGGTCAGTGTGGGCCACACACACGTTCTTTACATGAGGCACATGGGTGGGAGTGAACTCTGAGCAGGTGTGCTGAGGAGAACAAGCAGCATGCTGCCAGCCTTGTTGTGGATAATCCGGCCTTTTATCCCAGCTTTAATGACCATGTATCTGTGTAGCTGGTCTCTGATCTTGGAGGGTGTTTGGTAAGAGCTGTGGTTGTGACTGCTTTGTATCCTGCTATCCTTTGGGCATAAGGGCATAACAATGGATAGTATTAGTCATGAAATATACTCTACTGAGTTGTTCCTAATTATATATACCTCCCATCTCTCCCCTCTCTTTCTGTCTCTCTATCTCTCTTTCTGTTTTTCAGCATTACGACAAAGGCTTTGTCACATGCCTCACACAGGTTCAACATCTACATTGACTGTGACTGCTTGGCCTAGAATTGGAACTTTAAATATGGACTTCCACTAGCTGGGCCACCCAATGGAGGTTGAATTCCCCTTTGAGTCTTGGTCCTCCCAATGTTGATTCCTAGGGAGGTTTTGCTTGCCACTGTTAGCCCTGATTTGCTCATTAGGGATCTGGACCAATGCATTTGTAGAGCTGCTTTGTGACATGTGTTGTAAAAAGTGCTATATAAATAAATGTAACTTTGACATGCACACATGCATGGGGAACAGGGTGAAATTCTTACTTTGCCTGTTCATCAGTATAAACTGTAAGCTATATAAACTCTACATAAATACTAGAAATTTGTAATTTGTATAGAAATTACCTTATTATTGAGCAACAATTTAAAAACAAATAGCTTGGCAGCTTTTGTAGTTTGAAAGGGCAAATACAAATTGTATTGACGCATTCATTGTATACTGTAATGCATGAAAGTCTTCAAACAACCTACAATGTGGAGTAAGACACCAGGCATCATTTGACTCCCACATGCATCTCAGTTTGCCATTCTTAAATGTTCCCACTCAGCTCCTGCAGACTGTGTGGGGTAAAAAGGAGTTTAAATACTCAGAAGAGTTCACATGCTTTTCAGGCAACAAGGGTCACTTGTAGAGAAGGAAAATTGCTCCTGACCCAGACAAAGAGACTGATTAATATGCCAGTCACGTGCTGAACAATGATTCTACCGTATCTTCTATGGAAAACGGCAGCATCAGAGGTATAATCCAGACAGACTCCTTTACTACCAATGGATTTAGAACCAACAACGCTCAACTTAAACGGCCTTGCAGGCCCAAAGCATGAACCGGCCCCTACTTTAGTCGGCCTCTGAATGACAGCGTTGTGCATATGGGTGAATGATTCTGACAGATTAACATAAAAGTAGAAACATTTTATTAATCCCTAAGAAAAAATGAAAGAGGAAAATATATAACACAGAGTGCACAGATAATAATAGGCAGAAAAATTACATATAATTACACACACAGTGCAGAGAACTCAATACAAGATGCCATGCAAAATGATTACATAGAGTGCCAGAGATGAACCAGGGTGCGGAAATACCATACTGAACACAGTATGAGTCAAGCAGTGGGCATGCAGATCACAAGAGGTGTGCATTAGCACAACGGCACACAAGCACATGGGACCCGCGTGAAGCAGGAGGGAGGCAGACTCAAATGCTGAGGTTTATTTGTGGCAAATCCAAGATCGCGCTCGGAAAAACAGTCCGTAGTAATAACACCAGAAGCAACATAACCACAATAACAATGAACAGGCAAACTGAAATGAAAACGACTGACAACAGGCTACGGAGACACAGGCTGTACACACGGTATTCCGAACACAGGAAGAATAAACATGAATTAAGACTAGAGCACGGACAGTGTGTCTCTCTCTGCATAGTTATTATCGGTAACAAAAACGACCGAATTAATGAAAACTGAAACTGGGGGAAAAAATAAAAAAATAAAAAACAGTAATTAGAAGACAAGGACTAACTGAAACTGTATTATGTATCTACAGAACTAACTACAACAATAGAATAGTGTTTGTCAATATATAAGAATTGTGGACTGAGCTGATAAAACACAGAGCAGATAAAATATGGCAAACAAAACAGAACCCAACCTAAAATGGGGCAGGCCAGAAACAGAAGAAAACTTATCAGAGACAGAAGCTGGGATGAGACAGAAGCAGGAGCAGGAACAGGAACTGGAAGATGGAGCTGGAGCAGGAATCAAAGACACGAGAGCAGACACGGGAGCAGGCAGTGAAGACACAACAAAGATGGAACAAACACCAAAACGGGAAATAGGAGGATGAACAGGGGACACAAAAGACAGAGCAGGCACAGAACAGGAACAGGAGTAGGAGAACAGGGGAAAGGCAGATATCTAGAGGCTACCAGAGGCAACGAGTGGCAACAGGAGTAGGAGAACAGGGGAAAGGCAGATATCTAGAGGCTACCAGAGGCAACGAGTGGCAACAGGAGTAGGAGAACAGGGGAAAGGCAGATATCTAGAGGCTACCAGAGGCAACGAGTGGCAACAGGAGTAGGAGAACAGGGGAAAGGCAGATATCTAGAGGCTACCAGAGGCAACGAGTGGCAACAGGAGTAGGAGAACAGGGGAAAGGCAGATATCTAGAGGCTACCAGAGGCAACGAGTGGCAACAGGAGTAGGAGAACAGGGGAAAGGCAGATATCTAGAGGCTACCAGAGGCAACGAGTGGCAACAGGAGTAGGAGAACAGGGGAAAGGCAGATATCTAGAGGCTACCAGAGGCAACGAGTGGCAACAGGAGTAGGAGAACAGGGGAAAGGCAGATATCTAGAGGCTACCAGAGGCAACGAGTGGCAACAGGAGTAGGAGAACAGGGGAAAGGCAGATATCTAGAGGCTACCAGAGGCAACGAGTGGCAACAGGAGTAGGAGAACAGGGGAAAGGCAGATATCTAGAGGCTACCAGAGGCAACGAGTGGCAACAGGAGTAGGAGAACAGGGGAAAGGCAGATATCTAGAGGCTACCAGAGGCAACGAGTGGCAACAGGAGTAGGAGAACAGGGGAAAGGCAGATATCTAGAGGCTACCAGAGGCAACGAGTGGCAACAGGAGTAGGAGAACAGGGGAAAGGCAGATATCTAGAGGCTACCAGAGGCAACGAGTGGCAACAGGAGTAGGAGAACAGGGGAAAGGCAGATATCTAGAGGCTACCAGAGGCAACGAGTGGCAACAGGAGTAGGAGAACAGGGGAAAGGCAGATATCTAGAGGCTACCAGAGGCAACGAGTGGCAACAGGAGTCCCAGCAGGCCCACGGGGAGCAGCAGACACAGACAGGGGCAGAATCGGTGGGAACCACGGGACAGTAACAGCAGGTGGCAGGGCTGGAGGTGATGGATCTGGCAGGTTTCGAGATCCATTAGTGATTGGTGGCAGCAGGTCTGGAGGCGGAGCCACTGTAGAAACAGGTGTGCGATGGGGTGCGGCCAAAGGAACAGGCAGGGGTATAAGGGAAATTCTCAAATTTATTACAGACAAAATGTATGAAATTATAACTTATGGACAGGAATTGTTTGTGCATATTTGTTAATGAAATACAAATGGTATTGCCAAAGTGTGACATGTAGATTTAGCAACCATATGGGCCAATCCAGAACACAGATTATTCCCCTGGGAGATATTTTTAGTGACTTGATTGCATTTGAAAATCCTTAAGAAATGTCATGAGAGAATTAAAAGGCAGTGGGTTCTCAGATTCACCACAGACTGCATTGCAAATTACCTTAATAAGCACATCTGAATGTCACAGGAAAGCAATCAAGACAGAACAAGAGAAGTATTCTATACATGGCAGAAAATATGAAAAATAAGATTCTAAGTTCAGTTCAATAAAGGAATATTTTTATGTCATACCCTAGTTTATGTTTAGGATCTTCAGGTTGTTCTAATTTGCACTCAGGCTCATGTGTGTACCTTTCCTCTTTTCTGACACATTTGGAAGAGAAAAGCTGAATTATTTGGTACACACCATCAGAACCACATGCCTCACAAAGAAGGACAGTAAAGCAGCAGCCAAGAAACACTTCAGGATCTGAATGGTAAACAGATCAAAGTCAATCTGTTATATCTACATATATAAATATATATGTATTAATATATTATAAATTATTATATTTCTGTATAAATATATATAATCATATAATCCATTATCCTGGATACATGATACCCTGCTGTTTAGGTTTCATTGTCAGTTCAGTTGTTTGTTGCCTATACATAAAAAGAGGATACTGACCAATCAATATTTCCGAGGATTTTTATTTATTTATTTTTTGGATGTTTGTAAAAACACTCTTTGGCAAGATAGTCTGGGGCCTTGGATCTTTGTGTATTTTACAGAAGCTTGTGAACCATTTGTTTTAAAGTATTTAAGCACTGTTGAAATGCCTTGTACAATGATAATCACTGGTCAGGCAAAAAATAATTAGTTGCCTATTATTTTTCACTTACATTTTCAGCATTTCAGCAGAGGCTCTTCTCCACAAGGACCTATTTGTCTGTCTGTGATCCCAACTGTCATGTTTTCAGAATAGCTAGAAATCTACAGATTCACAACACACAGGTGTCAGGAAAGAGTTCCAAAGTTTATTAAGTAGAGAGAGAAAGAAAAGTTCTAACTGAGGGGCAGACACACAGATAAGGGAATGAACAAAATGTCAGAGTGCTCTGATTGAGCGTCACGGAGAGTGAATCATAAATCCCCTTACATACAGTATCTTATTAAGCTATTTAAACTAGTTATTTAGATGAAAAGTAAGGCTTCAAAACCTTTTAATGATTAAAAACCTGAGTAACACTCTTTAAATGTAGCTAGCTAGCTAGGTATTTAGACAAAAAACTAAGGTTTAATATCTCCAGGCTTAAATACATAGCTAGCTACATTTAAAGAGCATTACTAGCCTACTTTAATCCCATTTAATGTAATGAGATACTGTAAAACAAAACTCCTGTTTCTGACTAAAAACCTACCCTGCTTAAAATTATTAGTACAGAAGCACTTCCGCGATGGTGTGACAGGATTTGCAGCATTTCTGAATTTGCAGAGCATTTCTGAAATAAAGCGTACTGTCACATCACACAACCAACCTGACTCCAATACCCAGAATCCCTCACTCTCCCCAGCCCGAACAGCCATAATAAGATCATCTTCACCGGATTATTGATTTCACCTGCGTGTCTGTCCCTCTGTTATTTAAGCCCATTTCCCTTTTCGTTAGTTGCGAAGTATTGCCTCATTATTATGTGTACGTACCAAGCATTTCCACGGCTACAGTTTTGGTTCCGACTTCTGCTTCTGTCCTGGTTTTTCGTTCCTAGCCTGCTCCCACGGATTTGGTTGCCTGAATATACCTGCCTTTACTCCTGCCTGTTCCCGGAGTCTTCGGCCCTACTCAAAATTTCTGTGTTAAAATTAAATTAAAATCTTTGATCTGCACGCGTCTCTCCGACTTTGTATTGTTACACGTACGTGTTGCCATTTTGATGAATTTGCTTTGTCTATTTGCAGTGTGTTTTTCTTTTGCAGCGGTTTTCTTGTCCACCGTGCAGGTGTGATGGATGAAACACACACACACACACACACACACACACACACACACACACACACACACACACACACACACACACACACACACACACAGAACAACACCCACAGAAATACATACATGGACATAGACGGATAAAACCACACACAAACTTGCCCGAAGGGAGGGGTCGGGGGCTGTACAGTGCTAACATTAGCAGAACGTATCATCAAGACACCAACTTCATGTTCATGTAACTTCAGATTTGATTTGTTAATCCACAAAGGAGCTTTTGAAGTTGTGGTCTAGCACAATTTGATTTGTTAATCCACAAAGGAACTTTTGAAGTTGTGACGCTGACTGGTTTTTAGCCATGTTTTTAGTAATGTCTCTCTCTCTCGCTCTCTTTCTTGTTATGCTTCTGCAGTCCAGTATTTGTTCTGAGAGGGATTGAGAGGGAGCTGCCGGTGATATGTGTCTTGTCTACATTATTAGTGTGGCATAATGGAAGCCTGCATGAAGGTGAATACAAATAGAAGGCCTTCTAGGTCCTAGCCTCATTTAACACACAAAAAGGACTCCTGAGAAGTAAGACAGTTAGGACTGAGTACATCCCATCCAATTCAAGAAAGAAAACTTTATAAAAAGAGAAGCAAGACATTGAAAAATGCATTGATTCTGCATAAATTTCAATTAAATGGATTAAAGCTGACATGCACAAACAATTCAAAACCAGCAACCCTTCAGTATTCCTTACTGACAGATCGAATAAGACCAATTACCTTTTTTATTTAAAGAGTAGGTCAGGGCGTGCTGGTTGCATATCCATGGGCAAATGACATTCACAGCAGTGGTGCCCTTCCTCACAGCTACACGCAGTTCATCAACAGAACAGAAAAAATAGTCAAAAGTGCAGTCAATAAGGTTTACAACATAACAGCTACAAATATACTGGCATTTCCTTTTTGTTTAGATAGAACATGGACCATAAACAAGGTCAATATTCAAGACCAGCGGAAGGCCAAATGAAGCAACAAAATAGTTTTGACATACAGAAACAAACAAGAACCTCAGGACAAGTTGAAATACAAAAAAAAAAAACCACACTGAAAACAGCAGCAAAGGCAATTAAGCAAAATGAGAAGTGAATCAAAGGAAACTGTTAAGGTACGGCGGGCCCCCTACTGGTCGCCTCCGTATACAGCGGCAGCTGTCCTGTTGTTGTGGTGTTGTGTTCGTCCCTCAGGTGGGCGGAGCCCGCGATCCGTCTCACCTGAGGGTCGTTTGTTTGTCTATATATGTCTTGTCTTTGTACCAGTTGACTGCTGGTCATTATATCCTTCATTTGGATCATGTCACAGGTTTTTGGTTTGCGCACTTTTCTATTAAACCTTCCATTTTCCCTGAGACTTGGCGTGATCGCTTCCATTTTATTTTGCTCATCCTGCCTGTCACAGAATGACCAGCCGCTCTCGGAAGCCGCCGGTCTCTTTTACTTTCTCCTTCGTTCGTGGTCATGTCTTGTGGTAAGTGTTTGTCTGCGTGGTGTTTGTGTGAAGAGTTCTGCCGTGCTTACGTGTTGTGTGTGTGTGTGTGTGTGTGTGTGTGTGTGTGTGTGTGTGTGTGTGTGTGTGTGTGGCACGGCGAGAACCAGGGCTGTCTTTCCTGGGAAAACTCTTCGTGTTTGTTGTTTGTTTGTTTCAAGAGTTCCGCCGTGCATCTGTGTGTGTGTGTGTGTGTGTGGCACGGCGAGGACCAGGGCGTCTTCCCTGGGAAAGCTCTTGTTGTGTGGTTGATTGTTACGTGTGTACGGGTGAACGGATGGACGGATCAGTGTGCGTTGCTCCTTTGTGTTTCACTGTTATGTGTTTGGTGTGTGACGCTGGTGCCGCTCGTCACTATCACCTCGCTCCCCGTTTGTCTCGTGTTTTATGTGGGGGGCGAATGCGAACCTGAGCGGCGCGTCACTGTAGTATATGAAGCACGCATATGGGGTTCCCGTTCGTTTGTCATTTGTACACCGTTTCTTTTGTGTCTAGTATTTGCTTGTGTGTTTGTCTTAGTGTGCTTGTCAATTGTTCAATGTAATTCCACGCATGCTCCTCCTCTTAAATGTGTGTTGGGGGGGGGGGGGGGGGGGGGGGGGCTGTTGTCTCGTGCCACATGGCGTCGCTCCCGAGGGAGGCCCTGACCAGGAACGTGGGGGGTTCTCCTGAGTTAGAACGGGGACCCCTGGTAGGCCGGTCCCCATGGTAGGGGGATCAGGGTATGTGCGCGTGTGTGTTTTGTGTTGGTGTGTGTGTGTTTTTTATGTGCAGGTGCTTCTCCCTGGCGGTGGATCGTAGTGTTCCTGGACCTTGTGGGGGTCTTCACCTGGCAGGAGCCCCCTTATGTTGTGGGGTGACCGGAGCCTGGTCTTAAAGAGCCCCTCCCTATAGGACTGGGGCCCCCGGATGTTTGGGGACCATGGGGTCTGAAGAGCTCCTGCTGAAGATGGAGATCCTCCCTCCTGCTAGGGGTGACCAGGAGGCCCTTGGGGGCTGTTCCCCAGCCCGCGACGGGGGTGCTCTGGTCCTCGGTCTCTGGTGCTCCTGGGTTGGGTGGAGGAGTCCACCTCGTAATGGTAGGTCCAGGAGGCGACGTAGCCACGCCCCAGGGAGGTAACTTGCACACACATACACCTCGGACGGATAAGGAGCCGTAGCTCCTCGTCCACACACTTGTGGGGCTAAGCGGCTGAGTGCCGGTTAGGGCGTGAGGGCCCTGTGACCAACCGGGGCGTAGTTTTGTGTAGTTAAAGGCCCAGTGGGTCCAGGGTCCCACCCAGGGAGGTGAGCTAACCTGTGTTTTTGTGTTCTGTGTTTTAGCTCCTGGACTGCAGTGGATGTGTCCCTGCCTTCCTGCCCCTTCATGCTGCCGTTGTGTGCCACACACCCAGTGGAGGGGAGTGCACCTTGGTGGGGGGGCTGTCACGGTACAGCGGGCCCCCTACTGGTTGCCTCCATCTACAGCGGCAGCTGTCCTGTTGTTGTTGTGTTGTGTTCATCCCTAGCCCGTGATCCATCTCACTTGAGGATCGTTTGTTTGTCTATATATGTCTTGTCTTTGTACCAGTTGACCGCTGGCCATTATATCCTTCATTTGGATCATGTCACAGGTTTTTGGTTTGCACACTTTTCTATTAAACCTTCCATTTTCCCTGAGACTTGGCGTGATCGCTTCCATTTTATTTCACTCACCCTCCCCGTCACAGAAACAGCAAAGCAAATGCAGAGCAAAGTAAAAACAAAGCAAGCAGTATGCCCTACAACACAAAGATGGTAAAAAGCATCAGTCTAATTCTCAGCACAGATGTTACTGGATGCAGAGGGCCTATTGTTCACAAGCTCATCCATGTTTATGAGTTTGAATATAAGATGTGTTTGAAGGTGCCATTTACTCTGTAGTCAGTATTTGTTATAATGACTACAGTGGCAGGAGGGGGGGACACTGGTAATGCACTGGGCAGCTGCTGAAAGGACTTGTGATAAGAGACTGACCAGCTAACACGCCTCCTTAGTATGCTTACAATGGCACAGTAATGGAAGTCCGACAGGCGAATTTTCCTGGCGTCTCCTGAAGCAGTATAAAAACATTGTTATGAATATTTTTTTACAAAACAGCAAAATCAGCTAGTTACTTTCAAATATATACTAGTAAAAAAATCCTCAGATAAGCCAGTTTTGTGAGCTTCTCAACTCAGAATTATGCAGAAGTGGCATTTTATTCCATCTACAGCCTGCCTTTTACAGAGTCATTGAACTGCTTTTTGCAGGAATAGATTAGCTCCAATGAGATGAGAGGGTCAGACATTATATTTTAGATAATATTGAATATTGTACTGCACTGCAGCTAAAATACAAGGAGTAGGAAACAGGAAAAGAGGACATTAAGTACACAACTCTATTACCTAAAATCTTTATTCCTCATTCTAACATGCCTGATAAAAACACCATTACAATTATAAGGCTGTGGGTGAGTCAAATCAGTTGGGTAATAAGAAATGCTCTGAATCAGTCACACATCAGACCTTAGTCATGTGACCACGAGGCTCCTTTTATGGCATAACAATAAATACAAGAAATGATGAGGCCAAACTTTTGATCATGGTTTCAGTCAGCAGCAAGATCACATGTAGCTTGAGTTTGTGCAACAAATATCGTTCCCCTTGACAATGGTGGGAATGGTCATCTTTACTTCCTGCAATGATTATTATGCTAAGCACATTATTTTGCTATTCTAAAGTTCAAATTTGATCGCTGGGGTCTTCAAATGTCACTGCAAATGTTTTCAAAGTCTGGGCCACTGAGAGGGCTGGGGATGTTTGAGCAGAAATAAAGCGTTCAGGTTTTCATCTGTTCTCCCAGTCATTCATATGTATCATGAATGCAGGTTCACAGGTGTTTCCTTGGAACCCCACAGGGGTACAATGTTGAACCAACATTAGTAGAGCTCTAATGAGCTGAAGATAACAAACCATATGTTGCAGAAACACTAGATAATAATTACACAAATTATCAAAATGATAATTGTTAAATAATAGGATGCAGGTGACACTCAGCGTGAAGCAGGTTCCTCCAGATCAAGCCATACAGTTCACTGCATGCAGAGCTAGAATTCCTGTAGATAGATGTGTATAATATAATTGCAAAAACAGAGAACAAAAGTTATGGATTCCACATCCACTGGTGACGCCAATAAAAACACTTGACACTTCAGTGAATGACTAAGTTAAGTCATGAACATGAAGAAATTAAGATTTCATCATATAAACACAAGCCCCGCCCACTTACACTGCAGTCGTTAGGCATGCATCAGAATTGATGATTCATTGTATATACATATGTCCATAAAAATGCATTAACAGGAAGGGTCTGTTTAAGTGTAAAGGATAAGGAATGTTGGCATCAAGGAAAAATCTATTAAATTAAAATGTAGAACAAAGCCATTAAGCATCAAATTGGTAAAAGAAAAGTGCTTTACGTTTTAAAAAACATTAACTTGCCTTTTGTTACTGCTGGATAAGAAGCAGTCGTTTCAAGCCTGGCCTTGATGAGTTTGGACTACGTCAGGCTTAAGGGTAGAGATGGATATGGAAGCTTAGCAGCTTTTCTGAATGCATGGCAGTGCAGAAGCTGTAATACATTATTGATCCATGTTGGCAGAATGCTTACCTGAGACACCAAATCTCCCAGGGAGAGAGATCAAACTCACACACACACTCAAAGACAAGGAACTATTATATTGCTCTGTAGCTCCCCACTACGCATTTGTCTTCTGTCTAAACATGTTTACCAGATGTAAGACAAAGAATAAAGCTGGAAAAAGAAATGCAATCTGTTCCTTATTTCTTCTTAGCATTTGAGTGCCAAAATTGAAAACATTATTTGTAACATTCATACACTCATGCATACATCACACACACACACACACACACACACACACACACACACACACACACACACAAAACATTGATTCTGACATTGCACAGAATAGTATATAGGTCCAGAACATTCTGCTAGTTCAATGTTGACGCAGCATCTATGTGCTGTTTCCATTACAGCAAAATGCATTAATAATTTAAAAGGTTTTTGCATATCAGAAGAGATTTCTATACTGACGTTTATATTTTAGAACTACCATCTCCCTTCTGTGGTCATCATCTTATTGTCACGCTGACCACACCCCCACCTGTCACTCACATATTTGTTTTGGTTCCCATGTGCTTCTCCTGCCACTCCCATGTCATTTGTAACCCCGCCCCCTGATTATCGTTCCCACATGAGACTGGATATTGTCCTTGTTAGTCTGTTTTATATGAGCCCTGTTCCTTCCCTTGTTCAGTACTGGTTATTGTGAAGTTTGTTACATGTTTTTGCTCTTAAGTTTCTGGATGTGATGTCTGTTTCAAGTTAATGTTGGTATGTTTCAAGTGGTTATTCTGTCTCAGTGTTTACCTGGACTCTATGTATCCCCAAATTGTTTATCTTTCAAATCTGTCATCGTTTCTGATTGCCTGATTCCCCTTGTGTTGTATTGTTATGGACATACATGCTGGCTTAATGAAACTGGACTGTGACACTGACTCTGATTTTGGATTTGCCCATAATAAACCTCGTTCCACTCGGCAAATGCGTTCGGCGTATCGCTCCTTGACGCCCCAGACGTTACACTTATTGCATATTTTGCTCCTCGTTCTTTTACGTTAATATTTCGTTGACTCGGAGTGCCTATCTTGGCTTGTTCTGGCTCTCTGCTCTCCATGGCATGAGTCACAGGACATTCTCAGATGCACCGGACGAGATTAGATGCATTCCCAAATGCTCGAGCGATTGTTCCAGGTTCCATGCCGAGGTTAGAGACATGGCACTGAAGTTCATGGGATTAGCCTGCTCACTCTCATAAACATGGCCAGGCAGAGGCGAGATGGGCTGCTGGTCACTTAAATACAGGTTTCTGTAGACTGGATTCTCATGTTGTTGGCTCCATAGTCAGAGTCAAATTTGTGATGTAGTGCCGTTACAACAGAGTGTCACAAGACCCCACAGAGTGCAAGACCCCACATGAGTGTAGCAATATTGATTACTTATGAATCATTATGAAGGGCCACCACCCTGAATTAAAGGGAAATATATTTTGATAATGGAAATAGATTAAATTATGTAATAATAAATGCATAAACTATCTTTCTGCATCATACACTGACAGTTTATTTCAAAACGTTGTAATGGTGTAAAAAGGGTGTCCTAAAAATAATATTTACATGAGCTTTGAATGAGTGATTTGGATCCATAGTTACACCAAAATCTTTAACTGGTAAACAAGGTGTGATTGGGAGAATATCAATGTTTATTACATAATCAGAGAGCTGGCTGTCTGTGGTCCTAGCTGGAGCTGTTTGTTTCTGTTTTGTCATGATTAAGTGAGGAAACCTTTTTCAACATCCAGTGTCTGCCCTATACACATTCCTCAGTGGCAGTGGAATCTTGCACAGTGCTTCTGAATAGTTTTCCACAGTGGTAGCATATGTAAAGAAACATGACAAGGGCCCTAGAACTGGTCCTCATGGGGACCAATACCTTTTCATGCTTTAGTTTATGCTGAAAAGCCTCCATTTGTGTTCATAGACTGGTAACATTTAACCAAGTAAGATCTGTACTATGAAAGGGCTATTCCCAAAATTTTGAGTCTTTCCCAACATTTATGAGTCTTTCTTGATCTATAGTTGCTGCACTGAAATCAAGCACAATAAGCAAAGAGACACATGAGACACAACACTGGTGAGAAGCCAACAGGTCATTAAGTACTTTAATCAGCAATGTCTCTGTACTATGATGGGGCTTGAACCCTGGTGTCGTATACCTCGTTCTGAAGGTACTATGGTCTTAACCACTGAGCTTCAGCTTTTTCTAGGACCTTAGAAACAAAGGGCAGGTTTGAAACTGACAACAGGACAAGGTTAGCTTTGATCAGTGGCATGATAACTGCAAGCTTGAATGATTTAGGTACACGGCCAATGTTGTGGAGGAGTTTATTATATTTAATAGATGCTCAAATACTAATTACTAGGTAGGATTTCTTTAAGAAAGTGTGTGGGCAATAATTAAAGCAAGCTACAGAGGAGATTAATCACATTCGTTCAGGGTAATGGATTGAAGCTAAATACTCGAACGCCTTTATTGACATGGTTGTTTTGCACTCAGTGTAACTGCCTGATGCCACATTAGCAATATATGTTATAAATTTTCTGACTGAAAAAAAAAAAAAAAAAGTCATTATTACTACATTGTAATCTGAAATTACCAATGACTTCAGATAGATAAAAAATATAGAGATGCAGTGATGAGCTATACATTCAAATGTTTTCTCTATGGAGAAGTGTGACACAACACACACGGTGTGCAGTGGGTCTATACAGACGAGTTAGCCTTTTCTATTGATCAGCTCTGAGATTACCCTGCAGCCTGGGCAGGCTCATTCAATTGTTATTGACAGAGATGTCAAAGCCTTCTGAAGATGGGCTTGTGTGAGATATTTTGAGTTTCCTCTATAACCTGGCTGAAAAGCTGGCTGTGCTAATGAATAGCACAGTAAAGTCTATCAGCCATCAGCTTCTGGCACAACCAGAGGAGCCTATTGTATGTGAGAGCTGCACAGTGCTCTTTAGGGCAGTGGAAGAAACGTACATCCATCACACTGCTGCTTCCCAGCAATTTGCGGGCACCAATTCTCCTGAGCACACTGTGCTAAAGGTCAAATACACATGCTTGGTTGTGTGTTCATGCTTATGTATTTGTGTGCATGTGTATGTGTGTGTGAGAGAAATGCCTTGGTTTATTATCTGTGGCAATGATGGTCATTTTACGAGCAAGGTCCTTTTTCCAGCTGAGCAATTATGAGACTTGATTTTATAGTCTTTCTTACCAGTGCTTCCTGAGTTCTCAGATATCAAAGAAGAATAACTAATACAAACATTCACCATATTAATGAAGGTTTATATGCTCAGTCAAATTCTTTATTGTCCTATAGAAGGGAAATCTTGCCACAAATGCAATGAAAATGGAAAAGTAGAAGTTGTGTTATGTAGTGCAGTTTTTAAATGAATGGACAGTGACACAATACGGAGTCCCCCATGTCCCTATGTACTCCCCCATGTCCCCATATGTACTCACAGATGTTTGATGAAGCTTGCACCATTTCTCCATTTCGACTCCTTCCTGGTGCCCATACTTCCCTCTCCCTCTCTCTCCACCTTCAGTAGGTAGAGCTAGCTTTGCCCACCTGTGGAGGCTGCAATGAACGACAGCCCAACATTTATTCACATTTTCCCTCTTACAGTCTCACAAGCAGCTACAGAAAAGTGCTCAGCAGCCACAAATGTGTTATTTTGGTTCTGTAATTCAGTACACTTGATTTGAAATGCAGCAGCTTTTATCTGAGCAGACTCAGAACACACCCGGTTCAGCTAATAAATATTTTCATTTGTCTTTATTTGTGTGAATGGGGTGTCTTAGTTGTGGGGGTAGTGAGGTGTTTCCAGTAGAAGGGATGGACATCCATGCCATATAATCAAAATTGGCATTCTGTCTGTCTACTAAAGATGTACACAACACACTAAGTGTCAGGATCAGCTGTTAAGTACACTGTTGAGAGGCATGAATGCACGGGAGAGCCTATCAGTATCAAACAACCTGTCAGGCTACATCACAGAGCATGAATGTGTGAAGCAGGGAAGTATCATGACTACAATAGCAAGTAGACTACAGATGAGATGAAGATTAACATGCACTAAAATGATGAAAAGGAACAGCTCATGATCCAAAACACCAAGTCTGTCTGTAAATATATAGTGAATGTATGGTGAATGTATAGTGAATGTATGGTGAATGTATGGTGCCACTGGCGAGGACAGTGCACTGGCCTCATTTGTCTTTATCGATTATCTGACTGGTAATGGTAGCAGTCCGGGCAATTCTGAAGAATCTTCAATGCCTTAAAACTCTGTGGATGCATTTTACAGAGGGGACACGACCCCAGACTATTATGGCAATTATGCAGTTTTTAAGGGCCAAAATGTAGAATGTTCTTGCCCGGCCCAGTTGATCACTCAGCCTGAACTCCAGTTAACATTCACTTCACTCACTGAAGACTAAAGTGAAACCTCTGACCTCTCCCTTAAAACCAGGAGAGCTAAAATGGCTTATATAACGCAAAAGATTTGTACCAAAACTATGACGCATGTTAGTTTTTCCAGTTGCTAATAGTCCACTAGAAACAGTGGTAGGATTTTTATGAAGTGGTTGCTGAATTATGATTATAGTTCTGATTTTGTCTACATACATGTAGAGTGCACTGAAGACTACAACAACAGCAGTTTACCACAGATAAAACACAGAAACACAGGAAAAGTCTCCAGATTAGAAGAACAACAAACGACATATGAGCACAGCACAAGATATTTAGCATTTTGGTCAGTTTATGAAAATACAGCTGTCTTCACGTCAAACTAACAGTGCAGGTAAGAATCACATATTAGCTACTGACACACATAAGTCTAACTGTATTACATTACAGAATCCAGAGCATAATTATAGTTACAGTGTTGCTGATGTAAAACAATATATCACACATTGTAAAATATAATTACACTGTTTTTGAAATCTATTTTTAGATGATAAAACAGAAAATTTACTGAGCTAATCTAACCAAAAAAATAATAATAAAAAAAAATAATAATTTACATTTACATGCCCTCTATTGTTATTCCAAAGGTTGTAAACTTTGATTGATGATAATTTACACCGTTTTAAAATATGGATCCAGCTTTTCATTTTCTAATGCTGAAATATGATTCTAACAGGTTGTCGTAAAGACTTCAAGCTAATTGTTTTGTTAACACCCTGTGAGTCGTCATGACAACAGGCTCCATTGTATTGAACTCATCGCTACAGGAGGCTTCCCAGATTTTACTTTGCTGCAAGTTTAATAGTCTTGGGAGGAATAAAGACGATGGGATTATGAAGCCTGATTAGCATGTGATGCTAAATGACTTGTGTGGGGGGGGGACAGAGCCTGTCTGTCAGTGTTATGGATTTGTAAAATGAAAACATACAAATAGGCACATCCTTTGAACGGCAATTACAATAGCAAAATCAGCATCTCTATTCAGCAAAGACGCAATAAATCCTTTGGCTATGAATCACTGCGACGTGCTCATTGGGTGTTTTTCACTGCTCATATTTCATTAAAGGAAGCATTTTGTGCCTTCTTTGGGAGACAAGCAAAGACAAGACACAAAGCTGTTACAGAGACAGACAGACATATATATCCTTAGGCTACTTTAGTCACAAAGGCAGAGAGACACATGAAGACACACACATTTGTTTGTCCACTTCTTATTAAGGTAAAAAGAAACATGCATAGAAAAATGGAAAACACAAATGTGTTTTCTAAAACCATACTCGCTATGTGGTTAGTTCTCTCTCTCTCTCTCTCTCTCTCTCTCTCTCTCTCAGTAGGCACTCAAATGTCTCTCAAGTCCCAGTCAGCAGGGTTAACTGGCTTCTCTCACTACACACATACTGTACATCCTACACTCCCTGTTAGAGGAATAATCCCATATTGTTTTATACCGACAGGCTGTCACACAGCCGTAATGAGGTGTCCATCTCTGCTGGGACCAAGACCAGTTCTACACAGTGCTCCCTGTCAGCACAAACCTCTGGACTGATAGGCATTAATCAAAGACATGAGTTGTACAAAAAAAAAACCCTTCCCCAGCTGTTATGTCCAAGTGCCTTTACCTTGGCAGTCACACATGTAACACAGCAGTGAACCAACCAAGTCAGCTCTGTCACATGGCGTGACTCCCTGTCACAAAATAGCAAAATAACGTCTTTCAATCCTTGCTGTAGAAAATGTGGCTAGAACCAGAGGAGCCTTTATGTAAACCCAATAACTGTTTACATCACCCTGCTCTCAGTATCAACAACAGTGTTGTCTTGTTATGCAGTGTTGTCAGGGTGACATAATGGAGAAAGACAATGTTGCAATGACTTGAGTAGTACAGCAGAACTGAGCTTGACTGAGCTTTTGACTATATATATATATATATATATATATATATATATATATATATATATATATATATATATATATATATATATATATATATATATATATATACACACACACACACACACACACACACACACACACACACACACACACACACACACACACACACAGAGTAGAACCCCGGAACTCGACCGCCTCAGTACCCGACATATTCGGAGTTCGACGCAAAATTTCTAGAACATTTTTGTCTCGGAGCTCGAACAAAACTTCGGAATCCGACCTGACTCATGTGACTTTTGTAAACAAAATACAGTTTGTGCTTCGGTCACATGCCGCTAGTTGGCATTAGGTGGCGTTGTTGTTCAATGAGTTTTAAACCGTTATGAGGCTGTGCTCCAGGCTTTTGCTGCATTTTTGTTGTTTTTTATACTGTTTTAGACAAACAAAGACATAACAGAAAAGCAGAAGAGGAAAACAGTAAGAATAACAATAGAGTTGAAAAGGGCGATCATAGAGAAGTATGAAAAATGCATTCATGTGATGGACTTCGCATTGGAATTCAACTTGATGGTTGAACAGATTAATCCATTTTCAGTTATTTCTTATGGAGAAAATTAATTCGGAACTCGACAGCATCGCTTCGACGCTCCTTCTGGAATTAATTAGTGTAGAGTTCCGGGGTTCTACTGTATATATATATATATATATATATATATATATATATATATATATATATATATATTGCCAAAGGTACTCGTTCACCAATCCAAATGGTCAGAATCAGGTGTTCTTCTGACTTCCATAGCCACAGGTATATAACATTAAGCACCTAGGCATGCATAAACCTTTTGTGAAAGAATAGGTCGCTATCAGGAGCTCAGTGAATTCCAGCATGGAACTGTTATAGGATTCCACCTGTGCAACAAATCCAGTCGTGAAATTTCCTCGCTCCTAAATATACCACAGCAACTTGGCCACGAAGTGGTAGGCCACGTAAATTGATACATAGCGGGGTCAGCGGAAGAGGTCTTTCTTTCTGCAGAGTCAGTCACTACAGACATCCAAACTTAATGTGGCCTTCAGATTAGCTCAATAACAGTGTGCAGAGCTTCATGGAATGGGTTTCCTTGGTCGATCATCTGCATCCAAGCCATACATCACAACGTGCAATGCAAAGCGTCGGACGCAGTGGTGTAAAGCACACCGCCACTGGACTCTAGAGCAGTGGAGGCATGTTCTTTGGAGTGACTAATTACGCTTCTCCATCTGGCAATCTGATGGACGAGTCTGGGTTTAGTGGTTGCCAGGAGAACGGTACTTGTCTGACTGCATTGTGCCAAGTGTAAAGTTTGGTGGAGGGGGATTATGGTGTGGGGTTGTTTTTCAGGAGCTGGGCTTGGCCCTTTATATGTATATACACCATTTGCCCTGCTCCAGATGAACTTTTAGGCTCAAGGCCTCTAGCAGAGGGCTGGAAGCTTGAGGGTCCTACATGGTATATGTTAGCTGCTCCCAAGTCCTTTTCTGGACAAAGATATCTCAGATGTTTCTGGAGTCTACTGGAGCCATTCTCCAGTTAAGAGGTCACAATCCCTAGGGGTCCAATTACAATGAGAACCAACATTTCCTTCACTTTCTACATCATCTCAGCTTTTGAGATTTCTTGAGCTTTTTGTGTTTCTTGATCCTGATGTTGCCATCACTTGGGACTAGGAATTAGTCACTTAAGGTCATATGTGAGTCAAGGAAGGTGAGCAAATACTTTTAGCAATATAGTGTATATATACATACACACTACACATAAACACACACAATGGTATACATTCAGGTCTTTCTGAACCGTTCAAGAAGGGGTAACTAAAATTTGACATAAATAATAAGTACTATAAACATAAGTAATAAGAGATAAATATGGAATGGAAATACTAATCACTACTCATTAATATGTCTGCAGGGTCTTTCTGCTGTATACATACCTGTGTGCCCTTTATGGTGATATTTTGAATGGTGCTGTAATGCAAGTCTATTAATCTGACCAATGAAACTGTCAGTATGTGGCCTATAGCACTCTGATCCGTCTGCACGTTCTGAAGAAGGGGCTAATCATTGTTAATAAAACAGCACTGTCTCTGTATATGCTACCTTAGCCAATTATAGTGACCACAAATGAGACATTGGTGGCATGCCTTACTGAAACGCCTCGTCTACCCTTCAATGAAAATCTCGCAATAATTCAGCAATGGGTCAGCCAACTCGATCAATAAATCTTAGTGAGAAAAAATGGGCTTCGTTTATGTAAAATGAATTATGGAAAGTTTTCTTGATTAATAATGCATGGGGATTAGTATGTCAAAGGTATATACATTTATCTTACATCTATACATCTATACATCTACACAGTACATAAGTGTCAATGATATCTTACTGATTGATTAAATGCTTTAACTCCTGTATTTGCATCCAGCCTGCATTGCCAGTTCGTTATAAAAACTTTGTTTTCTGTATTAAGATATATGCATATTCAAGACATATTATATACAGTATTTTCACAATATCTTTTCAAATGTAACAAACACATGTCATGTTTTTAAATTACGTTTGGTAAGAGCACTTCATGCTGTCTGATTCAATCACAATTAGTCATTGTGTCTTTCAGTTTGTCTGCAACATCTAGATGAACTGAGAATTCTACAACTGCAAAAAGAAGAAGAATCCCTCTCGAGTACAGTCTCACAAGGGATTGGTGAATGTGCGTGCCATTGGTCAGTAGACGGTCTCCTTGATGACATTGGTGGAGAAGGTCTGGTTGCTGCAGATGCTGATGGAGTGCCTGTTGAACATGTGACTTTGCCTCTTACGTCGGCATGGCAGGCAGAAGTAGTGGAGCGTGGAGAAGAAGATCTGACGATAATTGGCTGAGACCAGGTTGTACAGGACAGGGTTGATAGCTGAGCTCACGTAGAACAGCACATTGGTGACCATGTAGAAGTAGTGGTAGAAGTCATAGAGGGTGCTTTGGAGAGAGACAGAGATTTATATAGAGAGACAGAGATTCAAAGAGATTTATAGAGCTAGTCTCTCTCTATATATGTGTAAATGTGTTTGGTCCATTGCCACTCTGTCTAATACTAGAGGTTTCACAGTACTATAAAAAGAACATCTATCACGCTGTGGATGAAAAAAAGTTAGTTTCAGAAACAAAAAAAAATATGCTATAATGTCTTCCTGGTTTCTCCAAACACCATATTCAAGTTAATAGAAATCAGTTATTTGATTCAGAAAATTTTGTTGATCATTAGCTGTTGATTGTTAGCTGTTGATAGTTATCTAGGCAAAAATAGGAGATTCAGGTCAAGCAAATACTTGATCAAGGTTACAATAACAAGGTTAGCCAGTCATCAACAAAACAGCCTGGGAGCTGAATACAGGAGAAGAGTTCAACATAGAACCACAATTCCTCAATTTTACAATCTTCAGCATTAAACGCAGCAGTTTGAGAGGTCTCTGATTCTGTGTTTAAGAGACCATTTCATAAAATGGTCACACAACTGTGAGTACTTGTTTTTAGGTGATTCTATGAGGCGCCATTAACTGTAATTGTGGAATGATATTAAAGTTATCAAAACATTTACTCATTTTATAATGAAAAGGACAAAAATTAAAGTGAACTGCGAAGTACTATACAAAAGTATGTCTTTGGGAATGGGTGTCACTGTTTCAAAGCATATGAAATACACAGGGCAATAGAATGTACTGATTTTACTAATCTAGGAGTGAAGTGGGGCCACTTTAATAAACCCTCGTTTTAAAACTATCAAGAAAACAGATATGAAGCGTTACTTGGTTAAGTAGTTACTCCAAATGACTGGATTACTACAGATGACTTGGTTACCACAGATAACTCTATGGTATGTGTGGTGATGTGTTTTTCAAGGTTCTTCAGTTCACTCCCTCCTATTAAGGTCTTAACCTGTGACTGCCTGGTAGCCAACTTTACATTTAAACCAGATGAATATATAAATAACATAGCAGCACTCCCAGCAACCAATCCCAACACTTCTAAAGCTAAAAAAGTTCTGTTAAAGAGAGACGGCAGAAAAGCAGGATGAAAATGGGGACAGACTTAGCTCACTCTTTTGTCTGCAAACTTGAATTCAACACACAAATTGTGTTTCACAACATGCATTGTGAGGAGTACATACTTTTCAAGCATGGTAGATAGCCAATATAAGAATCAACAATAAAGTAATTTCTAAAATAATACTAAAATGTACTAAAATCACTGCCCTAAGAGTGTACATAGTTAGCATCTTGCATCTTGTTTGATTTCTATTGACTGACCTTGAAACATTTACAAAAGCAATGTTACTATGAAGTACTAGTTATCTTCTAGACACAATGCCAGTTATATTCCTTAAACAAACTTTCCGTGCACTGTTAAATGATGCTATTAATTCTGTCAATCTCTGAAACAAGGAACTGCACGGTCTTAAAACAGTGGATATCAGGCCACTTCTAAAAAAGAATAAATCACACCCTACTATCAATTACAGATCAAGCTCTAATATTCATTTTTTAGTAAATATTAAGAAAGCTTTCTCTTTTCTATTTCAAGAATATTTAAATAATAATTAACTAAATGTGACTAACGTCTCTTTCTGGCTTTAGAGCTCATCACAGTACAAAAACCACTAAACACCAAGTGATTATTTGTGAGAGCAGTAACTCTAAACCAGTTCATCTTGACCTCAGTGCTGCATTGACACAGTAGACCACTGTATACTGCTAAACCACCTGTGCACTGTTAGCCTAACTGTTGCTCTGAACTGGTTCTAGTCATATCTGATCAGTTATGAGTACTGTGTGTGTCACTCAGTGAGAGCGGCTCTAGAGGCCATTTGCCATCCTGTTGAGGACCCCAGGAGTCTATTTTGGGACTTTAATCTCTATATGCTTCCACTGGTAAACAATAATCAGTAAAAACAACATCCCATTTCACCAGAATGCAACTTGATGTACCTAACCTCTAACCTCCAGGGTTCTATCGATTTGATTTTTAATTGTCTAGAAGACATCAACTCCCAGATGAGTCACAATTTCCTGCCACTCACCAATAACCAAACGGAATGTACCATCATCGGGAGTGGTCACGAGAGCGCTGTTGCAGTAACTAAACAGGAGTTCCTGGAACCCAGCACTATATCAATATCCCAGATGTCACATTTGATATGACCTAAGCCTTAACCATCATGTAACATAGCCAAGGTCATAAGCATCCTCACCTCAATTGATGATGAAAAACATCCAAATGTGTATGTATCATCATATTTGGACTACTGTAATGCACTGCTAGCAGGTTTCCTTAAGAATTTCAAGCCTACAGAGGTTCAGAATGCAGTGGCCAGAGTCTTAGCACATGCAAAGATGAGAGAACATGTACTAATTATTGAAGACTTGCACTAGCTCCCTGTGTCACTCAGAATCCACTTTAAAATGCTACTGCTGACTTTAATATCTTGACATGGTCTTGCACCTCTATATTTCTGATCACAAGACATGCACCCAAAAGGACTAATCTGATCAGCTGATAAAGCACACTGGTGATGCCTGCCACATTAGTCATGAGGCTGCTTTCTGATGTCATGGCCACAAACTCAGGAATTCTCTTCTAGACAACCTGAAGGGCCTTGACAATTTCAAAACTTTAAAGAAGAAAAGTTAGAATTATTTTGTAAAGTCTTTAATTAACCTGCTCTGCCTCGACTGTACTCTTACATTGCCTATTTTCAAAATAGTGTTTTTCACTTAACTATGCACTTTGTTTTACTTGATGCAGTTGTATTTATTTCCTTGAAGAGCAGTCTTTTTTCATTAAATAATTAAAGTAAAATTAATTAAAATAAATTAAATGTCTCTAAATTGTTTATCATTTTTTTGCAAAATACCTTCTTGACATGCTTTTTATCCTGGCATCTTTTTATCCTTCTATGAATACTGTATTCTCTAAAACACTCTGTAAATTGTGTTAAAGAAATGGCTATACAAATCTGAGAGAAACAAAGAGGAACAGAGAGAAACAGGAACAAATGCTCTCTCTCTCTCTCTCTCTCTCTCTCTGTGTCTCTCTCTTACACACACACACACACACACACACACACACACACACACACACACATACACACACACACTCACATACACATGCAGATGATTACTACAGATGACTCATCCTTTGAATTTCCAACTTCAGTTTGACATATGCACTGCATCAAATTTCATTCACACTTCACACTGTTATGTTGTCTAAGATGAATAGATAGATAATCACTCCTGCAGTGCTTTGAAATTGATTTAGGACCTTACAGCACTCTTCATGCATGCGGTAACATTTTTCTGGCATGGACTAGATTACATAGATTACTTCTGTGGTAAAAGATCAATTCCTTCTTTTTGTGCCATTAGTGATCAGTATATGGCTAATGTTTTGTTTGATGCTTTTTGAAAGGTCGCTGATATGTTTCTCATGTCTTGTGGACCTGTGAATGGCTGTCTATAGCTTTGATGTGATGTACCACTGTGTGAACACAGGACACTTTAACACTTTTGAATCATTTGCATGTCTCCTTAAATTAGAGCTAAATGTTAATTTGTTCCTTTAATAATGTATTTTATGTTAAAGCCATAGACGATTTTCCAGTACCATTTGTATATTCAACAAATTATTTTAACAATTAGGAATATTCATGGACAAAGTATATATGAACCTTTATAACAGGAGCTTCAAAAGAGTGTAATTAGAGTCAGATATTCATCCTGTGGGTTTACGCTGTGGGTTTATCCTGCCCACAAAAAGCACATGTAGTTTAAGATGCAATATGGTGTCTTAGGTGCCCTGTGGCGTCATCAAAATAGATTCTTGAAGGACTCAAAATATAAATTTGGAAAGGGTTACAAAATGATTTCTAAAAAATGAACAAACAAAAAACAAACAAACAACAAAACAAATTCACACTAAAGCAATTCAAATTTAAATACAACTGGAAGATGAAATTCAGCATAAATGTTACACTCTGTAAGAATGGGCATCCTACAAAGACAACTTTGAGGTCACGCCAAAGAACTGTCAACCATCAAGAAATGTTTGGATATGGCTGCATACGTCTCCGCGAAACTGGGAAGCTACCACAGAGGAAACAACTGCTGTCTGGAAAAAATCATAGTTTGATCCGAAACTCAAACCACGACACGGCTAAGCACCAAAGCACAGGAGTAAACCAATAAGAGTCTCAACAGAAGTGATTGTGTGTTTACAATAGCCAAATCCACGTCCACACACCTATCTACATTAAATTGTAAGACATGAAAAGGCGGTTTTTTCAAGACATCCCAAAGTAACATTCCAAATAAACGTGTCTGCTTTTATTTGGTTTGTCATATATTTGTGTTTGTGAAGTATGGACATTAATTTCACCATGCGCTTTCATGACTTTAGCTTGACTGACAGTTGCTCGGCACAAGTGAACTGCAGGAGCTACGAGTGTGGCTTCTACTGATGCTGGCGTACGTGTTTGGGCTAGGTTTTTGATACTATTCCCTCATTTCACATCTTACTAGTCTGTCGCACTCTCCTCCGCACTTCTATGGAATGGCTTTGACTTGATCATATCTTTCTCCTTCTCTATCCTTTTGATTCAACACTCTTCTTTCTGGAAACACCACAAGTACCACCTTTCCTCAGAACATTTCCTCACCTCAGAACACACACCACCAAAGACTGAAACAGATCACAATCCGTCCATCAATAGCTCCTCATACACCTCCTATACAGAAAAACTCCTCCATGCAGTATGTCTCTTAATTTCAATCTCCCATAAACTGTCTTGAGTGAAGCAAATATATATTTAAATGTGCTCGAGGGTCTCACATTGATGGCTCCAGTCCAAACAATCTCCTTGCTGTTTGAGTTGGATTGAACAAAACAGATTGCAGTCCAAGGTGAGAATGGTATTGAAACTCTATGCCACATTATATTAGGAATGCCGTCACTCTAACATACCTTAACTAAAAAAAATATAGATTCTTCATGTTTAGTTTATATACTTATTACTAAAAACAAATTTTACTATCATAGTAAACATTTTTAGGCACACAATTGTGAAACCTGTATACATCGGTCTGTCTTCCTTTAAGCATCAAATATAGGAATATGGGACACATTTTCATCTCTCAAAAAACACTCTTCAGATGTATCACCACAACAAGCTCACTCAGCCTAATGGCCTAGTGCGGGAGGAGCACTGCTCTCTGGTCTCTGCAGACATCGACATAAATCCACTCCCAGCCACTGATGGAAATCATACGATTTTCCTTTATTCCACCAGAATGATCTAGGTTGTTCTGAAGCAAGGGAAGGCTGCTGTGATGTATATGGTCGTCTGGCGGCCAAGCTCTCCGTGGGGGAGCCGTGCAGTGATAGCTGAGCCAAGCCTGGAGAACATGGGGGAATTATAGTCCATTTACTAAACACTGTGAGGAACCCCCTCATAACCCCCAAGCCCCATTATTCCAGAGCCTGCATTCCTTGTCAAAGGAACACCAGAACACAGTCAATTCACAGCTCCAAAGCTCTTGTGTGCTGGAGATAATAGAAGGAATAGAGGAAGCTAAACTTAAAAAAAGCTTCTATCAGAAAGTGTGCAGTGCATGGCAGAAGAGACACATAGCTGTCAATGCTCCAAACAGAATACAAGTTCAACATCAATATCAAAGAACGTAGCACTCATGCTCCTGAAGTGTGTTGTTTTCTCTGGGTTTGCTATGCTGTTTCCAGTCGCTTTGAAGAAGCATGCCTATTGCTTTGTTCCGGCGTGCCGTAGCCCATAGTCAAATTTGCTGCACAGGTACAAACAACCCTTAAACCTGATCATCTAAGGCTTTTAAACAAAATTTTCATCATATTTCCTGGCTTGTCAGTTATAATTTGCGATGCTGATTCAGTTTGTAATAACAGATTGTAGTTGTAGTAATTTTCCAGAATGGCATGTATGGGAGAACACTGTTCCCCAGTGTGTAGCATATGTGAGACTGAGAAAATACTCACTCTGTCCACGCAGTCACATAACAGTACATAAGGCGTCTGGAGTGGTAAGGCAGCCAGCAGACTACAAAGGCAATAACTACTGCACCTGTAAGGGGAGAGAAACAGGTTAGCAGGACGGTTTCCTACAACAATTCCTTTGCTAGTGCCACGGATAGCTTTTCAATACTTAAAATGGAAGTTCAATTAACATATAGCCGTAAGGAATGGAAAATTAATGTTGCAGTGTTGCATGAATATGCTTATCTAACTAATTTCACACAGAGATCTACAGTTGTAGGCAACAATTAATGCAAAGCAGATATATTTGTTCTTAGAGCAGTAACAAAAGGGAATAACTGATCTAATGATGTCCAGACTATTAAACTGAAGGAATGTTAAATGCCAGTTAACAACTAAAAACACAAAGAGAGCTTTTCCTGTGGGATCTCCTCTTTTCCTCTCTGATCTCTTATATTTCACTTTCTGTAATTTCTACCTTCATCACTTAGTGAAGTAGAGACTGATTTTGTTTGGAGCACTTGAGTCAGCAAATTCTTGCAAATGCTTGTTTTATTTATGTATTTTTATTAACTGATATTTGATACCTGCCATTCCTTCCTTGTAATACATCAAGCTTTTTAGTAAATTGGGTTGCTTTAATCTTTATTTCTCAGCTTATAGTAGTATAGACATGTCCACGGACGTAATTTTGGGGGGGGACGGGGGGGACATGTCCCCCCCACTTTTTCAAAAGCCGGCTTTGGTCCCCCCCAGTTTTTACGGTTAAAACCAAATATTTAAATAGCGACGAATCCATGTCCCCCCCACTTTTGAAATCAAAATTCCGTCCATGGACATGTCTGTAACTTATAGTCTCAGGCTAAAATAGTACAGACAGGCCTTTTAACATATATTCTCAGGTTATAGTCCCCATAGAAGTGCTGTATCTTAAATGTAAAGGTTATATTATACAGACATGACTATTTTATTCTATAGTCTCAGGTTATAATTCTAGTTTTAATCAACCATCATGTCATTTTCCTTTCTTTCACACACACAAAGGATAACTATAATCTTTATAATAAACAAAAATCACAGCTTAGATTTTTACTAACCTCTTGCGTTATGGGCTATTCCACTGTGAAAGCAGTGTGTGGTGTGTGTGTGTGTGTGTGTGTGTGTGTGTGTGTATTTATATGTGTGTGGGTGATATTCAGAAGCACAGAGATATACTTTTTATTTTCCTTCTTACCTTCTTCTGTTTATCTTTTAAAAATAAATTTCCTGAGACATGAATTGATCTAGCTTGGTCTTCAGAAGGCACTGCCTGGCATCAGGTTAATCCCCTTTCAATCAGCTGCCTTTGATGAGAAGTAGTGATGTCTGGATACAGAGCAGTCAGACTCCTCTCTTTATTCTGGCTGGCCCTCTCGTATTAATATGACAGCGTCACAGTGTCACCCCGTATTTGTTCCAGAGAACTGCTAAGGGCCAAAATAATACTATTTGACAGAGCTATGGTTAAAGAGGATTATATTACAGTATTGTTGCAGAAGGAGAATCAAGAGAAGCAAAACCTCTTTATTCTGACAGCAAAGGCTCACATATAATAAAACAAATGGAATTGGAGATCACCTCTACATGGAGGGGTGAGGGGAGGAGAGAAGGAATGGGGTGTGTGTGTGTGGGGGGGGGGGGGGCACCCCAAAAAGCCCAATACGTTTCAAATACACTAATTAAACTAAATAGACTAAAGACTAAATCCAAATTAAACACACAAAAATCAAACATTACACACATTTACATCTCCTTTTAATGAAATATCCAGAAAGGCACACAGCATTCTGGGAGTTCTTACTATGCTCGTCTCTTCTCTCCCATCTGGCTCCCTCCCAAATCCAGTGTCCAGTGCCACAGTGTCATTACTAGTCACATATCCCCCTCACAGGTGGAAATATAGTTGTGTGTTTAAATGTTTAGTTGTATGTTGGGCCTAGGCAGCAAATGGAAAAAGGTTGCAAGAATGTTTTATATATATTTTAGAGAGAGAGAGAGAGAGAGAGAGAGAGAAACAATGTTTGTGTGTGTGTGTGTGTGTGTATGTGTGTGTGTGTGTGTGTGTGTGTGTAGCACTCCTGTGATGATGTTTTTCCACAGAAGGTGGTGTTAACCAACACTGGAAGGCACACAAAAGTCTAGTCTCACACAAGAATTATTTTTTCCGTGCGCGTTCTGAAAATGTGATCAATCAGACTGCAAATGTGTTCAGCAGATAGTGAGTGAAGGATTACCGCAGGTGTGAGTGCTGCTCCGCAGGACCGCAGACCACCCACAGCAGCGTCATTTGTAGTCTGATTGTCTGATTGTTACTGATTGCCTCTGGTAGACTTTCATGCACCACTCACTCAATATTTGATATGGGGACAGTTATGACAAATGATGACAAATTTTCCATTTTAAAGCTGTGTCTTGCTACTGTTTGCTCCTGAATTAGTTTTTCATGCTTTTCAATGTCATGTTTTTCTCTATGCAAAAAATCTATGGAAACACAATTTGTTTTATATATACACTCACCGGCCACTTTATTAGGTACACCTGTCCAACTGCTCATTAACGCAAATGTCGAATCAGCCAATCACATGGCAGCAACTCAATGCATTTAGGTATGTAGACATGGCCAAGACAATCTGCTGCAGTGCAAACCGAGCATCAGAATGGGGAAGAAAGGTTTAAGTGACTTTGAATGTGAACGCCATGACTCTGCTGTGTCAGACTGTCTGTATTCCGAACAGTAATGTACCGGTAGTTCTAACCACAGTCCAAATGCCAAATATGCAATATCTCAACAAGTTATAAAAATGTATTACTGATTAAGTTTAGAACTTTTGATATGAAGACTTACTAATATATTTCACGACTAATATATTTCAAGAGGAACACGCTAGTTATTGTTCCATTCTGCAGCTTTCTGTTAGCGCATCTGTAGCATACATTTCATTGACAGTAATGAATAGTAAAGAAAGTCAGACGTTTCTTTTGATTAGTTCTTCCTTGTGATTCTCCGCTGGAATGCCCAGACATTTAGATAAATGTGTAAATGATTCATTGCTTCTTGGTTTTAATTGGGATTATATTGAATATTCATAACTTGCACGATTACTTATGAATGAGTGTGTGTACATGCCAACACATTTTGAGTACTCATTCTCTGCTAATATGCTCTGAAAAGCAAGCATGACTTGCTCTCTGTCATGGGAGAGACCCATAAACACATTCCACCTGACCTATAGCTCATTTATCCCACGGTTTAAACAATTGTTTCATTAAATATTTGTTTTATCCACATAGTCACATGAGTCATGCATCAGGACTTTCAGGTAGAATGTACATATACGTGTACATATATTGCGAAAAGTATTCACTCGTTAGCCTTTGCCTGCATATGAACTCGAGTGACATCCCATTCTTAATCCACAGGGTGTAATATGATGTCAGCCTATTCTTTGCAGTGATAACTGCTCTTCTGAGAAGGCTCTCCACAGGTTTATGGGAATTATTGACCATTCTTCCAGAAGCGCGTTTGTGAGGTCAGACACTGATGTTGGACGAGAAGACCTGGCTCGCTGCCTTTAATGCATCCCGAAGGTGTTCTGTCAGGTTGAGGTCAGGACTCTGTGCAGGCCAGTTAAGTTCTTCCACACCAAACTCACTCACTCCTGTCTTTATGGACATTGCTTTGCCTTGTGAACTGGTGCGCAGTCAAGTTGGAACAGGAAGGGGCCGCCCCCCAAATGGTTCCAATAAAGATGTTCAAAACATTAAGCATTCCTTTCACTGGAACTACAGTGCCAAACACAACCCCTGGAAAACAACCCCACAGCATAATGCCCCCTCCACCAAGCTAAAAACAACCCCACACCATAACCCCCCAACTAAAAACAACCCCACACAATAATCTCCCTGCCTCCAACTAAAAACAACCCCACACCATAATCGAACCCACACTCGAACTCACTTTACACTTGGAACAGTGCAATCTGACAAATACCGTTCTCCTGGAAACTGCCAAATCCAGATTTGTCCTTTGGATTGCCAGATGGAGAAGTATAATTCATCACTCCAGAGAGCATGTTTCCACTGCTCTAGAGTGCAGTGGTGGTGTGCTTTACACTACGACATTATGCTTGGTGATGTATGGCTTGGAGGCAACTGCTCTGCCATGGAACCCCATTCCATGAATCTCTCTACACACTGTTCCTGAGCTAATCTGAAGGCTACAAGAAGTTTGGAGGTCTGTAGCAACTGACTCTGCAGAAAGTTGGCGATCTCTGCACACTATGACCCTCAGCATCCTCTGACCCCATGCTGACCCCGCGCTGACCTTGCTCATTTTACCTGGCCTGCCACTTAGTGTCTCAGCTGCTGTTGGTTCTAATCCCTACCAATTTGCTATAATACCACTGAGGGTTGCCTGTGGAATATTTAGTAGCAGAAATATTTATATTATAGAATATTTAGAAACAGAAATGTTTGTAGATGCAGTCTGCATGCCTTTGTGCTTGGGTTTATACACCTGTGGCCATGGAAGCGATTGGAACAATTTTGATTTGGATAGGTGAGCAAATTCTTTTGGCAATATAGTGTATGTGGCATTTTTCTTTTGCTGCGTAGTGTATTTTCTCGTAACATATAACCAAAGTAGTTGAAATGTTGCCGAGATGAAAGTTTGCTGTCCTCTCCATGTGACTGGAAGCTCAATAGAAGCACACATTTGATTTGGAACCATCTCTAATCAATGCATCTCAAGTATGTGGTCTAGATGGTAAGACTACAAAACGTACTTAAGAAGTTATGCAAGATAATTATATGAACATGCTCTGAAGAAGAAATAGAATGCACAGGCTAAGTTGCCACTGAAACTTAATTACCATTGATTTAACTATGATGAAATAATTTGCCTATTAATTATTTCAGTGTTATATTATTGTATTGTTAATGTCATTATTTGAAGAACAACTGTGTATTTGCCAATGTGCCTTTTTAGATTTAATTCATTGATTACACACATAAGTACTGGTATTCAGATGTGAAGAAGATTCTGGCAATTACAGTTACACATATTGCAAATTATATGGGGGTGTGTGTCTGTTTCTGTCTTATCTCCTTATTTGGTTTTCTGCCTTCCTTTTGCACATCTTTTCATTGAAGGCAAAAAAGTAAAACAAGTTGACTTCTAAATATTTTGAAGGGTCTTGAAAGGTTGTTAAGACAGACAGACAGATAGCTCCAGTAAGCTGATCGCTATACCTCATTGGGACTTTTACAGCACTTATACAGAACCAATGTAGACATATGCAGTGTACGTTGTGATCCAGGTGGTCCGGGTTTGTCATTGTTAAAGATTTATTCTATTAGAATCTGGCCTCAGATTTGCACCACTGCCGGATCACTTCATCCAGTAAGAGAGAGTAGGAAGATCTCTGTGTATGTGTGATCTACAATCTCAGGGGGCACATGGCATGACTGACAGGGGAGTGTTTGTTTCTGCAATATCTCAGGCGGCCGCCACCACTCCTTGACCCTGAAGACTGCACTGCACTATGGCGTGACAGCAAAGTACGAGCATTCAGGAATAATAAACTTACATACATACAGATCAACAGTGTCTACGAGTATATGTCTAGAATACATATTACTGAAAAAATGCCTGGAATATTTATCCACAATTAAAAGTGTAGAAAGTCTCACACACACACACACACACACACACACACACACACACACACACACACACACACACACATACACACACACACACACACACACACACACACACGTAGATCACTCAGTCATAAGCAGCATTATTATCATCTCATTATAAATGTCATCTGCCTTATAAATAATTCATCACTACATTGGCTGAAAGTTCATGGATAAGCTTTGCAAATAACCAACGAACAAAGCACATTATTCTGAGTTCGTTCTTCTCAGTGAGAGGTGTTGCACAGTAGTTGTCTGAAGTAAATGTCATTTCCTGTGGTGTGGAAAGCTTAAGGACCATGTCTCCTGATATCGTCATGGGCCACTTATAGGTCATAGGCTGTTAGTAAAGCACAGGACACTAAGTTCCTACAATCCTTGTGCAACTTCTGTGTACCTGAGAAGCCAGATGTGGAATAATGGCTTGTAAATGTTTATTATAAAGAATCAGTAGGGTTTAAATTTAAGGTGCTCAGCTGGCACCTTTACTCCCACGGCAAGATGGTGGGAGCAGGATTGCTTTGAGTTTTCTGTGTAAGTTACGCATCACTTTCATAAGTTTTACTGGTACTCACGCAACACCATGACGCCATGACGAAGGGACTGGGCACGATTGGGCTCCATGGCAACGCTGAGCACGGTGGCGTTGCCCCCAGCGATGCAGATGCGGTTGTCCTGGGCTGCTTCTCTGAACATGCGCAGCAGCTGGCTGGCAATGATTCCATTAAAGACCGAGATCAGCACCATGGGAACCACAAACGACAGCAGGGCGTTCACCTGACGATGGACAGAGAGAAACAACCTGAACACAATGGACATAGGGCAAGAGAGAGGACTGTGAGGTCCTGTGTTTGGCCTGTATTATGTAGACTGATAAACTATTTGTCTGCGCTCTGGTAATCAGCCAATGATCACGTATGTATATGTACAGACTAGGTGAGAAATGACGGTCATTAAAAGTTGCCAAGGAATAAATCATGCATGAAATTCTCTGCAAAAATGCAGAGAACTGTTCCATAGTAATTTAATAATTCAAAGCTAACTTTGTGAGGCTGTGAAGATGTCTGTCCTTGTGTTGACACTACAAAAAGTGTAAAACTTTCCACCTATTATGCTTTTTTTCCTGAAAGTAAAACGTTTTTTGACTCCAAATATAATTTTACACTTTGGGGACTGAGATATACCATTACCATTCTGGCAGATAAATGAGCACATACAGCAGAATTATTCATTTCAGGTGTATTTCCTCCCCATGGACCACAGGTTGACTCCACTAGACTAGAGAGAAAATACTTCCCTTCACCTTGACATAGTGTAGTTCAGGCACATGAAATATTTATTCAGTATGATATGCTAAGATGCAATGAGACATGTCTAAATGAAGCTATATGTGCATATGAACCTATTTCCATCCAAAAATTGTGGATGTAAGTTATGAAGTTTAAAACCTAAATACACCTTGAAGACACATTTATCTATGCAACCTCCCTCCATATGTTAAACCTGCTCTCACCTCAGTATCCTGCCTTATTTGTGTAAAAGGTTGAACGGCATGGCGATATCATATATCACGGCGAATATATATTTTTTATTTTCTTTTTTCTGAGGGAGGAGTGAGGGACCGTACCATGGCACCTACTCAAAAGACCATCACTAGTGTCTCAAAGACTTGAGATGTATAATATGTACTTTAATTCATATATATGATATAATTCTAAAATATGTAATAGATTATGAGCTAGAAGGTGACCATAATAGAAACTCCTATCAATACATTCATATCAACTAACTTCAGAACTATCATAATCTTCAAATCCTCACATTATGGAAATCCTGAACTGTGTCTTGTGGGATTTAGAACCTTTATCATGAAAAAAGCATTCTGTATTTTGGGGAGGTAGAAATCCTTTGCTATGTCCCATAAAGTTTTGATGTTATTTGATGTAAGATTACCCACTGGTCCAACACCCTCAGCTCAGACAGATGGAACACAGTTCACACAATCAGCTTCCAAGATCATCCTACCTGGACATTCACCTAGTTACACAACACATGCACAGCATTATCTCATTGCCTTTTGACTTCATGTTTATGAAATGCCCACAAAAAAGGCAGCCCATACTGCTAAGGATTAACTGACATGCCAGTCAGTTGTTTGAGGGGTTAAACATCTTTCTCTGATATTTCTCGAGTACATGGAAGTTTATATTGGAAAACGTTGAATTGGATCAAAAAATTCGAACTTTGTCAAGCTTATATTTGAGCTGATTCGAGTGTGATTCAGTTTCCGGCTCCAATGAGCTGAAGTCTCTTGGTGTCAGCCTCAAACCCACAGAGCCAGAGACGGGCCTCCCATTCAAATGACTTCAGTTCGTTTAAAGCTTTCCCAAGCAGGTCTTTCTCTACGTGGAGGTCTAGAAAGTTCAAATTCACAAATACATACTTATACAGTCAGTTTTGTGCACACAAATTGTAGCAGACCCCCCCCCCCCCCCCCCCGTCTCCTTCATTCCCTGATTAATTTCACCATTCACTCATGCCCCAATCACACACGCATACACACTGTGCTGTCATCTATTCTGTTGCTATTTTACACACACCTCACGGCGGCTGAACTTGTGAATGGAATTAATTACCACTCTGATTATTTCTCGTCACTCTTTCCTTTGTCGATGTCAGAATGATTGGGTACAAAAGCTGACATTAATCATTTTGAAAGAACACTGCTAACACCTCCTAAGGCTTCTGTGTAAATTCTGACCTAACCTTAAGCCTCAAAATGCTAATTTAAATTTTCATTGGAGCAGGGTATAATCACAATGACAGTTCATTATACGGATTTCGTTAATACTGCCTTTCATTACAGTAATATGAATACATCGATCAAGAATCCGAACATTAGGCAATAGTGAATGGGGTGGAGGTGCATTACAGCTACAAATGGGTTAGGTTAAAAGGTCCCACTAGGCACAGCTTTCATTCATGGCAGACATTCATTTAGGCCACAGCTCTCCGTGCATCATGTACTTTGCTGAAATAGTTTAATGTATTGCTCTAGTGCTCTAGTGGTCAGTCTGCACCCGAGAGTGCATCATGGCAGTAGCATAGTTTAATGATTATGTGCTTAGCCATCAAACCCCATCTGTGTCATTCATATATTGCTTTAAAAAAATCTGTTGTTATTTCCACCTAATCATTTAACTGCTCAGTGGGTACAAACAGCATGGAATAGGAATAGCTAGACGAATGATTCCATCCGTTCAAGTCCAACTTATTTTTAATTAAAGTGATCTATGCCCCTTCACTGCTGTGCGCAGAGGATGGGGTGGGGTGGGGGGGGGGGGGGGGGGGGGTTCTGCCATTCTCCAACGAGAGCGCACACAGCTGAAACAGTCTTTCGTATCAGTGCAGGAAACGCAACGCTAATGGGGCATGAAGTGTGGAAGAGTGGCAGACCAGGCTCAGAGGACCGCTGACATTAACATCACCATTACCATCAGCAGCTTGGCTGGCAGCACCGTACGACCACACCAGGGGAACATGGAGAAGCAGCCAGGTTGTGTGGCCCCTGCCGCCCACACAGGGACCTACGCACTCTGATGTTCACGCTGCCTTCGACAGAAGGGACGCCATTGAAAAACTTTAAAAGGGATAATTGCAGTTTGAATGTGTGCGGAAGGCTTTTGGTCAGTGCTAACTGACAGAACTTGGACCTGATGTCCAAGCACATATTCTGCAGCTGGAAGAGTGTGACCTTGGTGCTTAGCATTTTGTATTTTTCAAAGAGGGAACAGTACTGTAGCATCGGCCCAATGGGGGACGGCACTACTTTCCATGAGCCCCTGCGGCTCCGGTTTTGGTTCATGTTATATGTAATGCTATGATGTGTGTTGTTGATTATGTATCTGATTATGCGTGTGTTATGTAGTTTAAGCCACCCTGTATTAGTTTATGTAGTTGTACATTGTCTAAATCAACCTGCCATGTGTGTGTGATGTTACTGTGCTAATGACCTGCCCTCATGTTTCATGTCTTATTTGAGTTTGTTCCACGTGATCATTCCCCAATGATTGAGAGGCATTTAAATAAAACCAGTCTGTTTTATCAAATGGATCAGTTTACTGCTTCTCCTTCCTGTACCACGCCACAATTGGTGTCAGAAGTGGCCCTACATGGAGAGATGGGACGCATCTCGGAGGAGATTGAACGACTGAGGAGGGAGATGGAGAAACTGAGTGGCGCGTCGAAGAAAAAGCAACAGTTGGACGGGCCCAAGTGATGGGCGGCCTGCCGCTCTGGGCACGGCGGACGACGGCGAGGAGGGGCGTGACAACAGCAGTAACCCCGCCTACTCACGCGCAGGCAACAGAGCCGGTGGCTAGCACGGCGCGACGGCTTAGCCTTCCGTGCTACAACGGCAAGTCAAGCAGTATGTGTATTGCTCTATAACTGATTTCCATAAGAAGAAATAAAGTAATAAGTGGAAATGTGGTTTATAACATGACTTGGTCGATTTACCTTCAGGCTTTCCCACCATGATATGTGCCAAAAAACATACCGATATTGTCATATGCAAGATTGTAAGACTATCACCCCGTCCCCCCTCCCAAAAAAAAATAAACCAAAAAAAAAAAACCATGGTGATGGATGGATGGATAACTTATTGACCCTGAGGGAAATGCAGTGCTGGGACTTTAAAATAGCTCATACATTGATATCCTGACGGTGCTGCTGGCAGCAGACATTTTAGCAGCTGTGCCTTTGTTTTCCTCTGTTGTGGCAGTCTTTCGCTGTCTCTTCTGACATCCTCCCCCTAAACGCTCACGCGCCGTGCTTTAAGCGAATGGGCTTTTGCAGTAATTTTGCATCACTGCTCCACAAATAATTTACTTTCTTTTTTTTTCTCACAAAAAAAATAAGGAAGAGACTCATCAATGCTGTCCTAAACACATACAGGATGAGCTTGGCTTTAAAAGAATGCTATTAAAGACGGTAAGCTAACAGTGACACAACTAACAAGGCTCAAACCAAACAGGAACCAGATAGTTACCAGTCATACCATGCACAGGCCTTACTGTCTTACTGTCCCGGCATAAGATTCATACTAATTCTAGTCTGAAAGCAAATAAAATTAGAGCAACGCAGTTAAAGTTTTATTTAACATTTATGTTTCATTGTTATACCCTTTAACATATTCTAAATGTACAAATAAGGTTTAATTATTATTGGCTATGTGGTTTGGCTGAAACTATGTGCTTTGTGGATCATCCCGCTTTTGTGGTTTGAACATAAACATGAATAATTCTATGGATTAGTATCCTTTTATTCCTTACGTTTGTTCTGCAAATACAGCTGACGAATGTCCTTGGTCTCAAGAAAGCAAACTGCTGAGGAACTGGAGCTGGAGAAACACGTTCTCTTTCAGCACAATGTCACGTAGGGCAACGCCCCCTCTCGTAGCTGTCACTCTGGGTTCCCTCATGTCCGTGTTCCCTGCCTGTTTGTCCCGCCCTGCTCGTTGGTTTTGATGGATTCCTTGTTTACCACGCCCCTGTGTCATTGTCATCACCTGTCCCTAGTTTAGTCCTGTGTATATTAGTCCCTGTGTCTCCCAGGTCTAGTTGTCGGTCTTTTTGTTATGCCTGTGAGTTGTCTGATCTCGTTCTTCGTGAGTACTGCCGTGTTTGCGCCTTGTGTTACCCGTCACCCGTGTATTTTGCCTGTCCCTTCCGTAGTCAGTCTGCCTTGTTGTTTTCTTTGTCCGTGTTCATGCCTGTGTACATTTCATGTCAGGATTGCCCACCCGTTATGACCCATGCCCGTTACATCGACTCTGCCTATGGAATTTCCTGTAATAAATCTCGCTCTCCTCAGCGCTTGTGTCCGCCTCCCTGTTCTGCCCCGCGCAGATCGTTACACACAACCTTTACATATACATATATTATTTTGTTATATCATCCCAAGATTATTGTGAGCATGCACTTTTCATTTAAGAGGTTTTTTTTTTCATTACATTTCTCTGCATTGGCCACAGAAATGTGTGACATACTTTCACAAAACATGAAGCAATTCAAGCACTGAGTGTAATCACTTGCGGCAGAGTACATGCAACAAAGTGCAACATGCGTGTGTAAACACACACACACATGCATATACACACACATTCATACACACACACACACACACACACGCATACACACACACTGATGACTAAACCATTAAACAGCAGCTCAATCAAAAATCAAAATCTGCTGTGCTCTTCCTCTCTGGTGCAGTTGACTTAATGGAACTGTGTGTGGCTTCTCTGGCAAGGCACTAAGCTTTATATGGGTCCATTAGTACTGCATTACAAATGAACAAAGATGCTTTCTCAGCTACCTTTTCCATGGTTCCCTGTGAGCACACAAACTCAGAACGGTCCATGCCAGCTTTGTTGGGTATTTTACTTCATTTCTGGTTCTCACTGTGCGTTCCTATCGCTGCCAGCCCAACAGGAGTCTTCCTGAACAATCGCCGCTGATTTCAGCCCTTTGTAGTGCTGCAAGGTTACCGACAAACTCCATGAGTTGCTGGGCTTATGATGCATGAGTAGCAGTTCCTCGTACTGCAGTCCTGAGTTTTAATACTCAAAATAAATAAGTAAAACAATACAGCTGCTTTGAGAGCAAAAGGCCACAGTCAGAAATAAAGATCGGTAAAGAGAGGGACGGATGTAGTGAACATATGTTGGATATAGATAGTGTGATGGTCACACAGATAATGTCTGACCCATGGGTGGGTGGACAGAACATTTAATAAATCTGGAGTCTGGCCCCTCCTGACCCCTCCCTCCGGGTGTGTCTACGTGCATTTATGGTCAATTCCGTGTGCGTCTTTTGGCGTGTGTGTTCGTCTGTGTCACTCATGTTATCCGTCGCACCCGTCTCTCGTCTCGTCATCATTATGTGCTGCACTTAGGTCTTCTTGTTGTCTGTGTATTTCAATGTGCGCTCTGTCTGATTTCTTAGCCAGACTTTGATTAATGTGGTTTGACTACGTGTTGAATAAACGGTGTTTGTTTGACAACACTCTCCACTCAGCATCCTGCTTCCTTGCGCACGTTACAATTCAGCTCCTGTTGGCATTTGTTCTAGCCAGCTGTCATGTTGGTTTTCTTTGATTTAACATTAAGCTAGAACACGGGCTTGCTCCAAAATGAAGCAACAAGCTAAATCTGGGGTTGTAGTGCTTCACCTCTGCATAATTTTATAGTGTAATTGCAACGCTGAAGTCCATTAAGAGTGTAATGTGGTGCCCTTCCCTCTCTCATCGGTGACCCAATACACATAATTATTGTTATGAATTATTATGAATCACTTATGAATTGCTTTTTGAAAGTTCTCTGGTCATCTCAGGCAACACTGGGAATGTAGCTGGTTTCAAACTGGTTTCTTGAACACAGCAATTAATTCACTGTACTCGAATGGCCTCCATTCACCTTTGGGATGTGGTGGAACGGGAGATTTGCATCATGGATATCGCATATATATATATTATATATTTATCGAGCCCTTGTACTAAATGTTGGCTTACATTTCAAATCTCATGTTTAGCTGAATAAACATGTTATCAACCCCTTTTAATGTACAGTATGTAGGCTTACAAATTCATGTTTGACTGAATATGCCCTCTTTAAGTATGTAGGCTTACAGTACTATTTTAATGTTTAACTGAATAAACCGTTGAACACGAGTAGCCTACATTTTATGGAGCATGTTTTTTTCTTCAAGTATCAAAGTAGAACAGCTTCCTCAAGCAGTCATTGATGCATTTTGGAAACAGGAGATGAGCCCCTGGTCTAATGCACCCTCTGTATTAAGAAACCCTATCTCAAAGACTGACTTTTAGTCATTACTTGGGTAGCACACATATTCTGAATGAGCCATTTTAATCTAGATTAATCTAGATTAATTTCAAGATTTCAGTGAGATTAACCTAGATTAAAAAAATAAATCAATGCCCACCCTTAATATATATACACTGCTCAAAAAAATAAAGGGAACACTCAAATAACACATCCTAGATCTGAATGAATGAAATGTTCTCATTGAATACTTTGTTCTGTACAAAGTTGAATGTGCTGACAACAAAATCACACAAAAATCATCAATGGAAATCAAATTTATTAACCAATGGAGGCCTGGATTTGGAGCCACACATAAAATTAAAGTGGAAAAACACACTACAGGCTGATCCAACTTTGATGTAATGTTCTTAAAACAAGTCAAAATGAGGCTCAGTATTGTGTGTGGCCTCCACGTGCCTGTATGACCTCCCTACAACGCCTGGGCATGCTCCTGATGAGGTGGCGGATGGTCTCCTGAGGGATCTCCTCCCAGACCTGGACTAAAGCATCCACCAACTCCTGGACAGTCTGTGGTGCAACGTGACGTTGGTGGATGGAGCGAGACATGATGTCCCAGATGTGCTCAATTGGATTCAGGTCTGGGGAACGGGCGGGCCAGTTCATAGCTTCAATGCCTTCATCTTGCAGGAACTGCTGACACACCACTTGTGTGGGTTGTAGAGTCCGTCTCGTGCTACCACGAGTGTGAAAGGACCACCAACATTCAAAAGTAGGGGGGGTCTTGCTAATTTCCTCTCATTTCTACCTGTTGTCTATTCCATTTGCACAACCGCAGGTGAATTGTTATTTCATACAAACTTTGCAGACCAGATTCTTTTAGAAGTCATGTAACGTTAACTTTCCCTCACCAGGTGTACTGTCCTTGTTACGGTGACAGTCCCGAACCCTTCCCTGTGGGTGTGCCGCTACGTTGTCTGCGTGCTGTTATGTCCATATTAGTACTTCCGTGGGTGTGGGTTGTCCGTGAGCGTGTTCGTAGTATCACCTGTGCCTTGTCTCGAGATCACGAGGGTCTGTGTTAATCACCTATTTAATGGAGCTTACGTGTCTTTGTCAAATAAAGAGTATATGTTCACCGTCAACGTCGTGGTGCCTGCCTCCTACACCCGCCGTTACAGTCCTGTGTAGGGGTAAGGGTTCCACACCAGGCAGAAAGGCAGGGAGGATAACCCACTACAAGAGTCAGAATAACAACTTGACTGAAATTATTACATTACTGTTTGCTTCTCTTCCCAGCACATTTCAGCTCAGTTTTAACTCATTTACTAAGGTTGTAGCTAATCATGTGGAATGCGCATTGATGGAATTTGGTACTTCACCCAGAGTATTCAACTGGTTCAGGGAAATGAATTCAGTGATGTGGATGTATTAATAAAGTAACCCATTACCCCCCAAACACTCAAAACACTATTGTAATATTACATGGAAATATATAATTCAGGAATTAATCAGCTTATAGACATGAAAAGTAAAGCTCATTTCAGATAAGTTGAGAGGCGTGGAGGGTACACTATTAGAATTTCAATGAAGTTGATTTAACCTTTTTCCTGTGAGGAATTTTTTTGGTTAATGTTCAGTACATGTGATGGAGAGAGCAGAATGTAAGTTTGAGTCAACAATTTTATCAAAAAGGATGTTTAATAAAAATGACAGTAATATGCAAAAGTCGCTCTGGATAAGAGCGTCTGCTAAATGCCCTAAATGTAAATGTAAATGTAAATGATGTAAACAGAAGTAACAACATCCATTTAAGCAAGTACAAACCATAGACTGAATTTACACTGGACGGTAGGTCACCATTGACTCCCTTTGTGAATTTTTGAAGCTTCCTAGATGGCCATCCTTACAGCTGCCATCTTGGGTGCACTTGTGCAGTAGATAAATTGGAACCAGAGCATGTGCATTAGAAACTGCAGGTGGGACAGTATCTCCACCCCCACCCCATCACATGCCTTAGTGTATGACCACCACTATCCTAGACTTGGAAGATATCATGCACTGTAACTTTGAACAATTGAAAATCACTGCAATAAGTTATGGTAACTTCATTTATATCCCCAATGTAATTATTTATATACACATGATGCGTATCTGTGTAATGCGGGACAGTGTGGCCTAAGGACCTATATCATGATGTGCACAATTATTAAGAAGCTTTTTTTTCTTTAGGCAGAATGAATGAAACATGTTATTACTCAACCCACACTACTAACCGGCCATTGAACACCAGAAATGCCGCTACCTCGTAAGTATTCAAGTGCAATTCACTTGACACAATGTGAGCGAAAACAAAAGTGTCTAAAGTTGACCTAAGTGTTTCCGATATCACAATCATGGTTTTTATTTTTATTTTGTGTTACAGGGTGTCCGCAAAAGTTGATAAATCTATACTGGAAAAAGCCCTTAAAAAGTATTTAAAAGCCTTAATCGAATTTAGAATTTTCGCTGATATTTTAGATTTGCCTAAACAACAAAAAGTGTGCATGAATGTATTTATTTTCCTTCCCACAACTATTGAAAATAACGACGCCGTCACCTGTAAAGCGTCTAGAGACAACTATAATCGGAATTGGCACTATTGGCCTAACTAATCAGGTCCAACATCTTGAGAATAAAATGTACTGCTTCGTAACGGGACTGAGTGAGTGCTTTGGGGTAGCGATGTGGGGAGCCTGGACACAGGCGCTGGTGTTGAAGTAGAATGCTAAACAAATGCATTGAGGCACATCTCAATCCATAGGGGATCGTCCAACAACTCATCAGTGTAAGGAAATTTGTGGTTTACTGTCTGTGACCCTCAGACAGAACACTCTGACATTTAGTTCAATCCATTATCTGGGTGTCAGTTAGAACCCCCCCCCCCCCCCCCCCTCTCTCTCTACCTCTCTCTCCCCCTGTACTTTTCCACTACCCCTAGATCCAGTCTACTGTGCCTCCTTTCCTGATAAGGAGAACACCAATCATACATATGTTTTATTATGCAGACCCAATTGTGTTAAGTCACATCTTCATCATTCTGTATTTAACTACATGTATTATCATTAAACTTTGGAACTCTTTCCTGACACCCGTGTGTTGTGAATCTGTTCTCCGGGCCAGCTACAGAACTATGAGGGCTGTACAAATTTATAATCCAAATTATGAACCCTGATGGTTTTGGTCCATGTCTGAAAGATGACTCCAAAAGAAAAATAATTCTTAACAATTTGGGGGCTCGTCCCTGGGATCTTTCTAGGTAAGCTTTTCGTTTCTCCATGAAGGATCGTTTAGCACTTTTGCCCTTCTGAAACAGGCTATTTCGGCTCCTCTACCACTGTGAGTAAGTAAGTGATCGAGAGAGTGATGTATCTGTTTCTGCTCCTCTACCACTGCGAGTAAGTTAAGTCTTATCATAGTGGCGTGTGGGTGATTCATGTAACGAGTGAATACACCCCACTGATCGAGAGAGTGATGTGTTTTTGTGTGTACTGTTTTGGTTCGATTCGCCCGGAACATCAATAGTTGCATTTAAATTGGATATTTGAGCCCTCCGCATTCTGTATTTCTTTCTATTTGTCTGACTGTTTGTCTGTTTGACTGTCTTTTTATTCTAGTACTGGGAGCACCCTTAAGACATGGGGTCTAATGTTAGTTATGATAATGGTTTGGCTGATTTTAGCTATGAAATTATGACCTTGTTTATGATTATATACACAAATTATTCAATGTTTTGAATGAAGCAAAAGGTTCACTTTTGAAAATTTTAAACCATACAGCAGTAGCTGCAAAGTGGACTCTGAGGCCATCAAAGCCTCTTCGTCCTGTTGTACAGGCAGATAAGGTAGGTGGCCATGCCGAGCAAGCTGACTCCTCTAGCCCTCCAGCGCAGACTGGAATGAAGTAGTAAGTTCAGAAGGGTACTGAATAGGGAGGAGCTGTAGGAGGGACTTGACTCCCCATTTCCCTGTACCTGCGTTTACCCTCTAATGCCACACCCCATAATGACGCATTTTCTTTGCACTCTCACATAAAAAACATTTAATTCCATAGGACTTGACCCTAAAGGTCTGTTACAACAATTTACTGCAGAATAATGTTTAGAAAGGTGTTGTTAACCCACACTTCAAAGGCAAAAATGAATTTTAATGCAGCTTTAAAGTTAAGTTTAAGAATGCTGCTGTCGAGCACGTTCACGACGTTCGATTTTCAGTATTAGTCAATCAACGCAGCCATAACTGTCAGTTAGCTACCTCATCGTCACATCCCTTTAATAACACCAAATGACTTCAATAAATCCTGTTTATCGCAACGGAAACACCGGGAGTTCTTATAGAATTGACAGAACATAACTGCCCAAAAAGTTGAAGGCAGCCAGCCATTAAGAGCAGCAGACACAAGGAGGCTTCACTTTAAACCCGTTGTTCGTTTCACTTGTGTTGTATATACGTCAGTGAGCTCATTTTATCATTTCTACAGGAATTAATAAGTTGGCTAATACATTTGCTCAGTGATTGGAAAAAGATTGGAAATCATGCCTTGTTGATTTCTCTGCTCTTGGCATTTTCACATTAGAGCTTTTCCCCCAGACCCAGGGCTGTTTGATACATTTTCTCAAGTGTGAAAGTTGTTTTCAAGCCTGGTGTAAAAGTTGGGTTCTCACTAAAGTCTGTCCATTTACACTGATTACAACTGAATCTTTACAAAACAGTTTGTCAGTATACAACACAAGGTCTTATCATTATTACTGAAAAAACCAAACAACAACTGCCTTGATCTTTAAGTAAATAAATGTCATAAACACGTCATGAAAGGCCGTTCATAAGGATGAAAACGAGCAGTTATTGGAGCAATAATGTTTCTTATAAATTAAAGTAATTTCTAATCATTGTGAATTTTGTCCATAGAATAATAGGATAGTTTGTACATGTGACAGCAAGTATGGATGTGAGGCTACTCAAACGTTTTGATGGTATCACCTACCTGCAGTTTGCAGAAAGATTAGATAAAAAACCCACAGATAAATGTGCAAAAGTTAAACAAAAGTGTTGCGCAACTTTTTCATTACATTATTAATAAACATCCATCTTTATAATAAAGCACTGATTTTGGAGTACTATACTTAACTCAGTCTTTTCAGCAGCTCCGCCGTGGCTTAACGCTAGTGAACATGATTTTGAGATCACAGATAATACTTTAATCCAACAACTACTACAATATGATGTTACGAAGAATTACACTTAACTCTTTCTGGTGGATAAGGCACGCTTAACTGCTGGCAGACAGGGTAAATCTTCAGCAAAAGTCAAAGAAGAATCGGCAGAACGTTGGTCAGTTCTTGGACGCTGACCAAGCTATCGGTCACTTCATTGTTGAAAACAACATTCCTTTTGGAGTCACCCAGGATAATGAAGAGATTATTTACAGCAGCAGAAGCAATGCAGCTGTGAAGAACGGTGCTAAATCTTCCGGAAGCTTCACTCCTGTCTCCTGGAAATCAATCCAGGAGCCCTGGGGATGTGTGTTATCCCACAGCTTCTGCACACTTCTCCCTTTTGATGTATTTTTGTTCTCACTCTCTTCCTTTTTGCCCTATTCATCATCACAGGCAATCTCATTCTTACTAATGTCTTTCAGATGAGTGTTTGCCAATTTGTTTAATACACACTATATAATCAGTGATGGTAGAAACCTATTAGCTCATGTCAAGCCTTTATAATTATGACATGTTGTGGCTTTTTGATGAATGAGGGGGCAGACTAGTGACATTAAATCCCATGGTAGGCTCTCTTCCTCTGGGATAGTTAGATGGGACGTAAGCTCAATGGCTTCCAGAGGTCCAGAAATGAGCCACCACCTGACCTTCAAGTGGAGAGTCATCACTAGCCTAATGTACATCTGCAGGTGGTCATACATGCTGTCTGTAGTATGCCAGGCACTGTTCTCAGTATGCTGTTCTCATGGCAAATGACAAACACGGACTCGTCCATCAGATTGCTAGAAGGAGAAGTGCGAATCGTCACTCCAGAGAACGCACCTCCACTGCTCTAGAGTCCAGTGGCAGTGTGCTTTACACCACTGCATCCGATGCTTTGCATTGCACTTGGAGATGTATGGCTTGGATGCAGCTGCTCGACCATGGAAACCCATTCCATGAAGCTCTCTGTGCACTGTTCTTGAACTAATCTGAAGGCCCCATGAAGTTTAGATGTCTGTTGTGATTGACTCTGCAAAGAGTTGGCAACCTCTTCACACTATGTGCTTCAGCATTCACTGACCCCGCTCCGTCAGTTTACGTGGCCTACCACTTTGTGGCTGAGTTGCTGTTGTTCCATAAACACTTCCATTTTCTTATAATACAGCTGATGGTTAACTGTGGAATATTTCGGAGCAAGGAAATTTCACGACTGGATTTGTTGCACAGGTGGCATCCTATCACTTTTCCACGCTGGAATTCACAGAGCGCCTGGGAGTGAACCATTCTTACACAAATGTTTGTAAAAACAGTCTGCATGCCTAGGTGCTTAATTTTATACACCTGTGGCTATGGAAGTGATTGGAACACCTGATTTCGATTATTTGGATGGGTGAGCAAATACTTTTGGCAATAGTGTACCTGCAGTAATGGTAATTACTCTTATTAAAGGTGTTACATATGCATTCTGTAAGTTTCTTACTGTAGTTAGTCAAAAAAGACATGATTCTAAATAAATAAATTATTATTATTTTGGCCACATCCAACAGCCAAAAGAAATAACATCACACTGCTAAAATGCAGAATCACACTTAAATCTTAATACAATTTTAAGTGCCTCTCTTTTGCCCAGTAGATTTTTGGAAAAGGTTAATGACCTAATTCTACCCTACTGGATAAACTAGGATATGAAAACAGCTCTTGCAGACTTCAGGTCCTGTTATTGGGCTGGTAATCTTATGATAATTCAATACTGACTGCAGAGTGGATAAATATCCCTACCCCCAATCTGGCTGTAGTTTGAGGTAGATTCACATATTGGCATCTGTCTTCCATCACACTGTCCTCCACCACACAGCCTTAGTCCTCTTTCACCAAGAATATATGTTTCAAAACAACAAAGGTCTGGAATCAATTAAGGGCGTACTCACACTAGGCACGGTTTGCTCATTCCGTGCTGGGGCCCGGTTATCCCCCCTCCCCACTCCCCCTCTGGCCTGCACTCACACTGCCTTCATCAAGCTGGCCCAAGCACGCTTACGTCATCACAACGCCACTTTATTTGGAAAAAAGCGCGCTCACACAACACTATGGAGTTCCCGATTCTCTTTTTATTGTATTTTCTGAGTCGTTTTGGGAGTGCAGAAACACGGTGCAAGCACAGATTTATCAATCATTTGTCATTTGCCGCCACGACTGTTTAACGTGAGCGTTGCATCACTGACGTCATGTTTGAGTTCCGGCAAAATGAACCAATCACACGAGGCACCAAGTGGGCCCAGGCACGGATAGCGCTCACACTAGCGAACCGGGCCCGAGTCCAAGCGAATCGTGCCCTGGCCGACCTCTTCAAGCGGGCCCGGGCCCGGGCACGGTTCGGAGCAATCACACTAGTCAAACGAACCGTGCTTCGGCAGGGAACCGTGCCCGGGCCCGGATCACAGACCCTAGTGTGAGTACGCCCTTAGTTGCCACTTTGGGCTTCAGATGTAAACTATAGCAGATTCCACATGGTCTACCAGTACAATTCTTGCATTTCAGTAAATGAATACCATTTAACATTTTAAATATTGTTTAGGATCCTACATCCACAGATTACAAACCCGTCCTGGTGAAAAGGCTTCGCAACTTTCTTCAATACAAGTACAAGTTCTTTTTAAGTACAATATACTTAAAAGTACACTTCTCTTCTGTTTACACTTGGTATGCTCTCATTCGCAGATGTTATTGGGCCAGAGCAAGACATATAGACAAGACATATAAATACACATAGATGCAAACCCTGATTGTGTGACATTAGTTTCCTATAAACCTATAAATCATGTACACATGTTCTGGAGTAACCAATGTCTTGTTGATTTCTGCAGTGACATTTTTAATACAATCAAAAATAAGCGTACTGAATCAAACCCATTTGTGTGTGTGTGTGTGTGTGTGTGTGTGTGTGTGTGTGTGTGTGTATAGATGGGGGGTTGCTGTGATTAGCTTGCCATGGGTGTTTTTTGTGTGAACTTGTATATATAAACCTTTACACATACTGATCTGTTAAGTCAAGGTGTGGTTTTCTAATTTCTGGTGGCAATTCTATTGCGGAGATCTATCTATCTGCACAAGAATCACATCAATAACAAAAGGGTCAGATTTGTTATCACTATTGTTTCAATTCACATATGTGGAATAGATTTAGCAGCACTAAATTACACAAAATTGCCAGACCTAATATCAGTGATTTGCATTGTAGATTAAACATTACACTAAACGACGCCATATCCCTGTACACAAAATCCGTCCCGCAGGGTTGCACAGAGGTGTTGCCAGCGTCCTTATTTTTGTTGTAGAACGTAACCTAATGCATAACTCGTGTACTATTGCTCTGTGTTATATCTAGATATTTTCAGATTATTTTGATATTGTGCACTGTAGCTGAGAAAACTCAAAACACTCAAACTTTTACATGCACTGGAAAATAGCAAAGAATGCACAACATTCAGACGCTTTAATCCAAATTGATAGCATATTCTTAACAATTTAATAAACACTACAAATTTGTAGATCTATTTTCAAGCGGGCCTTAAATATGGTTGGAACTGTATAGAGATGCAACACAATTATTAACCATTTTCTTGGGTTACAGAAGTGTTGAAGACAAATTGTGTATAAGTGCATTGTACAATTCGAATTTAAACCTGACAAATGAAGTCAATTATAAAGTAATGTTCGATAAACCACAAAATCAGATTTTTTTTAAGTTCCCAGGTCTTGCACTTTAACTGATGACGGTTACTGTTTGGCAAGGATACTGGAGCTGAGGGCTCCGAGTGTTTGAATGTGGATCGCATCACTCAATGTACACTTTCTCGACGTCTCTCTCAAATTATCATTATCATTTTAATATCTCAAGGATCACGACTGTCAAAAATGTCATTAATGGACATGCAACAATCAACCATTTATGTAGATTAATCGCTCTACCAACACGCATTTAACATTTCGACTTATTTATCCAATTCTTTGTGAGTATAGCCTGCTTGAACTCTGCACTTTAGCCTAGTAGACTATGCGCAACAGGTTGCTTTAAAATCTACAAATTACGCAAACCAAACGATTAAACACAGCAAAAACACGACAAAATAGTAATAGGAAATTTGAAAGCTAAAGATGGATAAAACAAATCCATACGCAATCCTTTCGCAGTCTTTACCATTCATCAAAGCTTCGTCTGAGCTTCGTTTATGCGCTTACCTGTAAAATCGTTTTAGCCGTGACAGAAGACACAGTTGTAGTACATATGACTTCTCCTTCGACAACGCGCTGGCCCATGGTGAAGACCATCGGCATGGCCAGGAGGAAAGAAGCCACCCACATCCCGCTGATAAGTTTCTTGGTGCGGCTACGCGACATGATGCTTTTCGCCTTGAACGGATGGCAGATGGCCATGTAGCGCTCCACGCTCATGCTGGTAATGTTGAACGCTGTGGCGTATGAACAGCCGTCCCGAAGAAAGTAATACCCTTTACAGACCACTTCGCCGAAGGCCCATGGGTGGTGAACCCAGATGAAGTTGTACAGCTCGATGGGCATACTCAGAATCAGGATGAGGAGGTCGGAGATGGCGAGACTGGCCAGGTGGTAGTGCACCGTGCTCTGCAGGTTCTGAAGGGATTTCTTCGTTATCAGTGTGTACAGAGTGATCGAGTTCCCCAAACATCCGATCACGAACAAAACCACATAAATCACAGTAACAAGCACTTTGGAATAAATGTCCGTGTTCACGTCCAGGTCTTCTTGCGGAGCAGAGTCCGTTTCGTTGTCCAGGAGCGGCGCGGACTGATTCGCTTGCACCAAAAGTTGTTGCGCCAAGACGCGCAACTTTAATAAGTTACGTTCAGTTACGGTCGTGTTCACCTCCATCCTGTTTTCACAAGGTATTTAAAATGTATCACAAATTCACACGTAAAGCGGGGTGGACAGTTTTCGCTTCAAAAACAGTTTGAATGGACATTTTTTGATTGTATGGACAAAGGACACAGGCAAGGGGAAAAGCTGCATTTCCATCTCCGCTAGACTGCCAGGATTGCTGCGAACTTGGGTCGCTTTTATATCTGCCATCTGAGGAGGCGTGTTGTTGAAGCCAAAACCTTGAGCGGTGACGCAACGCCTTTGAATGAATGACGTACTTTTTGCAACAAGGTTGACAGCCTTGACCACCTGAACAGGTGTACATTTTTCTATTTACAGCGGTTTGTTGAAATGGAGTTTAAACAAAATCCAGAGAACGAGAATCAGTGGGGAAAAAAATGCTTTGTGTGCTAGTGATCATTACAGAAATACCTTTATTTCAGTTGCTGTGCAGCATGGAATCAACATTTGGAAACGTGTGATTTTTAAATTTCATGTATGATGTGTGCTTAGTAAAAACAAAAGTTCAACTGTAGCGTGCCGGAAAACCACCATGTAATAGTAAGCTGCACCATGGTCTCCATAGGGAGGATCATTTACATGTTTGTGTTTGTATGGTTTGTGGTGGGGCTGGTGGTTTTGGTGGGAATGACAGTGAATGGGAATGAGCTGGCCTTCAGCATTCTACTGCCAGCTTAATCCCCTTATAGTGCATCATTTCTAATTAAATTAGTCTGACTTGGTCAGGCTGAGTCCACTCTCTGTGCTTTCTTTGTATAAGCCAAATACATGGTCATTATATAGCTTAAATTCAATATTCTAAAATGCTTTGACTAAGATATTTAATTCATAAATATATAAGAAAGTCTCCTGTCTTCTTGATATGATAGTTCCACTATTGTTCTGAAAATGTTAAAAATCTTGTTGCACTGTCGTGTGGAGTGGATGGTTATGAGAATTTTGTCAAAAATATACTTTGGACAGATATTCTGATAAGATTATCGGATAAGGTTTAATAACCTTTACTAACCTTCCCTAATGTCATTCACTAATGAGTTATTGGTTTATTTTATCTTATTTACTTTTTCATAGAGAAATGGGCAAAGATTGAGGTCTTGGGAGTAAAGTCATGCAGGCTACTGCATGATCATGTAAAAATATGTACTCACGTATGTACTCACTATTGACCACATTATGTCCTGCTGGTGTGTGTGTGTGTGTGTGACAGAAATAATCAAATTTTTCAATTTAAAGTGTCATAGAAACTAATTGTAATGTTGCATCATTGCATTACAAATGGAGACTAAGAAATTACGTCACTTAATTCCTAGAATGTATCCAATAACAAACAACAAGTGGGTCATGTTGGGATTGTATGTGTACTCATTTGTGGAAATGTTTAGTTCGACATTTTTTTTTTGCGCAAGTGTCCTTAAAAAGCCTTTTTGCAGTATGAGCTCAGACAAACCCAGTTTACTGCATGATTACAAGTTAACAAGATAGTTAACAAGTCATAAGTTTAGACCAGTTTACAAGGACAAGATGAGACCTAAACTGTCACTAAACAAGCACTTTTAATGGTGTATTGTCACTGAGTCTAAGACTACCGTTAATTCCAGATATTAGCTTTTATACATTTATATATTTGTCCTGAGCAAACTTGCCAAAAGAACTTTCAGGCAATATGGGCAATTATTGTCAATGAACTTATAATTTCATTCTGGTGTTAGAAAGCTTTTAAACAACTTGTACAAATTGAATTCAGTTGATATGCTTTACAGAGTTTTGGCACTAGACACTGGAAGCAGCAGTGCAATGTTTTTGCTGATGCCCACTCAGAGTTCATTACACTGAGCAAAAACTTTGCCATAGCATTCAACAGTTCTGAATGTCCAGAGCGTGATCTGTCTGTGGTGTAAGAAAGATATGATTCAGCGTCAGTGTGGAGCTACGCCAGAATAGAGACACTGGATAGAGACGAGTTTACCCCTGATGACTTGCAGTGTCTCTGGAAAGTTAGCATGGAAGATTTTTATTTATTTTTTAAGGAAATTTCAGGCAATTTCTAAGTGTAAAGGAAAGCTCATCGTGCATCTGATATTCCTGGCATGCTTAATAAACTGAATAATCTTTCATAAAAGGGGTTGAATTAATTCATAAGTTGTGAATTGTGTTGAATGACATAAGCATTAATTTGCTCATATTATATGAGAACGACCAGGATGTTAATGGCAGAACAAGACCCAGGCTCTTTCCAACCAGGGAGGCTTAAAGGGGCTGCATGACCCGAGGCTTGTGTCCGGCTCTGGGTTCATCAGAGAAGCTCTGAGTGAGTGTGTCTCCACAATAGCATCTTACAATAGCATATTCTGTCATCATGCCAGCTTTAATGTGCCTGCTTCTCACAGCAGGTGAAGAGCCCTTTTGTGTGGACCTGATATTGTTTCCAGCATGTTGTGGTCAAACGCATCCTCCTATCACGTTTCAGAAGAGGAAAGTGTGCAGTGCTTTTATAAACAAGCGTAGTTCAGAAAACGTGTTACTTAGGAGACAAATTGCAAACATTCATAAACATCCCTCTTAATGAATACCTGTTTCATTTAACCCTTGGTGGAACTGACGAACAATGGGTTTGCTTTCATAAACTGAAGGGAGTCTTAAAAGTGAGATATTGTAAAAGAAAGACAAGTGCAGTTCTAGTCTGAGTGTCTCTTCCTGGAAATGGCACTTACACTGCTTAGAAAAATATAGATATGATGGCTACACTTCACACTAGAACTCCCTTAACTAACATTTGTGAGTGAGAGAGGGGAAGCTGAGAGAGTGGATTTATTAAACACACTGACGTACAAATACACCATGACAAATACATACAAAGACAGACAAGGACGGATAACACATGCAGGTTTATATACATGTTATTGAGGGGAAATCGTGAGACAGGTGAAACACCAACTTAAGGAAAGCGAACAAGGGGTGTGACAACAACAAACACGCATGCAGTGGATCGTACCAAGGGCGCCTGGATGGGGGGTGGGGGTGTGCGCAGTACCATCACATTAATTTAGTAGACTTTAGTTAGCATTAAGAAACCACCAGTTAACACCAATAGGTCATTACAAAAATTATAATTTTCTAATCTAAAAAACAGACACACTAGAACACTGTAGAAGAATGTTTTTTTCTTACCAAGCACTGGACCCTGGACACTATCTCTTCCAACACCTCCTCCCAGGAAAAGGACATCCAAACAGAGGACATCCAAACTCAGCCTTTTCTCCAGGTTGTGTCCTTCCATGACCATTTGAACACCTGGCACATAGACAAGCATCTCCCCATGCTTCATGTGTCCATCACACTGCTCAAACATATTAGTGGTGCAATAATCTCACCTTGCCTCTGTTAGGTCTAAAATAGCTGTAATTAACTTTTTTATTTAAGCCAATTTTCTTCATAGACAGACAGACAGACGTATGGATATCTGTAGAGTCATAGGTGCAAATAGGTGGTGGACACAAGTGCTTAGAAGAGCGAGATTTATTACGTCAAATCCTTAACCAGAGTCCATTAGACAGTCCAGGGTCACATCAGTAGGGCAATCAGACATAGAAACGAAACCTACACAAAGTATTAGCTGACATGCGAAACAATAAACACACAGAATAACTATACAACACAGAGACCTACAAGAGTGCTGTAGCCTATAGAGAAGACCAGCAAAGAAACCACGGAAACACTGGGATTAAATACACAAGGCTAACAAGGGGACTAAACTAGACACAGGTGAGAATGATTACAAGGGGCGTGGCTGCAAATGACAGAGGTGTGGCAGGTGAACACATGCGAAAACCAAAATATGAGCACATGGAAAAAAAAAAGACATAACTGACAAGGGGTGGTAGAGCTAGGTGTGATAATATCACTGAGATCTGTAAAACAGCTGGATAACACAACTGTATATCATCTGTCATTATTCAGAATCACTTTAAAATACCTTTATAGCTTTTAAAAATATTTTTTATGCTCATATTTTCAATTCAATTATTCACAAGCCAAAAATAGTGATAGAATGAGGCTGCATCAAATGTGTGTGATGTGAGGGAGAGGCACCATCCCAGGAACCTCCAGATAACACCAAAGCTCATTTGACTCATTTGCCAGGGTGATTGAACCATGACCATCACTTTAATGGGCACAGATAAAAAATATTTAATGTTGTGAAACTAGCTTTAAATTAGAAACCTTAATTTTATTGCATTGGCATTTTAAACAGAATACATTATTCATGATCACCCTGATAATTTACTAAAGATAACCACATTAGACTGACTTCATTTCACAATTATGTTCTTAACCATTGTGCAGTTACGAAATTAGATGTAGATAGAAAACAATAACCTTATTCTTAATGCATTCATAATGTGCACTGGCATAAATGTGAAGTAAGAATGTCTTCCATGTTTAAGATCCGTAATAGGATTAATAGGACACTTGGTGTGCACCCTAATCATCAAGTGGGTCATCACTGGCAATAGTGCTGCCACCCAATCCTTTATAAGGGAGGCCAAGAGGAATGCCACCTCAGTCAAAACATGCCATTGAATGCCACAATATAAAAGGTTATAAATAACCTCATTCACCTGTGCTCTGGCCCTCATTCACTCTGATTGTGAATACTAACTCTCCCTCCTACTGACACCAGCAGCAAGCACTTCTCCTCTTTGGCTCTCTTTGTCTGACTGCTTTCAGAATGGCACCTGGTATTTTCTCCCTTCTAAAGGTTCCTAAGAAGTATGAATAATTAAGGGAGGCTAGCTCTGCCTCTGGACAGCCTCTATCCTTTTATGTGTCTGCTGCAAGTTTAAATTGGGAAGCTCTGAGCCTCATGCCACTGCCATGCACAAAATATCATATTTGATTCAGGATGTTAAGGCAATTTTAGACAGGCAGTAAAGAGGCTACCCCAAGGTCAGCATGGCGAGCCACCCAGGGATCACACTAAAATACCTGAACAACAGGTGGATAACGTGAATGTGAGAAAGAAGTTGCTTACAAAACATAAATTTACTCTTTTCTTTTAGCATGACTCAGTGTCCATAGAGTACAAAAGAGAAAGAGGAACAGAAGGCTCAATCAGAAAGAAACTGCAAAAAGCTCTCCTGAACTAAAGGCTTCAAATCTGATGCGAAATATGAATGACATCATTATCATGAATGTGTGCTGCAGGAAATGATGACATCATCATGATCACTGCAGTGCCCTATAGTTTCCAGGCCTGTGCACTGAAGCGATCACCTGCTGGGTATGCATGGTGTAGCCATCTTGTTCATAAGATTGTCGCAGCCCCCTAACAGATTGGACCAAAGTAAAAGTTACCAGCATGGAGAAACATAAAAAAAAATTGCAAATAAATTATTTTTGCTCATATTCGTAAAAAAAACTGGCAGTTGTCAAATATTACTGCTCATTGTAGTACATTGTAGCCAAAATGCACCCTCCAGTGCAGCCAGTGTTCATGTCATAATAAAGCCGATGTGTACTTGGAGGACTTTGAATGTCAAGTACAGCTCTGCATGAAACACCATTCTTCAAGTCTCATGGGAATAGTGGAATGTCTTATGCATTTCTTCCACTGCCTCTCCCCACAGCAGAATCTATTGTAGTTTTCAAATGCAGACTGAATACTTATATGTCATATTTATATGACCATTGATCCTGTACATGTGTTGAGTAAATTAAATTCTAGTACTTATTTTCTGTCAATGTTGGCTATCCTTGTGTGTTATATAGAGCTTATGGTTATTTTGCAGTTCTAGGTATCAGCTTTGATTCCTGTATATCAGCAGTATTCTAGTGCAGTGGTATTTTCAACTCTAACCTACTGTCCTGGCTAGGATAAATTCTATAAGTAGATGACAGAGCACTTTCGTAAGTTGCTCTGGATAAGAGCATCATCTAAGTGCTGAACATGTAAATCATAAGTAATGAATCAGTGTACTGCACAGCACTGAACAAGCACATTTGTGCTTAGCAGAGTACCTTGCTGTAAACCAGTTCTACCTCAGATATCATACTGAAGTGATGTCCAGCACATACTGCGTTGTTTCTGTGTAGCAGTTACTCTGCCCTATGCACACTTCTCCATATTTCACGCCCATTCTGCTGTCTTCTTGCATTATCCTGGTAGACTTAATGAATGTCATCATACCCCATTAATCAGGGTGGCAATAGTTTCGCTTTGTACTTCTCTACTGCTGTGTCTGATCAGCATCTCTCTCTCTCTCTCTCTCTCTCTCTCTCTCTCTCTGTTGTTTTTGTTTTCTCTCTGTGCCTCTCTCTCTTCCTCCTGTGGGTGGTAAATGTGCTATCAAAATGATCTTGCAATGATCTCCTTCTTCCTCTTCACTTGTTTGCAGCTCTCGTCCGCCCAAGCTCTGCCAGCACAGCTCCGGTGTCTCTCCCACCCAAAGAGGGACAATGCCAGGGGTGGGATGAAAGGAGAGAGGACCCAGAGCACGGTGCTCTGTTGAGACAAGGACGCATTTGCATGGACTGGGTGATAACAATGGAACACAATGGAAAACTAAAATTGAATAAATCCATAAACAAACAAACACAGATCCACCAGGCAAGCCTAGTTTAACTGTGCAGTATTTAATTTTCCTAGGAAGTATAGCATTTGAGTGGTCTTTTATGCTGTAGTGCTAAGAAAAATGTCTTGGTTCCTAGAGATCTTCTGTCTTGTATTGTAGAACGCCACAAAAATTAGTCCACTTTGCAATGTGCAATTGTTCATTGTAGCCACCGCTCACAGTAAATGTCAAACCTGTTGTTTATGTATATTTCAGCTATGGGGAAATGGCCACCATATTATTAACTGCCTCTACCGTATTATTACCATTGCACCCTGTGGCACTGCATTCTTCATGGCACTAGTGCCATGTGGTTTTGTTTTTGTGTTTATTTTATCTTTACCTGTACAAGAGGTGTTTAAACATGGTAGATATTTACTGTATGCTTGTGTTACAACTCTTGTCCTTTGTCTTGTTTGCCAGACATTGAATAATTTTGCATATATTTCCTTACTTCCCTGTGGTTTTGCTGCACATTATCGCATTTTCTGGTTTGTATTAGTGTCTGCCAGATTTTCAATAATGTACTGACTACATGAAGATCACAAACAGTTGGTTATCTCCTCTACTCACTTCATATTACACTTACCTAGCATGTGCACAGGGTACATAAGTGGACGACTTGATCATATCAAACCAGTTAAAGCAGCAGATATATATAATATTTTAGGGTGTAATCAGATATTGTTAATGTGATGTTCCAGTAATCTTCCACTAAGATGAACTAATATGTTCTCCTATCTGCTCAGTGTATCTGAGTCGAATCTGTAGCTCAAATGACTAAATTATATTTACAATTTTAATATGTTGTGGGGTTGTAGATTTTTTTTTTCATTTTGTGACACCCTTGCACCGAATTACCCTTGCACTGTGGATGAGACGCACAATGACCTGCCAGGGTCAACCTGCCATCTGCCACCAGCATTTCCACAATCAACCTCCTCAACATACACCCTCTTCTGTCTCTCTCCACAACCTTCCCTCCACATTTGGATTTTACAAGGGAGGGGAGGGACTGGTGTGTGAAGAGACCTGTCACAGTGCCTCTTGGTTCTGTAGCCCTAAACTCCATTTCCCACCATGCCCTGGCCCAACAGGTGGAAAATACACCACCTGCCTCCACCAATAAGATCATCATCCCTGGTCTTCTAAACATTTGCACATGGTTTCAGTATAGAAGGTGTAAGCTTACTGAATGAGTTTTCCTCTGCCCATTCTGATTATATTTTGACTCACTCGCTGCTGTGTTTTTTGTACATTTGCCTGTGCTCATGTTTCTCTGGTATTGAACTCTGGACTGGGTGGCTCCGCTCCATGGAGCTATACCCGTCTGGCGATTTGGGGGAGCCTAGCCAGCCAGTGAGGGGTTCTCGTCCGCAACTACCCAGCTGAGCTGAAATACCTTTCTAATGAGGTGACCATTAATAACAGGTGTGGAACTCGTCACAGGAGTCGTTACTTGCGACAGGAGGGGAATCACCAGGGTGGAACCTAATGAAATAAACTGACGTGATATGATATGGCTGATCAGGATGTTAATATATTTCCACTTCCAAATGCATCTGGGCATATAGTCAGCACATACACATATATTCAATATTTCCTATTGATATGTTATGGCTCATCAAAACTATGTCTGAGAGATATATTAATATATTGCCAGCTAAACTACATCTGGTCATTAGACAACGCACACATATTCATGCATTCATTCAGTGATTCATATTCATGATTCATTCAGTGGTTGATATTCATGATTCATTCAGTGATTCATATTCATGAATCATTCAGTGATTTATATTCAAGACTGGGAAGCAGTAGGTAGATGATTCTGTGTGCTGTGACCCCCCCACACCCCCATTGTGCTACTGGTAATAGGTCAGAGTGCACAGTCATGAAGAGGATTCGCAGACCTGCTGAAGAGAGCAGCTTTGTGCAATCAATGCAAATCCAAAGGGTTCTCACTGAACATGGGAGCTAGTAAGCATACCACTCATGTAGACTAGAGGGCTCTCGAGGGTTTGGCCATGACAGACTACGCCACCTCCCTCCCTCTGACTCACCTTTCCTACACATCATCAGCATCTTTTTCTTTCTTTCTTTCTGGATATTAAGACCCTTTAATATTCAGGCCTGTCATTTTTGAGGGTACATCGAGTCTAGATTATGAAACTCTGAGCATGTCACATTTGTGTTTATGTTAAAGAGGTCTGTTGAGACTAATTAGAAAACGGATTCACTCCACAGGAACCAGGATATATATGATTGACTGGACGGACATACATAATACATGTATATCTAAGTCTGATTTTAGATTGGAGTAATTGTTGTAGATCATGAACCAGAATGCCAATGTCACCATACAAACCTTCGCTGGCTTCTCTCCATATCTGAATGTGAGTGGTTTTTACTCTCTCCTCACATATGCATCCATGTATTTTTCACAAATAAGGGTCCACAAGGCTTCTCTTCTGTGAAGTAATAAATGGAACTAATGGAACTGAAGACTTGTGCAGAGAACCATGCTCTGATCTTCTGAGAACAAAATGCATCTATTGAGGAAAGTACAGAGATTACAACCTGCGTGAGCTGCCATGTTTGTACAACGAACATCTGCTCTGAGTCTGCAACTTTTTTGGTCTCTGTTTACCTCTGGAAGAGAAGGGGAGATATGAGTAACATGTAGGATCACTTGTTTTGGATGACACAGCATTGCGGTTTTCCTTTTGTTGATGATTATGGCTTATATGGAGGAATCCTACCAATGGCAGGAAAAGACTGTATTGAAAGACAGCACAAAGGCACTAATCATGGCAGCATAGGAACAAGCTATTTATACAAGATCAACAGAGGCTGAGATCTATCACGGCAGGTAGGACCTCAGATGCAGCCTGTGCAAAGATGCTGCTGAGACAATTCAGCACATCCCAGCGAGATGCAATGTGCTAGCAGGCAGAGCTGAATACCATAACCAAGTGGCTGGAAAAGTATACAGAAACATCTGTGCTGAGTATGAGTTAGAAGTCCCGAGGTCAAGATCCTGTGTTATTACCAGCTACAGACTGGCAAAATGGTAATGGCTATCCAACCGCACATAGTAGTGATGGACAAACAGCAGTAGAGGGCTGGAGTGATGGATGTAGCAGTCTCAAGCAACATCAGGAACAAGGAACATGAAGAACTTGAGAAAGAGCTACAGGCTCTGAGATAAGATGTGCAAGGTGAAGTCAACAGTGGTCCATGTGGTAATATGAGCATTAGAGGCTGTGTCACTAAACAAGGAGAATGGCTTCAGCAGTGTGTATTGAATGGTGAAATTCTGTAAAGAATCATATAATGTTATGAATGGTATGGAATGTAATGGTGTCTGCTCAATATTTGGCTTTATATAAAATAAAAAGGGAGGGAGAGAGGGAGAATGGAAGGGAGAAAGACCAAGGGAGGGAGAGAGATAAAGCAGTGAGCATCAGTTCAGGACATTTGAGAAGGAACGAGTTGGTTCTACTGATTCCCATTTTGAATGGAGTCAGACACACTGAGAAAATGCAAATTATCGCACATCTAAAGTGAAAGCCTAGGTAGACACATGCTGGCAGCACTTAGGAGTGAACAGTGGTCAGAACTGTGGAGAGTGTTTTACAAATGCTCATGAATAAGAACCAGGCCAAGGCAGTAACAGGTAACGGAAATGCAAATCTGGCATTTTCTAAGCTCCTTTTTGGCCATGATTGGCTTTAGCTTCTTTCTCTTTTATAATCTGACTGCCATCATTGAAAAAATCGCAATGTATCCTCGAGGGTACAATGACAGGAGTATGTCACTGACTAATTTTTGAGGGTTGTGAAATATACAATAATTGTGGTTAAACATCTGCAAATACTACAAAGAAACACAAACAATATTACATAGACGGAAATAAATTATGAATTAAACAGCACAACAATAAGATCTTAACATTGGACACTTTCCAAATAAACTGTTCCTGTACAATATCGTACAGATGTATTAAGGAATTTGCACATTAAAATATTTAAATTGTCAGAAAATCTATCCCCTGATACACTCAGCATTATTGCAGCCTTAAGTCATGCGACAGATGGCACGTTTTCAAACAGTAAAGTGAAATCTCAATCACTGTCAGGCTGTAGTCTCAGTCGCAGCCAGATCTGTCTCTATGTCTCACTTGATTTCTAATAACAAAAGCAATAGTAGGTTTATACTTAACACCACATCCAAAGTAACACCAGTCCACCTCTCCTGAGGCACAAATGCATGCATATATCAGCAGCAACTACCTTAAACTAGATGTTGAACTACTTTTTGGTAAGAAAAATGTCAAGCATTAGAATTAAGTCAGAATACAGCACCATGCCCACAGTACTATACAATGTCTTACTAAACAGAGTGTTCAACAGAATGACAAATTCATGAATAATTCAATACATTTAGCCCCATCAGTCATTGTCTGTTACATTTCCTGATGTTTTCATCCAGTCCAACAAACTGCATACTTGACCCAATACTATTAAAGCAGTTTTTTGCTACCGGAGCCTAGAATGGAATGTCATTAATTCGTTATGCGGGTTGGGTCATGTAACCAATGCATTTTAAGATTGCTAAACTAATGTTTTACACTTTTTCTCAAGGAGAAATAGTTCTGTTAAGGGTATTCTGGCTATTCAAATGACTGTCACCAGTTTTGACGATGTAGTATTTCAGTATCAATGTGAGCACTGCAGTATATGAGTGAGCAACAGAAGATCTTCTCATCACAAATTCATCAGGTACGGACGGCACCTTACCTCCTCATTCAGAGACAGACTCACAATAGCAGTCATCTGCAAACTTGAGCAGATATCGATTTTGGTGATTGCTTCAGCAATGGAGCTGGTAGAAGATAACTGCCCCAGAAAGCATATCATTTACTCTGACCTGTTGCCACCTATCTGTAAGAAAGTCTTCTATCGAGCATGTACCGTATTTAGATCTAAATTATAATCGGAGATTACTCAGGCAGCAATCTTTCTCTATACTTGTTTGTATGCTTAATTTTGTAAATTTCGCTCTCTCACGCTTAGTATCTCCTCACTCTATGTATAGTTATATACATCATATATTTTCACTGCACATTTAAATCTATCTATATCTCTTCTATCTTTTCTATCTAAATATACTGTATCTAAATATACTGCACTTATGATTAGATGCTAACTTTCATTGGCTTTGTACCTGTACTTTGTACAATGACATTAAAGTTTAATCTAATCTAATCTAATCAATTATAAACTCTTCCCTTAACATTGGCTATGTCCCTAAATAATTAAAATCTAACCATGGTCCATGTCGTGTTTAGATCATATTTGCATCAGAACCATATACAAGAAATCAAGGTTTAAGCCTCATCATAGTACAAAGACATTTACATTTATTTACATTTACGGCATTTAGCAGACGCTCTTATCCAGAGCGACTTACAAAAGTGCTACGTAGTTGCTTGGAATCTCCAAGGTAGTATAGATATTCCTGAACACAAGGTACTCTAAGGTGGAAAAAACCACTAGACAAAAGTCATATGATACCTAACAATTATACCTGAATATACACATCACCTGAGGAAAAAGACAGTAAGCAATTCCTTTATGTTTCTTTGCTTATATTTCTTGATATCTGTGTATATGATACTAATGCATCTTATACAGTGGGGAAAATAAGTATTTAGTCAGTCACCAATTGTGCAAGTTCTCCCACTTAAAAAGATGAGAGAGGCCTGTAATTGACATCATAGGTAGACCTCAACTATGAGAGACAAAATGTGAAAAAAAAATGAGAAAATCATTTTGTCTGACTTTTAAAGAATTTATTTGCAAATAATGGTGGAAAATAAGTATTTGGTCACCTACAAACAAGCAAGATTTCTGGCTGTCACAGACCTGTAACTTCTTTTTTAAGAGGCTCCTCTTTCCTCCACTCATTACCTGTATTAATGGCACCACTTTGAAGTCATTAACAGTATAAAAGACACCTGCCCACAACCTCAAACAGTCACACTCCAAACTTCCCTATGGTGAAGACGAAAAAGCTGTCGGAGGACACCAGAAAACAAATTGTAGGCTGGGAAGACTGAATCTGCAATAGGCAAGCAGCTTGGTGTGAATAAATCTACTGTGGGAGCAATAATCAGAAAATGGAAGACCTACAAGACCACTACTAATCTCCCTCGATCTGGGGCTCCACGCAAGATCTTAGCCTGTGGGGTCAAAATGATCACAAGAACGGTGAGGAAAAATCCCAGAACCACAAGGGGGGATCTAGTGAATGACCTGCAGAAAGCTGGGACCAACGTTACAAAGGCTACCATCAGCAACACACTACGACGCCAGGGACTCAGGTCTTGCAGTACCAGACGTGTCCCCCTGCTTAAGCCAGGCACGTCTGAAGTTTGCTAGAGAGCATTTGGATGTTCCAGAAGTGTATTGGGAAAATGTCATATGGTCAGATGAAACCAAAGTAGAACTATTTGGTAAAAACACAACTCGTCGTGTTTGGAGGACAGTGAATGCTGAGTTGCATCCAAAGAACACCATACCAACTGTCAAGCATGGGGGTGGCAACATCATGCTTTGGGGCTGTTTCTCTGCAAAGGGACCAGGCAACTGGTCCGTGTACATGAAAGAATGAATGGGGCCATGTATTGTGAGATTTTGGGTACAAACCTCCTTCCATCAGCAAGGGCAATGAAGATGAAACGTGAGGAGATCTGCATGGAGGAATGGGTACCAGCAACAGTGTGTGCCAACCTTGTGAAGACTTACAGAAAACGTTTGACCTCTGTCATTGCCAACAGAGGATATACAACAAAGTATTGAGATGAACTTTTGTTATTGACCAAATACTTATTTTCCACCATTATTTGCAAATAAATTCTTTAAAAGTCAGACAAAATGATTTTCTCAATTTTTTTTTCTCAATTTTGTCTCTCATAGTTGATATCTACCTATGATGTCAATTACCGGCCTCTCTCATCTTTTTAAGTGGGAGAACTTGCACAATTGGTGACTGACTAAATACTTATTTTCCCCACTGTATTTATAATTTATCCTCTTTATAGTCTTTATTTGACCATGCCTAATAATCTCCTGGTGTCATGTTGTTCCTAAGCCTAAACCAAACTCAGCTGGGGCTCCTCCCATCCCCAGACCCCTTCCTCTGTTGTGGCTCCTCCCACCTCCAACTCCACCCATTTCACTATTGCCCTGGTTCCCTGCCATTCCAGAATGTTGGGAACGCTCCAGGTCAACTGGGCAGCTGTTCTTGTGTAGTTTCTGTGCTAGATGGGTTTCAGACACATACTCATTGAACCCAGACTAGGATTTTTAGGAAGCTGTTTTACTTTTTTTTTTTTATTGCTTAGTTTGTTGCTATTGTGGTGTCCAGTTTCAACCACTGGGAGTTTTCACATGCTCATTGCGTTTTTTGTTCCTTGTCGCTGTCACGTTGTGGGGGGGCCCCCTACCGGTCGCCCCCGGTTACAGCGGCAGCGGTCCTGTTTTTGGTCACGTGATGTTCGTCCCTCAGGTGGGCGGGACCCGTGATCCGTCTCACCTGAGGGTCGTTTGTTCGTCTATATACGTCTTGTCTTTGTACCAGTTGACTGCTGGTTATTATTTCCTTCATTTGGAACAATGCACGGGTTTTTGGTTTGCACACTTTCTATTAAACCATCCTCTTTCCCTGAGACTTGGCGTGATCGCTTCCTTTTTGAGTTGCTCACACTGCCCGTCACAGAATAACCAGCCACCTTTCGGAAGCCGCCAGTCTCCTTTGCTTTCTCCTTCGTTCGTGGTCATGTCTCGTGGTAAGTGTTTGTCTACGTGCTGTGTGTTTGTCGTGTATTGTTTGAGAGAGTGTTGAGTCTGTCCCCACTCGTCCCGCCGTGTTTAAATGTTTGTGTTTAAACCCGTAAGTCACACGGCGGTGACTAGAGCTGGGGACCGGTAGACTCCGCTCTCGCCCAGCGAAACTACCGGTGCCTCACATTGCGCACGTCCATTGTCCGTTATCGTCTGTGTGTGTGTATGTACGTTGTAGTGTTTTGTTTTAATAACGACGCGGACGTGAGCGAGTGTGTGAGTGTGCCGTGGTGTGTGTTTCGCTGGTGGTGTTCGTGTGTGTATGTAGTCGGGTCCACCGGGGCGTGCCGCACGCTAGACCGCGTTAGACACGAGGGTCTCTCGGTGCCTTTTGCCTCGCTCACCCGATATCCCGTGGTGACGGGGGTGAGCAACTGCGAGCCCGAGAGACGCATCGCTGTGGGCGTGACGCGCAAGCCGCTCGCGTATAGCTCTCTCTCTCAAGATCTGCAGATCCCGTGGGGAAAACGGTGAGAGAGAGAGAGCTGGAGTAGGCGCGTCACGCTCCGCAGAGCGCGCGCATCGGTGGGTCCTGTCCGTTTGTTTGTGTTCTGTCTTTGCGTGTTCGTTTTGTCCTAGAGTGTAGCGTGTTTTGTTTTATGTAATTCCTCTCTTGCACCCCTCTTCACTGTGTGTGGGGAGGGGTCCATTTGAGGTCCCGTGCCACTGGAGGTGGCACGGAGGGCATCTTGGGTGCGTGTGTGTTATATGTTGTATCTGTGTTTTTTGTTTTGTTATTCCCCAGAGGGGCCCCCCCTAAATATGTTTTTGGGGGGGAGCTATGGGGTTCCTGAGCCACGACATGTGGCTCAGAAGGCACTGCTCCATCAGGAGACCTGACTGGTTGGGAGGGACCCCTGAGCAAAGAGGAGCCCCTGTACCCCTTTGTAGGCGGAGGATGCCTGGGGTGTAAGGACAGGGTGTCTCCTCATGCCAAGAAGGGGTCCCTTCCCCCCTGTGTAAAAGGGGGGTCAGTGGTCGGAGCAGTGCGCGTTTTGTTATGTGTTGTCTGTGTGCGTGTGTATGTGATGTGTTGCAGGTCGCTCCTGGTGGTGGACTGCGGTACTCCCGGACCTAGTGGGGTCTCCAGGAGGAGACCCTCTCCTTCGAGCTCGGGGTGACCAGCGTGTCCCTGTTGCGGATTGCCAGGGCCCTGGTCTCTGGCGCTCCTGGGTTGGGTGGAGGAGTCCACCTTGAGATGAGGGGCCCCGGGGAGGGGTTCACTCCCCAAGAGTCTGGGGTGACCCCTAGCGAAAGGGCAGGGGTCAGCTCCGAGCGAGGAGGTAGGTTCGGGAGGTGGTTGGTGGAAGCCGTTACCCCACCCCAGTGTGGCGGCCTGCACACATCCACACCTGTGACGTGTGTTGGGCCATGTGCTCCCGGTCCGCACACAGCAGTGGGGCTTAAGCGGCCTAAGGCCGGTTAGGGCGCGAGGGCCCTATGACCGACCGGGGCGTGGTTATCGTCTTGTTGACGGCCCGGTCGGTCCTGGGTCCCGCCCAGGAGGCGAGCTAACTTATGTGTTTTATGTTTTCAGCTCCAGGACTGCAGGGAACGGGTCCCTGCCTTGTCTGCGTCCTGTGACGAGGAGCTTATGTGTTTTGTTTTGTGTTTCAGCTCAGGACGGCAGGGAACGGGTCCCTGTCTTGTCCCCGCCCTCCCGCCCCTTTGTTGTGTTTTGTGTGCTGCCGCTGTAAGCCGCACATCCGGAGGGGAGTGCGGCTTTGGTGGGGGGGTCTGTCACGTTGTGGGGGGGCCCCCTACCGGTCGCCCCCGGTTACAGCGGCAGCGGTCCTGTTTTTGGTCACGTGATGTTCGTCCCTCAGGTGGGCGGGACCCGTGATCCGTCTCACCTGAGGGTCGTTTGTTCGTCTATATACGTCTTGTCTTTGTACCAGTTGACTGCTGGTTATTATTTCCTTCATTTGGAACAATGCACGGGTTTTTGGTTTGCACACTTTCTATTAAACCATCCTCTTTCCCTGAGACTTGGCGTGATCGCTTCCTTTTTGAGTTGCTCACCCTGCCAGTCACAGTCGCTGTCACCACTGGCTTTCAGTTAAGACTTGGACAACTGTTAACCTGCTTTGTGACAATATACTGTTGTAAAAACGTCAATTTAAATACATTTCAGATTATTTGATTTATGATCCAAGCTGAGTGAATGTCCTGGGTACTAAACAAATACTGCAACAAATATTATGCTAACAATACACAGATATCAAGTGTAAACAGTGATTGATGCCCTTGGCCGGGTGAATTAGTTTTTCATGAATATAAATTTTAGATGGGCACAGCGCACAGCATATTAATTCAGAAGTCAATGTAAAGGAGTCTCCCACAGTCCTTGTGGAAGACAGCAGCATTGCTGCTATTGAGATTTGAAGTACAGACTTCAGAAGCACTAAGCTTTACTTTATGTATAGGATATTTTAAATATAGCTCTTCATTTTCACAGCAGTGGAATATATGGAAATATACAGACATGCAAATGGCAGTTTTACCTTAACCAGCTTAATCTGTTCTCCATGCCAGCACTGACATATATGTACATTACTGCATAGACAACATCCACAAACCTGCTTTCTATCACATCCACAAAACTCCTTTGTCTCCTAATGAAAGTGTGACCATTCATGTCAACTGGTTGGTTTAGGATTTATTTAAGATAAGATAAGATAATCCTTTATTAATCCCTCAGCGGGGTAATTTTACAATATTTTCAATTAATCATAAGGTAATAGGCATTTTCACTGCAAAGACATTATCATGTGCTAATATAGTCTGTCCCTGCTCTGATGGCAAGTTTGTTACTTTGTGATATTGTATCTTTATCAGCTTGTTTTTTTCTCTATTGCAAAGCAAGTTTCAATGTGATCTGGGTTTTAAAAGAGTTTCATTAATCAACAAAAAAGCCACATGTTTCTGAATATTTTTTCTGGATGTTTTTGTATGTCTTTAAGGACATTGGTAAGGAATGGTTATGACAAGTGTAGGTATTGCATTCATACCAAATCACTGTCTCGCTCATACTAATTGGTAAGAATTTCTCTATCCTTTCTATCTATTCTTTTGTCATCATACCCATCTCTAACTTTTCATTTAATTAGTAACTTCACCGGTCCCCCCCCCCCCCAATTCCCATCATAAGTTATTAAAAAATGTCCTTTTTCCATGTCTTTCATATAAATGAATGTGATGTTCAACCTTTTCTCAATCCTCTTGACCACAGTTGTAAATGGTGTCCATTGCTTTAATACAATTTAAAGTCATAGTGAATACAAAGTTAAACATGGACTTGTGGCATAACTGAGCCTTGGGAGAAAGATCACACCTGAAACTCCACCCTTATATCTCTTTGCTGATTTGGTCAGCGAAGAACATTTCTCAGGTTTGTCAAAGTCAAATTTATTTATATAGCACTTTTTACAGCATATTTTGTCACAAAGCAGCTTTAGAAACGCATGGGTCCATATTCCTAATGAGCACAGGTGGTGCGCCCTCAGTTGCAATCGTAAATCGTTGATTGTCATTATTGTTACTTTAATTTCTTTAGGTTGTTTTTGTGCTTAAGTTCCGTTCCTTGCGTTTACTTCCTTCTTTTTTGCACATTCTTTGACTGAGATCTCCTTGATTTGCTCAGCAGCTGAAAAATGTTTATTTTTAATGAATAAAAGTATTTTTCATGTATGCACAATTGTGAGGTTACTTTATGTAAGACTTTTGCTTGGTACCAATGCTTTGGGTGTGTTTCTGTTTTATCCTGTTTTTCAACCTTTTCAGTTTTCCCCCTACTGACACTTTTTTTGTCCTGATGTTGAAATATAAATCACAATCACATATAGAATAAACTAGGCCAGGGGTGCTCATTACGTCGATCGCGATCGACCGGTCGATCGCGAAGGAAGTGTCGGTCGATCGCGAAGGAATGTGCGTAGATCGCGTCACATAAAATAGTAGTAGATGAATCGCACATCTGCACTGACGGTTGTATTTTGATTGACATTCACGGTAGCCAATCTGCAATCCACTCAACAAATTACGTTCCCCCCCCCCCCCCCCCCGCTCAACAAATTACGTTCGCCGCCACCCCGGTAGATCTTTCTGACTTGGTCATCTTATAAGTAGCTCGCAAGCTGAAAACTGTGGGCACCCCTGAACTAGGCTTTTTAGATGTGTTGTTCAAGAACATATGATGCAATGACACAGGAAAGATAAAAGTACCATGAGAGATCAGAGCAGCACCACATCACACCACCATCAACAGTGACTCCACTGGACTTCAAGTAATGTCATCATATCTTCTTTAAAATTCAGTTTACAGAGCCAAACCAAACATTCTATTCTGTATTTGGATGTGACCTAAATGACAATTGTAAAGGTTTCATAGAACATGTCTATATGTTTTATAGAAACTTTTTCCTCCCTAATAGTGACTCTCTAAAATATAAAATACTAATCATGTTTCATGTTAACAGCCCACAGCTAACTGCCTTCTTGTCTTTGTCAGTCATTCATCTTTTCCAACTGTGTATAATAGGCAGATTCATTTTCCATATTTGGTCATTGAATCCTGTTTACCGTTTCGGTGCAGTTTAGTTCACATGGAACAAATCTATTCAGACCTGGCCAGAGTTGACATATCCAGTGTGTTCTCCAACGCTGTGTACGCAGGATTATATAAATAAGAGAAACTAAAGTGGATGGTAAGAACATGCTGTTGACATACATGTACATGTAAAATATGGGAATATGACCTACAAGAAGAAATCTAAGCATCGACAAGTGTGTTCGAATAAACACACACACACACACACACACACACACACACACACACACACACACACACACACACACACGTACCCACTAACTACATATGGTGATGGATAAACCGTGTACTTCGCTAGCATAGTCTGACCTCTCTGGTAGTTGTGAAGCTGCTGGTAAAGGTCAAGACAGACTTTACTGCGCTGTGTGATTAAGGTTGTAGAGAACAAATGCTGCTAATTCCCCAGATACACACACACACACACACACACACACACACACACACACACACACACACACACACACACACACACACACACACACACTAAATACAGCTCTGGGTAGTGTCACCTCCCAGATGGTATCCAACCAGTCCTTTTGTTCTACACCGATGATGACACTCATTCTGTGTATCTGTGTTTAACTTAATTTTCTTGCTTGTCTTTTCTCCACTTGCTCCTCACTCCTGCTTCGATAACATCATGGCTAGGTGGCCCAAACCAAATCTTCACAAGACATGTCTCCAGGCCAAAAGGACCTGGCAGTGAGCACATTCTCCAGGAGTGAGTACATTCTCTGTGAGTGAGCACATCCTAATAGAGTGAGCTCAGCTTCTGAGGGTGAGCACAGCCTATTAGAGTGAGCACAGTGTATTAGTTGAGCCCATCCTCCTAGAGTGATTACAGCTTATTTAGAGTGGGCACTGCCTCCAAGAGTGAGCAGAACAAGTGTGTCAGGATATACGTGTGCAAATAAAGTGTTTGTGATTAATAAGATTAAAGGGAACAAGCAAACATCTATTCTTGGTCACAGATCTGGATATGTGAAGTGATTCCAGCAAAAGGGATATCTTTTAGATCTGCTTTTAGAATGCTGGGAGGTTGGATAAATGAAACTGGCCACGTGTGCGGACACACTTGAAGGCAGGAATGGTTGTAGTGAACCCTGTGTGAGGTTGTGAACTAGAGACTATCACCGAGTTCCTGGGAGAGTGAAAGCTGGAACTGGTTGGCAGCAGCTGTGGGAGACCACGCAAACAGAAAGTGCCCAGACATGATTTTATAGTCAAGCTCCACTTGATGAGATTGTCGCACCATGCTAGAGGGAAAGAGAAAGCGGGAATGAAACAGAGAGGATGCTATAAGTGTCACTAAAACCACCATCGGCTACCTGAGTGAACAGACGCTCACTTCATTCTGAGAGCAGTGGGGACTCTTTTCTTTCAGAGTGTAGCTCAGTGTCATTACTGGAGCCAGCACAACTTAACATATGACAGAATTGTACAGAATGAGGGAGCACTTTAGATACGAGTATGGAACCCCTATAATGAAGATATTGAGTCTAGCCTGATCTGTATTGTTTACTTCCAACTCACCAACTCTGTGATATTCATGTACTACTGGTAGTCTAACAATTAATTGTACTAGGTGAGTACAGGCACTAAACACTGCAGATCAATCTGTTTTGTAGATCCTCATGATACATCGTAATACTATGCCACCCTAAATGCTCTAAGGCAGCTCAATTCCCTGACTGTGACCAGAAAAAAATCAAACAAATATTCCAACATAATGAAAAGCCACTCAGGAATCATTTACAACACAGCAATTTATCAGAGTCTATGAAGTCCCTGTCTGTGCATTAGGCCCACAGTTTATCCGCCCGCTCTACAGCCAGTGAGAGGAAAAACATTGAGGACTCACTTTTACGATCAATAGATGTGAATCACAGGGCAGCAACACAAGCGCCCAAACATCAGTGCTGCTAACAGCAAGGTAATTGGCTTGTCAGTTTGTTTCAGGCTGCTAGCATGTCTCTTCTCCAGAAATGACCCATCACTATCCCCATGATCACAAGTTTGTGACTTACTCCTCTTTACCAATTGCTCCCATGGCCCTCCTCTTCAGCAAACACATACAATATGGAACAACCGGGGAACAATTTAAACACTTAAGTTACATTTCAGACAGCTCCTCAGACTGCCTATAGATTCTCAAATATTCAAACACATGCAATATAACACATGCACTCTGGCTAGCTTTGATATTGAACCATACCCGTCCATGTTCTCTTTATCTCCATGGCCACTCCATTGCTTGTTTGTTCCTTTGGATGACACTCCTCTAGGGCTTTATGAAGCCCTTATGAATGCCTGCTGCTTTATCTGTGTGCTTTAGCAACAGGAAACATGACTGCCTGCCGCTGAGAGAGGGTATAAAATCAAATTACAGTATGGTGCATGGAGCCTCTGCTTTGCATTAGCCTTACCACTCACTTTCGTTTACTTCTATCAGTGATAGGTCACTGCTCGTAGTGACAGATATCTCCAGTCACGCTGTTGCATTAGTGACAGGTCACTGCCTGTAGTGACAGATATCTCCACTCACACTGTTGGAGCAGTGATAGCTGTGTCAGCTGGGGTAGTGGTCCAATGCTAACATGACAGTCCACAACTACAAAGCTGTCTGATGTAAGGTTGTACCGAGGTAAGGTTGTCATCTTTTGGTGTGATCTTCATGACTGTCTTCTATAGTCCTTGGCAGGGCATGGGTTCAAGTTAGGATTAGGGTGCAAATCCTTCAGATGAAATGATGAGATTTGTATAAACTGTTGGAAAAGCCTGTGTAAAGAGATGAGCTTAGTATTTGCAGAACTCACATATATATATATATGAATTTGTGAAACAGATTCCGATATAAAACAGCCAGAGCAGTTTGTAAACCATGACCACATAGCTTGCTTATCTGTACACACACAGTAATCTCAGTTGTGAAAATGGATTTCATCTGTATAACTTTCCACTTCACAGCGTCCAAATACATTCACATGCACCTCGATGCATTTGCCTCTGATTTGATTGTCTGATCACACCGCAGACTGCATCTCATCAGAGAGGCCAATGTCAGTCAGACAAAGTGATGGAGTAATCATCATGAGAACGGTGGAGGCCGTGTGCCTGCCTCTAACCAGGCCTGACGGGGTCACCACCGCATGTGTCTGCTCCAGAAAGACCAGAGCGATGCAGGTTCCTGTAGGAGATGATTCATATGATCACTCTTTTTACAGCATGCATCTCAGACGTGATGTGGGCAAGAATCCGTCGAAGCAAATTGCAAGCTGAGCAAAGGAACACAGAGGTTTGAGATGATCGTGTGCACATGGAAGAGAAGAAGCAGATGGAGAGCTAATGAGTTACTGTCTACACGTGTAAAAAAGGAGCGAATTCCAGCGTGGAACTGTGATAGGATGCCACCTGTGCAACAAATCCAGTCATGAAATTTCCTCACTCCTGAATATTCGACAGTCAGCTTTATTATAAGAATGGAAAATGGAAGTGTTTGGGAATGACGGCATCTCAGCCATGAAGTGGTAGACCACAAACTGATGGAGCGGGGTCAGCAGATGCTGAAGCGCATAGTGCGAAGAGGTCACCGACTTCTGCAGAGTCAATCACTACAGACATCATGTGGCCTTCAGATAAGCTCAAGAACAGAGTGCTAAGAGCTTCATAGAATAGGTTTCCATGGCCGAGCAGCTGCATCCAAGCCATACATCATCGAGTGCAATGCAAAGTGTCGGATGCAGTGGTGTAAAGCACGCTGCCACTGGACTCTAGAGCAGTGGAGGCGTGTTCTCTGGAGTGACGAATCACGCTTCTCTTTCTACCAATCTTATGAAGTCTGGATTTGGCGTTTGCCAGGAGAACAGTACTTGTCTGACTGCCAGAGCACAGAGCACAAAGCAAGGTCCATAAAGACATGGATGGCAGAGTCTGGTGTGGATGAACATGACCGGCCTGCATGTCCTGACCTCAACTCGGTAGAACACCTTTGGGATGAATTAGAGTGGAGACTGAAAGCCAGGCCTTCTCGTCCAACATCAGTATGTAACTTCACAAATGCGCTTCTGGAAGAATGATTAAAAATCCCGGGGAAGTAACTGGTTATCTTACCTGAGATGTAACTAACAAAAAACCTTTCCCAAAATAACCAAAACTCGACAGAGAAAAATACAGCGAGGGTAAAACTTGCAAAAGAGAGTGGCTCAGGAATGAGAACACTCGAAAGAGCAATTAACAGAGACAAGACTCCGAAAGGAGATGCAGGATCTAGAGACAAACGTGGCGACGAAACACCAAACTCAACACGATTCCGAGTGAGGGAAAGCTGACTGTACGCTCATAGCGTAGGGCTACAAACAACTGCATCTTTCTTCTTTATAGGGGAAAAGAGAGGCGCAGGTCATCACTGCTGATTGCGCTGACGGGAGCTGGTTAGTGAGCTCCCCCCAGTGGCGATAGATGGAACAACCCTGGAGCCAGCCCTGACATTACTAAAAAGTATGTACAGTACATGCACTCAAAACCCATTGCACACTGATACTGTGGTTATTAAACCAGGTATTGGTACATTTGGCATTGTGGAAAGGTGCCAAGTCCTGCTAGAAAATGAAATTTCCATTGCTAAAAAGCTTGTTGCCAGAGTGAATGAATGAATCTAAAATGTCCTGGTAGACGGCTGGTAGACAGTCCTTTCAAGGCTGTGGTTATCCTGGTTGCCAGTGCACCTTTTTCTATCACACTTCTTCCTTCCACTTAACTTTCCATTAATGTGCTTGGATACAGCATGCTGTGAACAGCCAGCTTCTTTAGCAATGACCTTTTGTGGCATACCCTCGTTGTGGAGTGTGTCAATGATTGTGTAGCCTACTGAACCAGGGACCATTTTAAATGCTTATGAAGCCTTTGGAGGTGATTTGTGTTAATTATTCAAAAATTTCTGATATAATAACTTTTGGGTTTTCATTGGCTTTAAGCCATAATCATCAACATTAACAGAAATAAACACTTGAAATAGAATCTATTGAAATAAATGACCTTTTTGGTGATAATTTATTGAGATGCACCTGTGTATATATATAATTGTGTGTCACGTAAGTAGTCAGTGTGCGGAAACACAGAAGCAACATAACAGTGTTGCATTCACACAGTGCTTTATGAGTCAGCTGAACAGCTGTGCTTTTTCCTGGAGAACAGCTGTGTTTTTTTCCTTGTTTACAGAACCTGGATTATTTAGCATAGATTTCTTCCCGAGTGTAACTTTCTTAAACAACCTATTGGTGTTGTGCGACCAGTAAACACTAGACAAACATAAATGTAATCAGTGGTGAAAATTGTGAATATATTGAATAGAATGTCATCAAAATTGATCTCTTATAACTATCCATGTTTAGACTGAAGTGTTGATGACAGAAGATAACTTCTGTCAGTAGACATTTTTACCAGATTGGAGGAACACAAATGTTTCAAAGGAAGCAAAGACAAAATACGATAGAGCACGCCATCACATTCATCTATCCAAATGGCAAAAATATTCTGGATCCGGTTTTAAAGTTGATCTCATGGATTGCCAAGAGCTGACAGATGATGCCGAAACTCTGTCCTCTGAGGAGATCTTCCTTACAGAAACCAGAAAGATCTCAAATGACTCTTCTCTTTATGCTTCTATAGCCTCCCTATCTGAAAGACCTGAAACAATCATCTCAGAAGTGATATTTCTTTGAAGTTCTTTTTTTAATGTTTCCTTATATCCCACAGTGGAACTATGTATTGTCAGTGAAGATGTTTCAGAGGAGAAGACAGCAACAATGCATTTAGGGCCCTGTCTTGAAATGAGCAAAATAATTACATTCACAGTGCTGACATCACAATCCGTAAACACACGAGAAGGCATGTGGTGATGGGGGAGCCGTGAGAGACTCTCCGAACTCTGGAATGAGATCTATGATCAACGCAGAACAGGAACTGTGCTCAGACATCTCTTCCTTCAGCATAGTTTGGCCTGCAGCCATGGGAGAGTGTAGCCTGAATAACTGCATTTAGATAACTATAGGATCTACTCCTCTCTTCAACACTTCAAGGATTCAAGGAGGTTTATTTGTCAATTACACTGTATGTCCATGACATATAATATAATCAAGATACTGTTTCTCTCACGTAACACTTAACACATAACACATAACATTTAATTTAAAGAATGAAGAGTAAAGTAAGTAATATTCATAAAATAATGAAGATAATAGTAATAATAGTGCTGTGTAATTACAGTGTTCACTGTGCAAAATAGCATGGTGCAAGTATTATTATAAGGGATGAGAATAGTGGTAGTGTAGCTGGTACACAGTCGTGGGTCATCAATGTGAAGAGCAGAGGGCTTAGCACACACCCTTGTGGTGCACCTGTGCTCAACATGATGGTTTTGGAGGTGTTGCTGCCAACCCGTACATATTGTGGACGTCCTGTAAGGAAATCCAGTACCCAGTTGCAGAGAGAAGTGTTTAGTCCTAAATGTCTAAGTTTCTATATTAGTTGCTGGGGAATAATTGTGTTAAATGCTGAACTATAATCGAAGAACAGCATGCGCACATATGTGTTCCTTGGTCCACTTTGGACCATCTTCTCGTTTGCATCTTTTCTTATCCCATTTGTATTGCGTTTCCTGTTCTGGATGTTGACCTGTTTTTGTGTTACAACTATGGCGAAACTAATATTCAGTTACATTTACATTTTATGGCATTTGGCAGACGGCCTTATCCAGAGCGACTTACATTTTTTATACAAGTGAGCAACTGAGGGTTAAGGGCCTTGCTCAGGGGCACCTCAGTCATGGCCTCAGGTCTGGGAATCGAACCCACAACCCTCCGGTCACAAGACCAGTTCCCTAACCGCCACGACTGCCCGACTGCCCTACGCTTCTGACAATGACCACGACAAGCAAGGAACACAGGCACATTTAAATAGACAAACAATAACAAAATACAGTACAACACATCACTTTGACGAGGCGAGAGAGAGATGCTACGAATAACACAAATAGCACAGATGAACACATACACCAAGACACATGGAAACAACCAAACATAGACACACATATACGCCAGAAGGTATCAAGGACTGCACCATGACACTAGCACATCTTAGCACAATTTGGAGAACTTCACAACAGTACATGGAACCTTGCAACCAACCAGGAGAAAGGTTCTGAAGTCCCTTGCTTGTACACTTAACAGGTTTACAGACTGCAGCCCATACATTGTCGCACAGTTCATCTATTAGATTTCTATTGGAGAATACAGGTATTGCGATATTGACGGTTCAAATTACGAACTGTAATGTTATAAGAAAGACGAGACACAAGATTGCAGAGGAATAGGTTATTTGTTATAATACAGGTTATCGACACACACAAATCTGACGAACTGAATAACTATGAGCAGGGGCGGGGTGAGAGAGTAGTCCACAGGTGGATTAGGCTTGGAACGAGGCCTACAAGGGAAGCAGAGGTCAGAACACAGAGAGCAACACAATCAGAGAAAGGCAGCATGAGCCTTCAATACTTCCCAGTGAGGAAGTGTAACACCTGTGGCTATATGTGGAGGCTCAGAGGCATGGCAAACTAGAGGCAGGTGCATGAGTTAGTGTTCCAGTGACTGGAAACGTGTGTTTCTGGAGGTAGAACCTCTGGGTGGCGCTGTAGCTTCAGAGGGGTGAGGAACTGGGTGTGATTCCTGACACGGACTATGACAATTACAGTGAGCCTAGAGGAAACAACATGTACGAATGCTAAAGTAAATAATTGTTACATGTGACTTATATAATATTGTCAATGATCATTTTGTCACGCACCCTGCTTCACCCTCCAGCAGGCAATGCTGATCAGCCTCGCTGATCTACTGATCACCAGACACATCCCTGACTGTGCACACCTGCAAGCGCTTTCACTGAAAAAGCCCCTGTCATAAACACCATAATAAGAAGACCCTGTCTTAAATACCAAAATGAGAAGCCCCTGTCATAAACACCATAATGAGAAGTGTCTGTCTAACACCATAATGAGAAGCTCCTGTCATAAACACCTTAATGAGAAGTGTCTGTCTAACACCATAATGAGAAACTGCTGTCATAAACACCGTAATGAGAAGCTCCTGTCATAAACACCTTAATGAGAAGTGTCTGTCTAACACCATAATGAGAAACTGCTGTCATAAACACCGTAATGGGAAGCTCCTGTTATAAACACCTTAATGTGAAGTCTCTGTCATAAACACCATAATGGGAAGTTCCTGTCATTAACACCATAATGAGAAGCTACTGTCATTAACACCATAATGAGAAGCCCCTGTCATAAATACCATAATGTGAAGTCTATGTCATTAACAGCATAATGAGAAGCTACTGTCATTAACACCATAATGAGAAGCTCCTGTCATAAATACCATAATGAGAAGTCTCTGTCTAACACCATAATGAGAAGTCTCTGTCATAAACCCCATAATGAGAAGTCTCTGTCTAACACCATAATGAGACGTCTCTGTCATAAACACCATAATGAGAAGTCTCTGTCTAACACCATAATGACAAGTCTCTGTCATAAACACCATATGAGAAGTCTCTGTCATAAACACCATAATGAGAAGTCTCTGTCTAACACCATAATGAGAAGTCTCTGTCATTAACACCATATGAGAAGCTACTGTCATTAACACCATAATGAGAAGTCTCTGTCATAAACACCATAATGAGAAGTCTCTGTCATAAACACCATAATGAGAAGTCTCTGTCATTAACACCATAATGAGAAGTCTCTGTCATTAACACCATAATGAGAAGTCTCTGTCATTAACACCATAATGAGAAGTGAGAAGTTATTGTGACTGTCTGCTTGGTCCATGTTGTATTACATCTTTTCTTCTGTCCCTGCTGCTCCTAGTCACCTAGTTCCAGTCTGACTAGTCTCTTGCAATTTTGTTTAATGCTTCTAATATTTGGTCAAAGCCAAATGATGAATTTACAGCATCATGTTCACTAATTGTATTTTATTGTACCAGCCTATGATCAATCATTTGATGATGCCTTAAATTCTGTAATTTCAAACATTATCAGACATTGTCAGATTGTGCTCAGCCATACGATCTATATGCATGTGAAACATGACTTCATCACAAGGACAGTTCTGAAAACAATTGTCCTCCCTGCACATTTCTACATTGGTTTGGTCCGCTGGTTAAAGGAACATTTGTGAACTGTAATGGATAAGAAGTACTTGTATTATATAAGACTAACCAAGCACTTGTATTATAGAAAGCCAACCATTAGGAGGCTGAGCACTGTGGTCATTCCAGACAAATGCAATTTCAGCAAGCTCATCTTACACAATGGTCAGTGAAAATGAATCTTACATGCATTGTACTGCCATATAGAGTCTACGGTTCCTATTCCTGCAGACTGTACCTCTGTGTCCCAGTGTCTCGAGTGCTCTCATACTTGAGGTTTTAAACAAAATTATAAAAATGTAAATCCGTGTAAATTGAAGTAAAAAGTGTTGTTCTGCCAATCCAACAAATCTAATCTGGTTCAAGAGAATCGTAATACTTACCTAAGGAGGTGGATCAAGTTTGTTTAGACAGGGAATACTGAAATATATACAAAGAAGGGTCTCTGCATCTCCAGGACTGAAATTAAGATCTGCCATAGATGACATTTAGCTAGAGGCCATCAGAAGGAAGAGAGAAACAGATGGATTCAGAAAAAGAATGAAGGTACAGATGTATAGCTCGTAATGAATTTAGTTCTGTCTCTTGACTCTTATGTCAAAGAGTACCATTCCTTGTTTTCAACCATGATATTAATAAAATAACCTGCAATATTTTGTGGGTTTACATGTTTCCAATCCCATTTCTTCTTGATAAGCTAACAATGCAGTTGTTTATATTCTATATTTCTACAAGACTTTAAGTTTATTATATACATCTATAAAGATTATTATATACATCTACTTTAAATACAGTATGCCATTCATGCCATTCAAAGTTTGCATACACATCTCCACAAATCTCCTCAAAGTAGTTGTACTCATGAAAATCTATTCTGTATGTCTAGAGATGGAGATCAATGCTCTGTGCATGTAGAAATGGAGATCCACTCTACTTATGTGTACAAACAGAGATCTACTCTACATGTGTGTACAGACAGAGATCTATTCTTCATGTATGTACAAACAGAGATCTACTCTACATGTGTGTACAGACAGAGATCTATTCTATTGCAACAACTGATGCACATGTTCTCTGTCTAGGAAAGGATCTCAGCCTTTCAGTACTGTAATGAAGGGGCAATTTCAGCTGTCTTATTTTGAACCACAGCTGGTTCTTTTGTACCTTTCTCTGAAGTATGTGTAATTCATAATTCTACATCTGATGTAGTCCTCAATGAGTATATGCTTCTCTGGTTGTACTCTAGACAAAGTGGACAATACTATGATCTCAAAATAATAAAATTATTATGTTAATGATATCAATCTCACAATATTTAATTACTGTATCAGACTGGAAAGCCTTTTGTTGTGTTTTCCATGAGAATACCCTTCAGTCGTAACACACGAGATGCTGAGAGCAGTTTTTTTTATATTATTCATGCCTCACAGTTGAAAAGGCTATAGCTCTACAATTGAGGGACAGTGTAATTACAGTTGAAAATCCTTTATGTAACTAGCTGAAAGAACAAATTTTTAGGGAATATTGTGTAGAGACAATTTGTTGATGAGCTGCCCGCTAGAAGCTGGCAAAGCATCACACGTCAATCAACAGACTAGATGTAAAAGTCTGTGGGCGTCATACACACACACACACACGGTTTACGGTGGAACATGGGCGAAGTCAAATCAAAGGAAAGAACAGAGCTACTACCCTACATATCCCACACGTACTCCGAGCACCAATACGATAGTGGCACTGCCCCTTTCCTACTACACCTATACAAAAGGAGCAGCCTACACAATGTTATGCTGTCCCACCTCCAGTACAAAGCATAAGGGGAAAGGTTTAGCCCCAGTTAATACCCCTTTTCAGTGTGCACATAACATAACTTGCTTACCACAGACACTCATCAAAAGCAAGGTAGGCTACATGCATCATAAACCGCAGTTACTTACAACTCAAAACACACACTATACAAGTTCTTACATGCACACACTACATTTCCCCATCTCCTCCTCATATAAGCTTCGCTCTCCCATCTCTCCTGTATGTGTCTACAATCTGTTGCCTCCTGTGTGTCTGCCGTGTATCTTTCATCTTTCTTCTCTTGTCTGTCTTTCAACCACAAATGCCCGCCTCCTGCAGAGCCCGATTGGTGGATAGGTGGAGCCACAACGTAACCTGAGTGGTGGTTCTGCAGGGTGATAAATGCCCACTCATTGGCATTAAATTAATCCACCTGAGAAAAAGAAAAGACAAACCAAAATGTGTCGTCCATGCACGTAACAGCAACACTTCAGAAAGACATTGTGAAGTCTCACTTTTAGTTTTGCTTTAGTTTCGCTATGATACACTTGATATGAGGGGGAGATGAGGGGAATGAGTGAATCTAAGAACTCACCTGACACAGGTGGTTCCTATTACAGAATAGAACAAGCCCAAAGCTGTTTGACTATAGGACAGTAGATATAACTTCTCTTGGGCTAAAAATCTATTGAGAAATATATTTTGGGAAAGTGAAGAATCAGCTAGATCCATGTCAGTTTTCATACAGGGCAAAATGTGGAAGATGCTGCCTTAACGTTAATAAATGTAGTGCCAAATCCAGCTGCTAGTCTGAAGACCAATGTCCTCTTAGTCTTTATCTTCTCATCTCCATTTAATTGAGGTTTGATTGCTTCAGGTAATATGTTGTCATCTCATCTAGCAAACAAGTGGAGGATTTTGAGTCTCTACTGATAGGTCTAAATATTATCTCTAATGTTTTCAAAATTCTCCATGATAAAAATCATGACATCATTACTGCTACGTGATATTGGAGTCTTAGCTTTGGTGTCTTAGCTTTATTTTTATTTTATTATTACACTAAGTAAAAATCTAGGACTATTAGTGTAGATCTATTAGGGTAGATAGATAAATGTTTGAATAATAATAGGTGCCTTTCTGTAATTAAAAATGTTCTCCTTCCACAAGAGCTGAAAGACTTTAATCTTAGATGAGTGCCATTTGCATTCTTATGAGGGTTTTAAGAGCAAGTGTGATCATTATATCATGGCACAATTTTGTCCTTTAATTTTGCTAAAAAAGATTTTTTTTCAAGAACTAACACATGAAATTGGAAGCTAGATGGTCATAATCACGACACACACCCACTCCAGCAACATTTCCTTAGGATACGATTAATTGGAATGCAAGATAAACAAGATTTCAATCATTCCTTCGTGCTGGTGTGGAAGGTTGGCTGCATACATTAAAATAACTGGCTGGAGGTCTTTGCCTTTGGTGCAGGCTGTGCAGCTGTGATAAGTGTCGCACTAATGAATCATTTAGAGAACTAAATGTGCTTCTTCATGCATCTGTTATTGATGTTTGATTCATGCTGGATGTCACTGGTCACACTAAAAAATTCAAATCTGTAGAATTACCCAGGTGCAGAATGAGAGGATACGATGGACACATGCCTTTATTTTACAAAATGCTGATAAAATAGGTGCTTTGAAATGCAGTTCACTTTTCGGTGTTGGCTCTGTTCCTGCAGAATGGTTTTGTCATTTTGAGTCTACTGAAAAGAAAGTTAGTATTTAATAGGCAACTCATAATTCCACACAGGTGGAACCAGTTTGAATCACCTGGCATGTCTCTCCACCCTGAAGATGGTGCTCAGTCATGTCTCTCCACCCTGAAGATGGTGCTCAGTCATGTCTCTCCACCCTGAAGATGGTGCTCAGTCATGTCCCTCCACCCTGAAGATGGTGCTCAGTCATGTCTCTCCGCCCTGAAGATGGTGCTCAGTCATGTCCCTCCACCCTGAAGATGGTGCTCAGTCATGTCCCTCCACCCTGAAGATGGTGCTCAGTCATGTCTCTCCGCCCTGAAGATGGTACTCAGTCATGTCCCTCCGCCCTGAAGATGGTGCTCAGTCATGTCCCTCCACCCTGAAGATGGTGCTCAGTCATGTCTCTCCGCCCTGAAGATGGTGCTCAGTCATGTCCCTCCGCCCTGAAGATGGTGCTCAGTCATGTCTCTCCGCCCTGAAGATGGTGCTCAGTCATGTCCCTCCACCCTGAAGATGGTGCTCAGTCATGTCCCTCCACCCTGAAGATGGTGCTCAGTCATGTCTCTCCGCCCTGAAGATGGTGCTCAGTCATGTCCCTCCGCCCTGAAGATGGTGCTCAGTCATGTCCCTCCACCCTGAAGATGGTGCTCAGTCATGTCTCTCCGCCCTGAAGATGGTGCTCAGTCATGTCTCTCCACCCTGAAGATGGTGCTCAGTCATGTCCCTCCGCCCTGAAGATGGTGCTCAGTCATGTCCCTCCACCCTGAAGATGGTGCTCAGTCATGTCCCTCCACCCTGAAGATGGTGCTCAGTCATGTCCCTCCGCCCTGAAGATGGTGCTCAGTCATGTCCCTCCACCCTGAAGATGGTGCTCAGTCATGTCCCTCCACCCTGAAGATGGTGCTCAGTCATGTCCCTCCGCCCTGAAGATGGTGCTCAGTCATGTCTCTCCGCCCTGAAGATGGTGCTCAGTCATGTCTCTCCACCCTGAAGATGGTGCAGTCATGCCTCTGCTCCCCAACTCACCACTCAGGCCCACACCTGTGTTAGATATAGACAGGTGATCCACACGTTAGCATCATCCATGTGGTGGAGCCATTGGAGTGGGGCGTGGATGGAACCGAGGGTGAAAGGGCATCCCAACAGGTAGTAAACATAGTGAGAACCGCCCAACTGACGACGAGACATTGCTTCTCAATGGTGCTGCACTCTTGTGACTGCTGTAGATCACTGGGCAATTCTCCTTCCTGACCATCTGGGACAAAACCAGGTGAAAGCTGTTGTACACACATGGTTCTCAGGATGGAGCACTTTCACCTGATTAAAGCCTGTTAGAACTGCTTCATTCCCCAGATTCGTTATGACACTCCCTTTTCACTGAGAGTCAGCAGGCTGGTGACAAACCAGGAATAGTCTCAACCCGTTTTTGGTCTCGGTCTCAAACAAGACACCTTCTTGGTCTCAAACAAGACACCTTCTTGGTCTCAAACAAGACACCTTCTTGGTTTCAAACAAGACACCTTCTTGGTCTCAAACAAGACACCTTCTTGGTTTCAAACAAGACACCTTCTTGGTCTCAAACAAGACACCTTCTTGGTTTCAAACAAGACGCCATTGGTGCAGTCTTGTCATTTTGAGGTATGCACATCTGACATCCAGGTGTTAGCCCACATGTCTCCATCCATCCAATGGCACATTTCAGGACAACCCTCTGTGCTGCATGGCCAGTTTTCACTATTTCACTACTTTGCTGCAGGAGCCCTTTAAAGCCCAAACATAACTTGCAAATTCATAAGTACAACAAGCACTGCTCACAAAATGAAACATTCGCCATCAAGAAAGGATAATTCCTATATGGTCTTTTTTAGTTTATGCCATATTCCCTGCTGACTCAAAATCCTAGTCCAGTCCTAATTTATACAGATTTCTACTTATTCTTTACCCAGTTAACCCAGGAAGCAAACACGGTGGACCAGAGTGGAGTGGAGGTAAATGGCCTTGGTTTAAATTCTTGATAAAATTTTAGTTCTGCAGAACCATAATGGTGTAGTTATAATAGAGCCTAAGTCATAATAGGGGCATTATTATTATAGGTGATTATGCTACAATAGAGGCCCGTCATCACACGTTCACATATTACTGATAAACATCACAGGCAGCAGTTCGTCATGTTACAAGCACTTCTCCCTGTCATCTGGACCAATTTCTCAGCCTGCCATGTCATTAAGGGGCCAGCATGTGTGATCCCATTTGCCCATGGCTCTTTTGATTCTAAATAGAACAGCACAGTTGTGTGAATCTCAAACATGAGTGCTAACCTATATGCACATCAAGGACAACTTGATAAAACAGAGACATTCAGAGGCAATAAGGAGAGGGCAATGGAGTGGAGGTGCAAAAAGACAAAAACATTAGAAACTGAACTACACCTTAAGACTCCATTAATGGAGCAAAATAACGACATAAAGATAAGAAACTGATTCATGAAAAGGTATGGATACAAAAGTTATTCACTGAATGAAAACATCAGTGGATATGTCCTTAGACTGGACTTTGGAATTGATCTGACCAAACTTGAACACAACATTCTACCAATAAGAACAATGTTTAAAATGGCAATATTCAGCCAATTAGCGTGATGTAAAAGTCTGTGTCCTGCATGTCCTGAGAGCTTGTTACAGACTACAAAAAGCAGAGGTGTCAAGTAACAAAGTACAATACCTTACTTAAGTAGAAATTTTGGTTATTTATACTTTACTGGAGTAATTATATTTCAGCGGACTTTTTACTTCTATTCCTTACATTTTCACTCCATTATCTGTACTTTCTACTCCTTACATTTTAAAAATAGCCTCTTTACTGTTATTTAATTTGGACTTGGATGGTGTTAAAATAAAAAACCCTATCCTGTCTAATCGTGCCATCCATCTGGATAGAGTGAATTTGATTGTGGTTGGATGAGAAGTATAAACATTCCGACCTTATTGGTTTGTACGTGATCCATCACACCTGCACACATCACGTCACACTCCAGCGAGGACGTAGCAGACGTATGTAGCTTAGTATAAAGATGTCTGTGGCAGACACTCAAGAGAATTCAAGTGAAGTGTCCCAACTAAGCACCAACGAAGAGGTTGGTAGCCAGGGAGACCAACAAACCCTTGTACTAATGTACATTCATTTTCAATGGGCATATGTGCCTATTTTTCAACATTAACATTTTAATATAGAAAATACTAAATATTTTCTTATATATTATATAAGAAGAATTCTGGAGAGAGTTAGATGAAGTTGTTTTGCAGGTTCCTAAAGAAGAGAGAGTGGTTATTGGAGCAGATTTAAATGGACATGTTGGTGGAGGGAACAGTGGTGATGAGGATGTGTTGGGTAGATATGGTATTAAAGAAAGGAATACGGAAGGACAAATGGTGGTAGATTTTGCTAAAATGATAAAGATGGCTGTTGTTAACACTTACTTTAAGAAAAAGGAAGAGCACAGGGTAACATAAAAGAGTGGGGGAAGATGCACACAGGTCGACTATATCCTCTGAAGGTGATGAAACCTGAAAGATGTTAGTGATTGCAAGGTGTTACCAGAGGAGAGTGTAGCTAAACAGCATAGGATAGTGATATGTAGGATGGTTTTGGAGGTGAAGAAGAGGAAGAGAGTGAGAGCGGAATCTAAGATCAGGTGGTGAAAGTTAAAGGATGAGGACTGTGGTGTAAAATTCAGGGATGAGGTGAGGCAGGTACTGGGTAATGATGGTGGTGTTCTGGACACCTGGGATGAGACTTCAAATGCAGTGAGGGATGTGGCTAGGAAGGTACTTGGTGTGACCTCAGGACAGAGGAAGATAGACAAGGAGTCGTGGTGGTGAAATGAGGAAGTTCAGGAAAGTTTGAGAGGAAAGCGGTTGGCTAAAATGAATTGGGATTTTCGGTGAGATGAAGAAAGTAGACAGAGGTACAAGGAGATGTGTTGTAAGGCAAAGAGAGCAGTGGCAGAAGCTAAAAGAGAAGGCATATAGCAAGCTGTATGAGAAGTTGGACACTAAGGAAGGGGAAAAGGATCTGTACAGATTGGCCAGACAGAGAAACCGTGATGGGCAGGATGTGCAGCAGGTTAGGATGATAAAGGATAAAGATGGAAATGTGTTATCTGGTGAGGAGAGTGTCTTGGGAAGGTGGAAGGAGTATTTTGAGGAACTGATGAATCAAGAGAATACAAGGGAAAGAAGCTTAGAAGAGGTAGAGGTTGTGAATCAGGAAGTGCCTCAGGTGAGCAAGGAGGAAGTAAGGGCTGCAATTCGGAGAATGAAGTGTGGTAAGGCAGTTGGACTGGATGATATTCCAGTGAAGGCATGGAAATGTTTGGGAGAGACAACAGTGGAGTTTTTGACTGGGTTATTTAACAGAATCTTGGAAAGTCAAAAGATGCCTTAGAAGTGGAGACGAAGCATAATGGTGCCGATGTTCAAGAATAAGGGCGACGTTCAGAGCTGTAGTAATTACAGGGGAATAAAGTTGATCAGTCGCAGCCTGAAAATCTGGGAAAGAGTAGTGGAAGCTAGGCTTAGAGGAGAGGTAGAGATCTGTGAGCAGTAGTATGGTTTCATGCCAGCTAAGTGCACCACAGATGCTATGTTTGCTTTGAGAGTGTTAATGGAGAAGTATAGGGAAGGACAGAAGGAGTTACATTGTGTGTTTGTTGACTTAGAGAAAGCTTACGATAGAGTATTAAGACAGGAGCTGTGGTATTGTATGAGGAAGTCAGGAGTAGCAGAAAAGTATGTGAGGGTGGTGCAGGATATGTATGAGAACAGTGTGACAGCAGTGAGATGTGCGATAAGAATGACAGATGGGTTTAAAGTGGGGGTAGGACTACATGTGGGGCAGTCATGGCCTGGTGGTAGGGAACTTGAGCAAGGCACCCAACCCCAACTGCTCCCCGGGCGCTGGGCTAGGGCTGCCCACCGCTCTGGACACGTGTGATCCACAACCCCCTAGTAATCACTAGGGTGTGTGTGTGTGTGTTCTAACTGCACAGATGGGTTAAACGCGGAGGACAAATTTCAATTGCGGTGTAAAAATCACAATTGACAAAAATAAGGCACATTTACATCAGGGATCAGCCCCGAGTCTCTTCCTGTTTGCAATTGTCATGGACAGACTGACGGACGAGGTTAGGCAGGAGTCCCCTTGGACTACGATGTTTGCTGATGACATCGGTTGTGAGTGGAGGGAGTAGGTGGAGGTGAGCTTGGAAAGATGGAGATATGCTTTGGAGAGCAGGGGAATGAAAGTGAGCAGGAGTAAAACAGAGTACATGTGTGTGAATGAGAGGGCAGACGGTGGATAGGTCCAGTTACAAGGAGTTGATTTGGTGAAGGTTGACGAGTTTACTCGAGGGTACAGAGTAATGAAGGAAGTGAAAGAGAGGTAAAGAAGAGAGTGCAGGCAGGGTGGTGTGGATGGCATAAAGTGTCTGGGGTGATCTGTGATAGAAGGGTGTCGGCTAGAATGAAAGGATAGATCTATAGGACAGTGGTGAGATCTGCTATGTTGTATCAAGATGTCGCAGTGACTCAAGAGAATTAGAGCGAAATGTCCCAACTAAGCACCAGCGAAGAGGTTGGTAGCCAGGGAGACCAACCAACCCTTGTACTAATGTACATTCATTTCCCCCTTACATTTTCCCTCCTTACATTACTTTTACTTTTATACTTTAAGTAGTTTTGAAAGCAGTACTTTTACACTTTTACTTGAGTAAAAAGCTTGAATTGATACTTCAACTTCTACAGAAGTATTTTAAAACCCTAGTATCAATACTTCTACCTGAGTAATGAATGTGAATACTTTTGACACTTTTGACGAAAAGAATGGAACAGGAATAACATCTCTTGGGATTGCTTAAGATTTTGTTGTGGATTGTGGTCTTTCCGTGTTGCTTTAAAAGTGAGTAGTTGGCTGAAACCAAACGTGAAATGCCTTTAGTGACCTCTGGTGGTGAAAAAGGTGAATTGACAAATCAGACGTTTAAGGATTTTGTTATTTTATTTTTACTAACTTTAACAGTTGAACTTTAGCAGGTGAAATGGACAGTAGTTGAAAGTCCTAAATATACACTCGCCAGACACTTTAGTAAGTCATATTCTTACATTGCTCACACTGTAATATTTCTTCAGTTGATAGACACTTTGCATTAGTGCAATGTCAGTTTTACCATGCGTTCTTTTTCCTAATGTGGATGAGGGGGAGAGGCAGAGGGAGAGCTACAAATGAACTTTATTACGCAATTACAATCTACAAACAGGAAATAGGAAGGCTGAAATAGCTCTGTGCCAATTTTACCATTTTTTAATGAATATCAGACAATGGTGGGTCATTATGATTCATTCATTTTGCTCTTAGATTTTCTCTGTGTGAATGTATCTCTCTGAGTGCGTGTGCATGGCTACATCAGTCAGGGCCTGTTGTATCCATGGAAACAGTATAACTCAGACCTAGAAACTCTGAAATGTATTTATTTTTGGCATTTCTTTACCTCAAAAGCAGTTAAAACTGTTCTAAGATACTGGACGGGTTCTGCTTGCTCAGTTTTGTGTCGTAGCATGTTATACTTGTGTTAACATGTAAATAGAATATGGTGAAAGAGAAAGTAACTCTCTGCTGATCCACTTTCATGAACCCAGAACGTCTCCAGTGTTTTCACTAAGTGCAATCCAAATATTCAGTTTATTAAGCTCATCAACTCCAAGCTTATTATTTAGACAAAATAATAAGGTATATACTGTAAAATGTACTAATTGCACATCACAGTGAGCCCCGCTACAACCTGTCAATCATGTATGTTGTGTTTATTTAGCCATGTGCGTGTTCCTGTCATCCGCTTGTTCTTGTTGATGATTATTGTTTTATCAGCCGTTTTGATATTGTGTTCGTGCTATAGTCAGTGTCTTCTTACAGTTTGTGTTTTTTGTTCAGTATGTCTTTGCGTCTTGGATACGGACTCTATCAGATTTGACCAACGTCTGCCTTTATGACCCAGATCACAGAATTACATTTCACTCCTCTCGGCATTCGCGTCTGCCTCTTCGCTCTCCAACGCCTGTTACACTGCATTAAAAAAGTTATGAGGTGTTTGTACTTTAAATTAGCAGTAACCAGATTATGCCAACTAAACAGTACATTTATTAGACGTTTCACTGGACATTCCATTTTCATGTCCTCTTCGTTTTTCATACCACTCAGGTTTCCAAGATGTTAATTGGTGTTGCTGGTTTAAGTGTGAAGCCATCATATGACATAGTCTGGATTATTTTTAATCTATATCGTAGGGCTTCTGTGATGTACACAGAATATATTAGCATACAAAAATGATCGCTTTCAGATATAGTAATTGCTGTATTGGCAGTCCTGTCAATGCCCTGTTAACCTGGTCCTGATTTACTGTTTCAGATGCCGATGCACAAGAAGCTCCTTTAACCACATTAGCGATTGTGGAGGCCCGATGACCCGTTTTAGGGAGCTGGGGACTGTCACAATGTGAAAACACCCCGTGTTTGGATTATTGTTTTTCTGCAACATACACACACACTTTAAGAACATTATGAAACATGACTCTGACTCTAGGTTTAGATTCAACTGTTGCTTCTTAAAAAACCAAAAGCCCAACAAAATGTTGTTGAAATCTTTATATACAAAGGGACAACCAAGAAAAATACGAAACCAGAAATGAAGAATGACTTTTCTACACTTCCAGAATGTGAACTAACTAATGAACAACTACGATGAATTACAAAGAGTTCACACATTCTTGACTGAGAACACTCTCTCATCACTGAAGATGCAACGCTGCAGTCTTTAGGGGACACAAAATAAACAGCATAAACAAAATAATAATAATCTCATGTCTGCAAAAAAAAAGTTTTTATCAAATAAATATCATAAAAATATGTCATACAAAATCATCAAACCATTTGTAAAAGCAAAGATTTTAAAATAAAATAAACAATTGTACTTTGGAAGCTCAGCTATTTGAATATAATACACCTTCAGTATTTGGGAGGTGGGATGAAAATATAATAGAATGTCATGGTGAGGGACCCTGGAAGCCACCAGAGGGTGCGCACGTGCACACGGACACACTCAGGCCGGATGACCTACTACTTACGCAAATTATTCCAGTACGCAAACAGAGCTATCTTCGTGGTGTACTGCATCCCATCATGCAACGCTACGCTCACGTGACCCTGTAGTATGCTTTGCTTTTGTCGCATACTAGAAACTGTACTTCATACTACTACGAGGACCAGTATGTAGTATCCAGTATATACTGAGTCCAGTATGCAGTATGCAGGCTATTTCGAACAGAGCCCCAGTCACTCCCCCGGCCCCAATAAACCACATTGGTAACACCTAGCCACCACTAATGCCCTCAGCACAAGAGCCCACAGGTCATGCGGTCCAGTACTGCATTGTTGAGCCTTCTCCGTTCACGAGTCGCCTGCTCCTTGGAACATCTCCTACAATACTGGACTGCCTCTCTGGACGTGCAGAGTGTCACCTTTATCTCTATTATCACCTTTTGGTCTGAGTATTTCTGTTCTGTGCACCATGGACAATAAAGCTTTTAGTCCACAGCCCTTGTCTCCTGCTGCCCCTATTCTATTTCTATTTATCACATAGAAAAGTAAAATTGACCAATAAACAAAACAAATTAATAAAATAGATGTTAAGTTAAAATGGCATTGGGTACATTAATAGAGAAGCCATGGAACTGTGGAATTACTTTGGGGCATTTTTTCCAACTTACACAGGTTGTTTGAAAGGATATTAAGGTTATGCAGGTTCTACACTTTATAATTACTTAAATGAATACAAGCTTTGACCTCTGATAAAGGGTTACTCATGGAGCTGGAATCAGCATCGTAACACAGAGGTCCACAGGTCATTGTCAACTTGCAGAGTGAGAATCAAACCAAAAACCCTCTCTGTGGTGCCTATGTTTATCAACAGACTCCGCCCATCATGTCTCTCTCAACATGGAAGGGGGAGTGATTTTGTATGATTTTTTATTTTTTATGTTTGTAGATTGTAATTGAAGTTAATTGGCGGCTTGTCTTCAGTTTGAAGTGCTTTTCTAAAATATAATCTTATAAACTCCACACATAAAAAAGTGATCAGAATTACAACATGCACGTTTGTCTATTATGCATCTGTTCTTAAAATAAATCACAGGATGAATAGAATTCAAAGCCACTCTGACCCACAGCACCCAAGGTCCAGTACAGTACTGGCAGTCTGCTTAAGTACATGAGCATAACCTCAACATTCAAAAATCATACATCCTAATTGCATAGCATGATTTGGAATAGAAAGTAAACAATGATATTTCAGTGATATATGAATAAAGTGGTATGGCACAGCAGTAAACACTAAACTGACTGAATGACTTATAACACATATTCTAGCCTATATAGTCATGATTGGTGAACAAGTAAATAAAAATATTTTAAAGTGCAATTAGAGTGTAAGGATTACAAGAATGAAAGTGGAATTGTGATAATGTGAAGTTTGCTAACGGAAGATGTAGTCTTGCAAGGCACTGGCTATCTGCGACCTGCAGAAGTCAGTTAAATAGCCTCTAAATCATTTGATTGTAATGATTGAGCAGCAATGTGCTTACAGCATTTGTGTATTTTTGACAATTGTCCTCTTTTATTAATACTATATTATGTATATTTATGTAAGTATTAAGTGCTTTTAAATTGGTCAGCCTTTTCAAATAGAATAAGACTTTATACAAGAATCTTAGTTATTTTAATTTGTAAATACCAATAAATTACTTTTAAACTTCAAAATTGATAAGCTTTGTTGGATTCAGTTTAACACTACACTTAGTAACTAAGTGCTATATTAATGTCTTTTTATTACGTGTTTTTTTCTGCAAGTATAAAGGCCAATTTAACATCTGCACCTACTGACTCAAATGAAAACCACAGCTGTAACTTGGGCTGCGCAAAAAAAAAAAAGAAAAGTTGATAAAGTACTGACTGCCACTTTAATTCATCATGTTCTCTGGTGAAGACCACAGACTTGTACATAAACGTTTAGTCCATAACCAATGTAAAACACTGCATGTCCCAAAGTGCATCTGTATGTCCTTCATTCTGCAGTATCATGAGAAACAGCAGCACGTCTCCTGCCACCGACCTTTAACCCCTGCTCTTAGCCCAGTCCTCACATTTCAAAAACCAAGTCCTCACTTTTTGTGAAAGGACCGGACTGTGTGGCTGACGGCGGAAGGCAAGGCTGAAGGATAGCAGGTGAGGGAGAGCTCCAGCACCAGCAGGCTCCACCATCGAGGGGAGCAAACGCAGCGTGTGCTCTGCTGTAGCCCAGGTTGCGTTGAATCCGATGTCTGCACACCCCGGGCAGGGTGAGCGGAACGGGTGATCACAGCCGCGCGTGAACGTTGGCTATGATCTCGGGAGGAAGGTCTTTGATTGGCAGGTCGCCGCTGACCGCATCTCCAGCCCCTTGGTCCGTGCTTTCACAACTGCTCTGGGGCGACTCCGGAGGAGGCCGATACAACACACTCGCCAGCAGGAAGAATACGGTGCCCAAGACCTGAGAGAAAGAGAGAGTTAAAGGTGGTGGTGAGAGTCTCAGTCACCAATGACCAATGCAGAACGTATTGTAGCCTGAAAGGAAGTAAAAAATAAAAATAAATAAAAAAACACCTCAGGGATTCTAAATGATTGGTTTCCAATGAAGCTCTTATATTGGCGGTGTGTTGTGTGCTGGACAGGAAGTGGTATCCCCCACCCTAGCCGGGGTGAGATGGCGAGAGGTGGCATGTGCCATGGTACCTTGTAGAGGATGCCAGCGATGAGCGTGTACTTGCTCATGGCGGAGTTTTGGTACACGTAGCAGGAGCCATGGTCCTCACAGTGCTTTTGCCAAAGCAGACAAGAGATGTCGATGACCGAGCCGAATGCTATCGGGCCCGGGATGCCGCCTGTGTGGGCCACATAAGCAGCTGTCACAGGCCACATTCCACATGAATGAGCTCTTTGTGTTTATATAATAGTAGTGTCATTTATGAGAAAACAGACAGGTGAAAAAGTGGGCAAGAGGAATGTGGGGAAGAAGAAATTGTAACGTACCCAGAGTTCGCACCACAATCCACTGAATGCCTAGTGCAAATGACCTCTGACTATCTGGAACGCACCTGTAGGGGGAGCCAGAGAGCTTCAGCCGCGGTAATATAGAAGGGTGGGCCTTTAAAAATGCCCAGGAAAGTCTGTGCCTCACGGACTTACCTGAGCGTGGCTGTGAGAGCCGGGATGCTGGACAGGAAGGTGAAGGAGATGATGATGAAGAGGAACGTGAGGAAGGTAGGCATGCGGTTACAAGAAGAGCTGCACTTTCCTGCTACAGCCAGACCCTCCTCACCCCAAGACACATTACCAACCACACAGGTACAGCCCGTGAACACCTGAAACACACACACACACACACACACTTCAGAGGACTAGCTATATTGTGTGTGATGGTAAGTGAGTCTGAGCTCCCTCTTTACCCTGTGGATTGGCTGACCATGGCTATTTGTGAGTGGCGAAGAGCAAGGCCCATGCGGAGTGTGTGCGCTACCTGTCTGTGGCCGTAGCTGTGTGAGCGGTTGACGGTGGTGCAGCCAGCGTGGCAGGGGGTGTAGTACATGACCCCGTCAGCTCCACACACGGGGTTGTAGAACTCCTCCACACAGTTACAGCCTGCGTTACAGCCCACTGTCAGATTTCCATCGACCACAGAGCTGAACAGAGAGCAAGACACACACAGACAGACAGAGACAGAGAGAGTGTAAAGAGTGGCTGTTATTTGCTCTACTTGGGAATTGGCTGCATGAGACTATGGAGACCTGTGAATAGTGTGTGTGTGTGTGTGTGTGTGTGTGTGTGTGTGTGCGTGTGTGTGTGTGTGTGTGTGCTGAAGCTCAGCCATGTGCCTCAACCTGGTTTATGTCATCTCTAATACTTTAATGCACAAGCCTAGATCAGTGCTTTCATAAATGTTGCTGTAACTCACCGAGTCTCTTCCTCTGGTGTCTCACACACCCATAAGCAAAACCACACACTCGCCCATACATGGATGCACACATACACACACTTGTTGTCTTAATAGTGTACAAAAAAAAAACCCAGAATTACAGAATCATACATTTGCATTTTCATCAGGATGTCCTTCTACCCTTGAATTCCATTTCCTCCTCATTTCTACAACATCCATACATTAATTTGATCGTCTATCAACTGTTTCATCTAATCATATGTTCTCTGATGCCAATCCTCCATCTACTGCTCACCAGTATCGGACTGCTCTACCCCTCCAGTCCAGCAGGGGGCGGCATACCTGTTGCTGTCGGCGTCTTGCCAAAGGTGGGAGGGGTTGAAGGGGGAGCTGACTCTCCCGCTGGTGCGGTAGGGCGTGGTCACTCCGGCCATGGACACGTTGGGGCAGTGTGAGAGGAAGGTGAAGATGGCCAGCAGGCTGAGCAGGGCACACAGCATGCAGAAGCGGATGATGCCACGGCAACGCAGGTTCAGCTTCTTCACAATGTAGCCGCCCAGGAAGGTGCTGCCCCCACCGGCCGGCACCACCATGTAGCCTGGGGCGGGGTGGGCGGGCCAGAGAGAGAGTGTGAGTGAGTGAGTTGCTGTGTGATGTCATGTACTCACATTCTGCAACCATAGCACACCATACTATAACACCACAGCATACCTTGCAGACCTTGGCCCGATCGCTCATTATATGTGCTATGGTGTGAGAAGACCGAGAGGATCTACTGTGTAGATCTTACAAAAATATCAGCCCACAACAATATTAAAAAGTAACCCAGTTCTACAGGGAGGCGGCCGATACAATTAGGCCAGTCCGAAAACAGTGGACCAAGAGGAATCAGTGGGTAATAGTTCAGTTTTCTGAATTCATCAGATGACATACTGGATCTCAGCAATTTATATAAATAGATTAAATTGGGTGTGTGAAGTAATTTAAGTCACACAAAACTAACTTCCGCAGGTCACGTGAGAAGCGATGACGCAGGCAACGTGACGGGTCAACGCGGCCGTCTTACCGAACCAGGTGGCTGCCTCCGAGGCGCTGAGGCTGAACTGAGACTCCAGGAACTTTGGCCCGAACGTGGACATGCCGGCTATGAGAGTGGCCTCCGTGGCCCCCGCCAGACACAGGAAGATAAATGTAGGATTTTTCAGCAAAAGAAGCACTGACCTAGACAGACAGAGAGAGGGAGGGAGGGAGGGAGAGAGAGAGAGAGAGAGAGAGAGAGAGGGAGGGAGAGAGAGATGAAAGAAATATAGAAAGAAGGTATGGCAGTGATGAATAAAGTGATGAAGTGATGTAAAGTCAGACAAGATTGAAAAAAAAAAAGTAATAATTCATGCACGCCAAAAATTTGGTATTAAATACATTAAAAAGGTTCATATTTGTACCTGTACTTTCACTTTCAATTTCCACTGCAAAGAAAGAAACACCCTGACATTTCTCACTCCCTTTCACCTCAGTTTAACTGATGGGTCATACTGACCTGAACAGTATCTGTGATAAACATGCAGGAGGTGGTTGCAAATATGTGAAATGATTACTCTAATTAAGGCAAGCAGAAGAAGTTGTATACTGGGGGGGGGGAACTATTTTTCCTAGATCTTCAAACTTTAAAATTTGACCCATAATGACACAGGAGGGGTTTAAAAAAAAAAAAAAAGTTTGAACATGTGAATTATGGAGTGAACGAGTGAATAATTCCAATTGAACCATTACCTGTTAAGAGGTCAGGAACACCATTGCACTAAATATTGCTAGAATAATTAGTAATGAGTTAGTAACTACAGATTCACGCTGCTTGCTTGGATGTTTTGGATACTTAAACGTGCTCCAGGTCAAATCGACCCGGGAACACCATGGCTGTTCCTGACCAGTGTGTAACACACTTGGACCGGACAAGATTGAAGTTTTAACATGGTTGGAGCTATAAGTGACAACTAGAAACTGACCAGTTTGGGTATCAAAGTCCAGTCATGCAACCTGTGTTCGCCCTGATTTGGGTATCAAAGTCCAGTCATGCAGCCTGTGTTCGCCCTGATTTGGGTATCAAAGTCCAGTCATGCAGCCTGTGTTCGCCCTGATTTGGGTATCAAAGTCCAGTCATGCAGCCTGTGTTCGCCCTGATTTGGGTATCAAAGTCCAGTCATGCAGCCTGTGTTCGCCCTGATTTGGGTATCAAAGTCCAGTCATGCAGCCTGTGTTCGCCCTGATTTGGGTATCAAAGTCCAGTCATGCAGCCTGTGTTCGCCCTGATTTGGGTATCAAAGTCCAGTCATGCAGCCTGTGTTCGCCCTGATTTGGGTATCAAAGTCCAGTCATGCAGCCTGTGTTCGCCCTGATTTGGGTATCAAAGTCCAGTCATACAGCCTGTGTTCGCCCTGATTTGGGTATCAAAGTCCAGTCATGCAGCCTGTGTTCGCCCTGATTTGGGTATCAAAGTCCAGTCATACAGCCTGTGTTCGCCCTGATTTGGGTATCAAAGTCCAGTCATGCAGCCTGTGTTCGCCCTGATTTGGGTATCAAAGTCCAGTCATGCAGCCTGTGTTCGCCCTGATTTGGGTATCAAAGTCCAGTCATGCAGCCTGTGTTCGCCCTGATTTGGGTATCAAAGTCCAGTCATGCAGCCTGTGTTCGCCCTGATTTGGGTATCAAAGTCCAGTCATGCAGCCTGTGTTCGCCCTGATTTGGGTATCAAAGTCCAGTCATACAGCCTGTGTTCGCCCTGATTTGCAGGGTGTTCTTCTTGGTTCTGCTTCAAGTCACAAGCATACGAGCAGCATCATGTCCCTCCAGGCAGGAGCTGCGCTGACGGACCGGGCTCCACGCAATTGGCCAAAAACTCTGACCAAGCGTGACCGGCTGCCTGGACAAAGCACGCATTGTGCTTCACCATCTGCTCTCTGCGTGTGGTAACAGCTTCGCGTGTCCCACTCTTTTTGTCCAAATGTCCATGTACATCTCGTCTAACATTTGTTACTTCTGTGTGGTTCTTTGTCTCTCTCTGTAGTATTACCCAATACTCTGTCTTTGTCCACAGGATTGAAGAGGACAAGATAGGGGACACACACCTGGGCATGTCCTTCACCGTCCTGCCGAACTGAGGGTCGCTGGCGGTCACCTGACTGCCGTCCTTCAGCTGATGGGCCTCAGACACACGCATGGCCACGTAGCGCTGGGAGCCTGTGTGTGTGAGACAGTGTGTGTGTGAGACAGTAAGAGCAATATTAGACTCCACTGACGCATACAATAATCAAGCTTCATTAGACACACTGATGTCATGGAGCTGGATGAACAGGTGGGTGTGGTGGTACCTGGCAGCTGGCGGGGGTAGCCCAGAATGGGCAGAGCGATGACCAGAGCAGCGGCTCCTCCGGCCAGAAACCCCACCCACCACGCCCCCACCCACAGTGGGTTCTCTGGAGTGAGCTCAGTTCTGGAAAAAAAAAGTGCAAAGGGTTTCATACGCAAACCAAGCACAGAGTCAAGGAATGCCATTTTAATAATACACTGCCCACTGAACTGAATACACTGCCCACTGAACTGTTATAATGAAGCTGTGTCCAAGTTCCCACACCCTTGTCTGAGCGTCCTGGTCTTCCAGAAATATATCAATGCTGCCATTAATATCAGTCTAATTAGACATGAGACCATATTGAATTACATTGCAGTAGCGTAGGGGATAATGTTATAAAGGACGAAACTGCAGTCATATATTGACCAGCAGATGCATGTATACAGACGCTGCTTTTCCACCCACCATGGAATTCTGCTTTCTAAACCAACGGTCACCAACCACCAGGCTGCGGACCGGTACCAGTCTGTGGGTCATTTGGTACCAGGCCGCACAGGGAAAAAAATAATAAAATAGATATGGAGTATGAGTGATGTTTTATTTTGAAAAATATAAAACATTTTGGGATTCTCTCCCAATTACAGCAATCTGTGTGTCTGGTGAGTTTTATTTTTAAGCAGTTTATATTTGTTTTTATGCCAGTCGTATCCTTTTATTTCATCGTATCCTCCCCCCCACCCCCCACCCCCCACTTTAAAGGCCGGTCTGTGAAAATATTGTCTGGCATGCAACAGGTCCGAGGTGCAAAAAAGGTTGGGAACCGCTGTTCTAGACGTCTTCAAGAGGATTTTGGTGGAAGCGCTATTGTTTTTCCCCCGACCTCTGACACCCCCAGGCCCCTATTGGAGAGATACACTCTGCACCCCAGAGACCTGCCCACGAGCAGTAACACAGCTGGACACCACTTACGTCTGGCCGATCTCCGTGTACATGTTGAGGAAGATCCCGCCCAGCAGGTATCCGGCCGCCGGGCCCAGGATGGCTGCCGTGTAGAAGATGCCTGGGAAGATGGAGGCACTTCAGATTAGCAGACTGGCGGGGGAGAAGGAAGCACAACCGTGGGCCGTCACCTGGGGCCCTGTGAGGCGGAGGAAGAACTCCCAGCTGAAGGAGCGCCTTTCCAGCAGGCTTTGGTGGGGGGGCACACGATTGTCCTCGACTGCCTTTGAAATGCAGGCGGAAGAGGTTAGGGGTGGGGTTGGGAGTTGAGCACGGTTGAAGCTTTATTGATGTTTGGGGATGGAGACTAGCAGAGCTCGCCGATAAAAGCCAGCAAAGTGTGTGGCTAGGCGTGCTGGTGCGTGAGAAGAAGAAAACGATGGGCTGACTACAATGATATCAGTACTGGTCCTGGCAGAAACCCTGCGCAGATGCCATCAGTGTACACAAATTATTCTCCAGCTCTCATTTTAAGGGAGAGTGCATTTCGGACCACAACTTTAATGCACACGGACACGTTTAAAAACAGGCGGCGTTGCAAGAGAGCATGATGTCACCGTTTGTTTGGGAGGGGAGGGGGCTGGAATCCTACTTTGCACGACATTTTAAACACCACCTACAAGAAATGCACCGAGTCACAGATCACCGCTGAGAAACTGCATCCTGGAGAGGCACTCAGACCTGCATGCCAACACATCTTTCCATGTGGATCAGACTGACCTCAGACAAACAATGTAGCAATTGCTGAATGACCAGAATGAAACAGCCAACGACCACTCAGAAGACCGACCGTGGCAGATCTGAACTATTCTTAGAGGCTAGCTGAGAAACAGATCAACTTTCTCTGAGAGATGGCTGCTTTTTGTAGTGTGCCTGTGTATTTGTGTGTGTGTGTGTGTGTGTGTGTAGGGGGTTGGAAAGTCATTCAGAAAACCAATCTGGCTTTAGGAAAAGCACTGACGGATGCTCTAATGAATGTGGTTTGACCCACAATAGTCTCTGCATCAAACATTTTTCTTTTAGTGCGATTTGGTGGTAGGTTGGTCTCTCAGTGACAAAGTCCATACAGACAGCCAAAATTCAAGCAAGCTTCACATTTAAAATCGTATCAAGACGCAATCATGTTCATTCAGTGTAAAGTGGGTTTTCAAACCCTGGCTTACCTATGTAAACTGGCGCGTAGCTGGATTTGACATTCTCATCAAGGTAGGTGACTCCAAGGGTGTAGAGAGGCGTGGCCCCGACACCATGCAGGAATTGGCCCAACATGAAGACGAAGCGGTATGCCGAGAGACCACTCCCCTCGCTGTTCCTGCACGCATCCGTGTGATTGGACGAGCACAGTCCCGTGTGTTCGGGCACCCTCACCTGATAGGGCGGCGTGGTGAAGTGCGGCAGTGCAAACACTAGTGAGCCCAGAGCCAGTATAAGGACCCCCCAGCCCAGCCAACGCGGCTTGTGGCCAGTGCCACCAAAGTAGCTCACAAACGTCAGGCAAACGCAGGCAGCAATGTCATAGGAGCTGGCGATGAGTCCAGCCTGTTAAAACAGCAATGAAAACAATGGGTTAAATACACTATAGTGTTAAGATTATAGATTGGTTTACTGCTCACAGGGTAAATGTAGACATTCTTAAATTAAAACTTATTTTAAGCCTGGGATTAAAATTGAAACTTTACACAGAAATTAGTAGTACAAACATTTCTGTCTGTTATATCACTCTGGGGTTTTTATCTTCCCCTTCATTCACTCCCATAATAACAGTGTTAGACTGTTAATTGTAAACGAGTGCGTGTCCTTCAACCCCTATCACCACAAACCTGGTAGCTGCGTAGGTCGAAGCGTCTCTCTATGGACGTTATAACGGTGTTGATGAAGCCATTGATAATCATGCCCTGGAGAAAGGAGGCTACACATAGAAAGAACAGCACCCAACGGGGGGTATTGAAGGTCTGGATGAATCTGGGGGTCAAGGCCCCCCATCCACATGGGTTTTCCTCCTCTGAGGGCACAAATTTCACCCCCACTGGCTCCATCTCTTTCTTGACAGTCCTGATGAGGGTATCTCTGGCTGGACTGTCCGGGATGGACCCCATGGGTGCATCACCATGAGAGTCCACAAGGCTTGAGGCACTGGCGCTAGGACCCAGAGGGCCGTCCTGCAGGTCCAGGAGCTCTTGCTTGGAGCTGAAGGAGGCGTCATTGTTCAGCTGGTGGGGCATGGCCCCTGGAGGGCCTGTAGCAACTTCGCGTGGAGCGAGTCACCAGTTTTGCTACTATCAGAGCCGTTCCTGGTCCTAGCTGTCTCGAGGGGCTGATGTCCACATGTAGGAAGATGGGAACTGGAATTTGAATTTCTGTGCTACGCTGAACGTTGTGGGGGTGTCCCAGATCTCTGGAGGTTGGGAGATGTCATCCTAAAACACATGGGAAGGTGCCAAATTAGACCAGGTGTCCTGAGGCAACAGGCTCTCTGGGCAACTCTAAGCTCACAGGACCTGCAATCCCCGAAGAGGAGCGCATGCAAGGTTATTTGAAGATCCCCGGTGGTTTTGTGTAAGGTTGCAAATGATGAGGAAGGGGAAGTGGAGAGGCCACGGCCAAGCAAAAAAAAAAAGGGGGGGGGGGGGGGGGGGGGGGGGGGGGGGCAAATGGAATAATGTCTGGGGTGTGGAGTGCGAGTGATTGCTTCTCAGTTAGCAAAAGGAACATAGAATTGGACAGAATGAAGAAATGATTATAGTTAAATATACGAGTATTAATTACACACACAAGTTCTACAGGTAAATGGCATCTGTGTCATGCATCATGTTATGTAAATCATCATGTTATGTTTCCATGCACGGAGGTTTCACCTAAACAATCCCTTAAAGGGATTCATAGAAGTATGAAATAGAGCAAATAAGGAAGATTCTTTAATCATGTATAACTGCAGCCCATTTCTTTCTCCTTGAAGTGCTTTGGAAAATAATCTATACTAGTGTTGGGGGGGTATGACTGTAAACGCTAGCTAACAAACCAGCTAGCAAACGTTTATAATCCAATTTCATTGCCATTTCCAAGTGGTTTAAACGTTGACAGAGTTTGCTTCTATCTTCTCTTAACACTGACTGAAATTTCTGGAGGATATGCGGTCTGTCGTTATTCCACAAATCCATGGTACTGACATGCTGGTATTTAAATATGCTCCATTTCAGATGTTCATCAGACGCAGCATTTAAATGCTCAAGAAAGTTTGCCCGTAAAGGAGGTGGACACGAGGTGGAGAGGCGAGAGTGGGGGATTAACAGAAATACATTAGGCAGACATGGACTGGAGTTACGAGAATGACGTGGCATAATGAACAGAAACAAGTAACACGGACTAGACAAAAAACATAAGAAAACAAACCAAGTACAACATGAAATGAACTAGAATAATAAAAGACATGAAAATACATGAACCTGCGAACACGAACTAGAAAGAAAATTAACAGGGTGCAGAAATACACTAGACAGAAGCTAAAGAAAGAACTAGACTATGGGAAAACCAAACATGAAGCAAAACTCGGAAACACACCTGAGAGACACAAACTGAGAATAGCGGAGGGAAGTAAACTGGACTACGAACAAGAGACTTGAAACAATGACCAGCAACGGGGCATTGAGAACATGGGGTATATATATACACCAAAAAACCAGGAATCTAAACAGATGATAAGAAAATTTCACAAACACCCCACTCCAAACAGGAAATACCATACACCACGGTATAGTCTGAACAGTACACCGATATGAAAAAGTTCAACATTGACCAACCCTACTCTATACACATCATAGTTTGACTCGCCATAGTGATTTGGATCAAACTGCCTCACCCATAGTTGGCATCCAGGACCATGGTTCAGTAAGGCAGTAAGTTCAGTAAGGTTCAGTAATAGCACATATGATTATTTATGCTTTATTAAACCTTTCCTTGGAAAGAAAAAACTGCAAACAAAATAAAAAAGAGAAAATATGGCATACAACAGATGCAACTGAAAAATACAGTAATACTACTAAAATAATAGAATAAATCCTAGCAAAAAAAAAAAACTTTTTCCTTAGTTCAAATTCACAAAATTACAGAGGAGTCCAAAGTTGAGACAGAACTGGTCCAGTGCCCTCATAAATCCTTACCGGCGAGGAGTTAATCCAGCAGGTGAATATGAATGCAAGTTTCATTAGTGTGTCTCTCACACTGCCCAGTGTTCCCATTTGCATGTGGTGAGAGGGAATTGGACAAGTTTTTCTTAAAGTGTCTTCCAATAAAAGTCTCTAATGGTTCTAAACTAAGACGAAATTTAATGCTTTCACCTGTCAAAAATGTTGTTCTTTGTAAGCATTATTACTAACATTCTGCTCCTGAAAACCAATGGCCAGCATGAGCTAATGTCTATTCCTGGGCCACTTAAACAAGCAGTGAAGTTGAGGTGCCCTATACAAATAATTACGATACAAGCACTACATTATAAAGAACTAGCACAGAGAGAAAAGAGAAACAGAAAGAAAGAGAGGGAGAGATTAGATACAGATTTGTAAATGACAAAAGTATTAATAAAGTATATCCTGGATAAAGACAAATTCAGCAGAAGCTAAGAAGCCACTCTGAGGACAAAAGAAGTTGAGATAACCAGAACAGAATTGTTGAGTCCATATTTTAGCATATGGTAAAAGAATAAAGACCATGCTCTCTCGATCCATGTGTTTATATACAGTATCTGATATTTAATAAATGAAAACGCACACAAGTAAAAATGCTGATATTGGAGAATATCAATGAGGTGGAGTGACTAATGTTAGTAGTGGCAGCAGGGCGCTCTTAAATGGGGGCCTTTGATTGGACAGTTTCCAGCTTTTGACAGGAACCACAGAGGCACAGACGAATAAACAAATATACCTTTTTAGAACCTTCAAAACCCATTATTTATTATTGTGTTCCACACGGCTTTTCTTGTTAAAATTCAAAGGGGCGATCAAATGAAGGGAAGCCCAGTTCGGCGAGCGCAGCCTGGGAACGGCGTGTGAACGGCCTGCCTGTTTGCTTTGGAGCCGTGATCCAGCGTCCGCTTTTGAAGCATGGCTGGGTGCTAACAAGGCGAGAGAATGCAAAACCAGAGAGAGCAGGAAGTCTGTGGGCCAGACACTTTTCACGGAGGCCTTGTGGGAAGGAAGCTTGGTCAGAACAGAATCTATTTTGGTCAGGTGGGGGTAGAGGGTACAGGAGGTTCTGGTGGGGTTGGGTGGAGGGGCTCAGGTCACTTTGGAGTTCAGGTGTGGTGTAGCTCCACTTCCATGCAGCAATATCTCTGGTGGTGTTGAAGTAATATCTCGTGTTCAGGACTTGGGGTCAATGAGTCCAGCCGGACGGACACTGCAGGTTTTTAGTGCAAAAGTCTGGATTTTATCAAGAGTGTATGTTTATCAAGATGTATGCAGATTCTGGACACTATGAAGCATGCAGCTGGCCATGTTCTTTTATTAAAAACTAAAATGTTGGTTAAGTACTGCTTTTTCTTAACGGCAAGTGCTCTGACCTCATATCTTACTGCACAACATACACCCTTTTTTGTTAGGCTGTCATAGTGAAGACTGAAGTCTGGGTTTCTTTTTTGTGCCTTTGAAAGGCTGTACATTTATTTTTAGGACAGATATTTTGCAGAAGACATCGTGTTCAGAGTGAAGGAAGCCAGCAGACTTATTTGCAGCATCTTTTCCCAGGCACAAGAGTGGCTCACTGCACCTGTAGTGGGCAGGGAGAGGCACTGGATCCATGTATCTACATGGATCTACGTTTCCTCTAAACTCACTAAAGAATGAGGCTTCAGGCAGAGGCCACAAGGAGAGCACGGACGATGAAGACGAGTGTCACACACCTATGTGTTCTTATACTGGGTCATACCCAGTTATCATTTCTGTAGCCTATGCATTGTTTTGCTTCTCGCTCCCTCCACACCACAGGTTAAACATGACCAGCAGATTGCTGCGACTACACTACTGAGGCGTACCTCCACTGCGGTCATGCTCTCTGTCTGTGCCTGTGCACTTGGTCTTTCTGCTTTTGTCTTGTCCTTTTAACAGGCCCCAGTCCGCCCACAGGTGCTTCTGCTAAGAGGAAGGACAGGTGTTACAGTGGGCACATGCCATCAGTTCCAGTTTGAACCGAGGCTTTGTCTACACAGCACAGAATCATTAGTTATGCACTCTGCAAACCCTGTCTGCTCCTTCAAGTTTATGTTCTAATCTTGCATGGAGTGTACTTCCCCGTCTCCGTTACTGGAAATAAAGCATCGTCCTGTCCTGGATGTGGAGAAAGGACAATTCCTGAATGCATTTGTGCATGTTTTTGTATTCTCTTACATGCTGGCTGAGAGGCAGTGAACTGACAATGTGAATGCCTGTTATGCTTATTACACACGTGACCTCGCTCTGCAGAGTAATTTCCTACTGACGATGAGACTACAGAAAAGCAGAAATCACTATTTGCACCCAGGGTAAGGAAGGCTACACCAAAGCTCTCTGCAACCTTAACTGAAGTGGTCGTCATTCATTCAAACAGAGCAAATATTATCCCCCATATTAGGAATAAAACTGCACCTACCAAAGGACTCAACAGCCCATGAAATTAATATTATGAACATTAATAGTATCCTACTGCCATGTTCCTACCACTGGTGCCCAACTGATAATGCCTTTTACATTGGGCAATAAAATGTGAACTTTCTCTCAAACTAAAATAGGTGAACTGCATAGTACAATTTATTCTGAGCTTGAATCTGTTTAGAATGTTTCTTTTATTGTTTTTTTAGTGTGTAAATGTCATTAATTATATATTATTTGTTCATACAGTAAAAGTGTGTACAAACGTACTTCTGACATGTGAAATGCATGAGTTTGACCTCAGGAATATCTCTCTCCAGCAGAGTCTGCCCACATACAAAGGATCAAACTTCCTTGGTGCCGCTTCACACACTGTACATGATAAATTACAAGTGTACTGGAATGAACAAAATCTATAAGTGATAGAGAAATTCTGAAAACATATTTGGATTCAGCATGCAAAACTGCATAATACACAGGAAGCAAAATCACTGCTCACAAGTTGTCCAAGAGGCTCCAAACAGAAACATCCCACTTTGCTGATCCACGACCCGTATGAGGAGCTCTTCTGTTCCCAAAATTCTTGAAATATCAGACATGGTGCACATCCCAAAGTAAAGGTGCTCGTCATAACTAGGCCATCCCAAAGAGAGAGTGACACAGGCAACTTATTAACTGCATCACTCCAAAGGAGTGTCAGCCGTCCTCTGTGTAAGAGAGAGCTGTACCTGTTCAGTGTGTGCCAACCAATCGTAGTTCTTCCCTGATACGTTTATGTGGAACGACGCCTTGGCCTGCAAGTTGGCAACAAACAATGGACTTTACCCTGGTGCCGACTCCATTGGCTAACGTCTGCACCACTCCCTGCTCCCACCTGCAGGAGGCGGGTGAATGTCAAGAGAATCTGGCAGAACGTTCCCAAGCCTTCCACAGAAGCATAGGGGGATAACAGTGAGACCGTTATTCTGACACTGCTTTAACCCTGACCATACACCTATAAACGTCATGGCGCATTCACAAACATGTATCTGCTAGATGCATAATAGTCATGTCAAGTCAATTTTATTTATATAGCACTTTTTACAACAGGCGTCACAAATACATGGGTCCAGATCACTAATGAGCAAGACAAGGGAGACTGTGGTAAGGAAAAACTCCCTAGGTAGGGATTAGGAAGAAATCTTGGGAGGACTCAAAAGGTAAAACCATCCTTCATTGGGTGGACGAGCTAGTTGCAGTCCAGATTTATAGTTCTAATAATACTACCACGAGCTTCTGAAGTTTTAATTCAGCCAGCTAGCCAGTCTGGAAAGAAGCCAGCCATCAAAAGGGTTTAGTAGTGGTGGTGGGTCATCAATCCACAGCACAAGAAGCTAGCAAATCATCAGTATCCATCATACATCATTCGCACAAGTGGGAAAACAAGGCAAAGCCGTCATTGGACCAGCAGGAATTGTGAATGCAGATTGAAGACTTAGTGTCAAATGGTGCTAATCATGCTCCATTAGCCCAGTTTTCATTAAGGCAGAGAATGCAGCAGATGCAACATAATCCATGTGTAGCCTACTGCACCCTCACCTCCATCGTTTGGTCCTGTCTCTTGCAGTCGTAGCACACATGCAGTTTCACGCATGTTTTTACTCAGTCACTGAAACGAGCACCTTACTCAATCTGAAAAGCTCGGATGTGTTGTTTTCCGAGAAGAAGGGGGGCTTCTCTCCTCCCCAAAACAAATCTTAGGAACCAGGAAAGGTGGGCTAAACGTTGAAGGGGCTTTCAGTGATGGCGTGCAGCGACGGCGCCGGCTGGCTGGAAGCCGTCCTGGTTTTTAACTTTTACAGCACTTTGTAAAAGCAAACGACGCTCTTTCCTGATGGAAGCACATGGCTGAGGGAATGGTGTGATATTTTTGTAAGGCAAAAGATCAAAATGGTAAAAGTGTATAATCTAAAGAAATGAATCATTCTGAAATCAGTATCTGCCACTTGAAAACATTATATCTATGGCAACAGTGGAATGCTACATACATCTATTACACTTCAGCATGTTACAGGATTTGACCTGTTGCTGGGAGCCATCTGCTTTCCACAAGATAATAAGAACGTACAAATGATCCTCTCTCCCAAACACCCTCCCCTGCATTCTGGACTTGGGTGGTGAAACTGGATATTCCCTCTGGTCGCGTTACCTTTTATTAACTGTACTAATAAGATTCCTCTACTGCCTGTACAGAACATAAGGGGAAAACTATACCTTCATTCACTGGAAGCAGATGCTAGCAAATCAAAGCATTCCCAGTCTTGAAGGGCAGGTGGGTGATAAATGTGTGCCAGAGCAAAGAAAGAGCTCTCCGACAGAGCAGCCATTTCATCTTCCTGAACGTCGGTGTCCATCACTCCCCCTTTCCCTTCACACGTTCTGTGTGTCCCATGCATTTGTAAAGCTGCTTTGTGACAACGTGCTGTAAAAAGCGCTATATAAATAACATTGACTTGATTTCCAATGGCCTCGCAGTACCGTTCCACTTCTCACACCAGTTGTAAGAGAGGCTGAGGGCAGCAACCCCAGCCTTGAACCCAGACATTCCTGGTGATTAGCACAGAGCTAGCTGTGCAACCACAGCACTGCTTCATGAGTGACACGCTCTATATAGTTATATATAGTTAGTTGGATGGATGGATGGATTAATAGATGAACTATATATGAAGAGTGGTTGATGCAAGCCATGTTAAATAATGTTTTTCATAGCGAGGTCACAGGTAAATCATGCATCATAATTACAGTAAGTGTATAATGAGTTGTCATAAAGGGGAACAAAAACAATTTAATTAGTTTCAGGAACAAAACCCATTTTAAACATGGTCGACTCAAACATGTAGTGGACCTGCTCTATGGAACATAAACTGGTTAATTTGAGGACTACAAAGAAATTTCATTCTTAATCTCTTAATCCCTCTGGGCGTGTCTGTCTGCATGTGTATATTCATTAATGTATGTTTACTTCCTTGTGTGTGTGTGTGTGTGTTGGGTGATACAAATGCCACACAAGTCAATTTTATTTATATAGCACATTTACAACACGTCACAAATCACCTTTACAACTGCATGGATCCAGACTCCTAATGAGCAAGCCAGGGGCGACAGTGGCAAGGAAAAACTGTCCATCGTCTTATTTGGTACATTTGTTGCTTGTTGTAGTCCGTGTATTAAGTGTGTGTCTTGACCACATTTAATATCAGTTGTTGGACCTGTGTCATTCATCAATCGTTTGGCCCATTTTAGCTCCAACCGCCATTATTACTTGAAATTCAAGACGTTGCTTTCACTCTGCTCCTGTTTCAACATCCAGCCTGAGGGGTTTGGCCACAGGGGTGTTCTGCTTCTCCGAGGTGTACTCCGTCAGATATGGCGGGGAGTACCGTGATTGGTACAACCTATCCATGTCATTTCTGAAAGGAGAGTCCCCTCTGGGGTTCTGGACCTGATGATAGAGGGCTCACCATGCTGGGACTGTACTACCCTACCCACCCCACCCCTCAGTTTAAAGAAGACTTTGAGGAACTCTGGCGCTTAGAAGGGGGCTCTCCAGAGACCTCCTACGATGCTCCTTACCCCCAGGGGGTGTCCGAGTATTCGGGGGCTATTGCTTCGAAGCTGTACTCCACCTCTGGGGTCTGACAAGGAGCTTGAGAGCCCCCTGGTGCTCTGAAGGTGGATCCCCTGTGCCTCGTGGTCAAGAGGAGCCGGAAGACTTGAAAAAGGAGGGTGAGGTGGGGATGAAGCAGCCCACCCCTGCCTCCGCCTCAGACATGAAGGTGGAGGAGGGTAGGCACACACAGTTACCACGCTGAAGTCTGGTGGTGACCAGCTGTGAACGTCTCCAGGCCTTTCCAAAAGTGCACCGCCCAGCTACATGCGGACATCCATCAGGCCAGGCACACCACCACGCCACCTCAGGCGTGCACCGCTTGGCCGTGAGGATCAGAGGGCACCCCCAGACAATGCGGTCAAGCTGCCTGCTGTTCACGGGACAGTTGAGCGCTCCGGCCCCGAGCGTAAGGAGAGTGTGAAGGGCCCAAAGGACCACATAGCAGGTGCCAACGCACCGGGTACAGTGACTATGGCACACCCTGAAAAAATCTGAATGAATTCAGTATATGGGGAGCTCAGTGATGGTTGCTGGTCTTTCAAACAGGGCATGCACATTGTTGGCTTACATTATAAAATGTGTGAATTTATTTATACATACATTCTGTACTCCATTTCTTTTCAAGAAAGTGTCCTAGTACCAAGTAGGCGTCTTTTCTAGGGACTTCACCAGTGTCCTCTCAAGACCAGCAGAGCTAGGCTGCTTAGATGGCCTTGTCCCATCGTGTTGCAGGTATAAGACTTGAGCCTTTTTAAACAGGAGAAGCTAATTTCTACACCTGCAGACGTAGCTCCAACTGTTGCCACCAATAATAACAATTTGTACTGCTGAGGCATGGAATTGAATTGGTTTTTAGAAAAACCAAGAAACATGCTCCATGAGATTATCATTATGGCCATGTGCAGATTTCTGTATCGCTCCTGGGGATCCACGGCACTTTCACATGGGCTCATCTCGTGGGTCAGATGCGAGACCTGCTGCTAAAGCCCCTCACACCTCTTCTCTGACAAAAGCCTGAAGACACTCATTTATTTATCCTTGGCCCTCTGCAGGACAATATCAAAGACTACATCAGTCTCCAAGAAGATTTGTTCGTATGTGTACAGCATGAACACAAATTCAAGATCCTCCAGTTTCATTAAAAAAACCTCTGGCATAATCCAATGTGTTATCATCCATTGTCTTATCTGAAATAGTGTTATAAAAAGTCTGCAGGAGGCCATCCTAGTTCCGTCACAGTGCTCACTATCCATGATGTGAAATCAAGTAGGAGCGTGTCTGGGCAACCTTGAACAGCCTGCAGACTCAAAAGATGTCTTCTTTGTGGATTTGAAGAAAAATGTGGCAAACCCAGAGAGTGACACAAAAAATATTCTGCACTCAGACAAACATTTAGTCCCCTGTGATAGCACTACATTAAGTCTACGTGCATAGCAATGCACACAAACGTACAGGGGGCAATTCACTTTGGCCTGCAGACCATTGAGGGCTAAAGCCATGGCAGCAGCCCCATCGTATGTCTGTGCCAGACATTTATCCATAAAATTGTAGCCCTGCATGTTTTCCTTTAATACTCAGTCAGAGCATCTCACCCTTTAGAAATGTAAAAAGAACAATAAAGCACTCCTGAATTTTACCTGCACTATCAGCATAGCGAACAACGATAGAAAGTTGGGCACGGCCATCAATATCAGTCGTTTCATACACCTGCCATCCAAAAAAGGGAGCAGCATGAATTTCATCTCTCATTCCATCAGAATAGATAGAAAGAGACGTACCAGGAAACACAGCTGATGACTGGTATTAGGGGTGCACGATATGGACTAGAATTGCGATGTGCGATAACATTGTTGGATATCCCGATATCGATGTGAACCACGATAAATTAAGATTAAAATACAGAAATGTAGTGTCTCTCTGAACAGCAGCACGTTAATTTGTTTTGTTTTTTACTGTGTAATGAATCCAGAATAATTCCAAATATTTTGCAGGTTTATTCAACAATAGATTCAATCTAGGTTTATACTTTCACGAGTGAGCGACTCCGCACACCTCGTTAACCTCCGCGAACGGCGGAAGCGTTTAATCTTGCCGTGTCACATTCTTTGCAGTGTTGTCCGAAACGATATGTAGGCCTAGTAGTATAAAAAAACACCCCTCAAATACAGGGGAATGAACTTTTACCTGACCAATTTTAATGTTGCTTTGTGTTTCAGGTTTGAAAAGTGCTGGAATTTAGGCTAAAGTACTTGAAAATGCTTGAAATTGTAACTACTTCGTTTCACAACAAATATGTCTGACTGAACAATTCTCTTGTATTACGTTAACAAATACGAGCCTCTTGTAATTCCAGGACGAAACATGAGAGAACGTGAAGACGTTAAGATTGGGCGTTTTGAAAATAAATATCCATTAAATAATGTGATAAAAAAGCGAATTATTTCGAATCATTTAGAGTATATGTATAAATATTTAATTCAATTAAGTTTAACGTGCTGGGAATTATTGAAATGGACCTTGAAAGTGACGTACAAGTGCTTGAATTCCACCTTGTATAGGTGTATGAACCCTGCAAACATGACTGTTCTCATTGCGCTGAGACGCGGCGCGCGCGAACAAAATTCGAGAGGTGCACGACCTCGTGAATCGACAGCGCGCGAGGCCATTGCACACGGGCGAAGCCACCGCGATTACGTTATTTTCGCCTCCCGGACCCTCGCGCCGCATCAAGTGTAAACCGGGCTTAAACCAAATCGGTGTCTGATGAGCGTGTTCACCTCACTCCAGGGTTGCCAGGTCCGCACAAAATCTGCGAGTGTAAGTTGTTGGCGGGGGTGGGGGGGGGGGGGGGGTGGCGAGTGTGAAATGGAGACAAATTATGTATTATATCGCGATCGATTCTTAGTGTTGACTTGTAACTTCCGCAGTAGCCCAACTCCAAAGTAGCCCAAAAAACCGCACCCCGCGGCCCCAGAATTTTTACCCGCGGCTGGATTTTCAAACAAGCCCAATTTGGCGTAAAAACCGCGAACCTGGCAACTCTGCCTCACTCTGCCTCTTGCCTACTTACGTCACGTGATCATAGTCTGCAGCGCGAATAGCTCCCTCTATTGCTGGACGAGGATAATGCAATTTGAGTTTGCTGTTATTCAAGGAGTTATCGTGGCTCTTTCGATGTGTTTATCGTGAAACTTCACATCGCGATAACGATAAAAATACGATTAATCGTGCAGCCCTAACTGGTATCATCAGCCAGCACAGAATCTTATTCAGATAAGGTTTCCCTGGATTTCTCCATGTTGAATGATTCACTACTCTCATCATGCCCCCGCACATCAAGCTCCTGCCAGCCAAGCACGGAAGTCACATCAATAAAGCGGTTTAGGAAGGCGAAAACCCTGTTGTGTTTGGCAGTTTAATTAATGTTTTCACAATTGAATGCGAGCACCTTCATTAATTGCATGTTCAACCCTGATGCTACCCTAACATTGCACATGCATTGACACGTTCGTTGCCCTTTTAATGCCTTTTATATGCCCAGTCAAAGTTAGACAGATCCCCAAAACCCAATTTTGACCAGACCAGACATGATCTTTGAGATGGTTTCATTAAGAGGCATGGCCATCAGTGACACACCTCCAGTCAGCCAGCTAACTGTCGTACTAAGACGGCTGAAAATCTCCTTTACCTACTTTTTTGCACCAAATCAATCCTGGGAAAAGGATCTGCCCTGCTGCTTAATTCTAAGTATCTCCGAATAAGGAAGACTCAAATCAGGTTGACAATATTAGCATTGTCCGCAATCGTGTGCAACTAGCTAGAGAGCGAAATCCCTCCAACATAAACAGTATGAATGATTGATGAACTGAGCTTAACCTCCCCCTTCAGTCCGAGCTGAAATCCACCTCTGTATCGGATTTTAAACAATACAGTGAGTGTGTTTACATGCAGTCAATAATCTGATCTTTAGCCATTTCTGATTATTCTTTATTCAAGTGGTCACAAACCGCATACTTAGATTTAAAAGACTGGATTAAGACCATGATTACATTTTTTCCCAGACTTCCTATATAGCCTGTGCCTTTGTGAAAATAAACCTGGACAGACAAAGCTTGCAGAAAACTGCAAGTGTTGATTTGGACAACAGCCATGGAATTACGGCCAAAACTACAAATGCTCGTTTCGGTCTTTAAAGCATAACAAAGCAAACTGTAAGCAGGGGGCGGCATTATGCACATGAAACCATAAATGCCACAGGTGCACAGTTGCCAGTAAAACCACTCTATACTCGAATGAAAGGCCACAACAGTTTTAAATTTGCGTCACATGCTACTCGAGTTGCTGCAAAGCAGGAATTAAGATCCTCCTAGACTCATGTAGACTTGTAGTTTAAGCATCATGTGGAATTCCTCAAAGCTATTCAAAGCCATTTTGACCATGATTGAAATATAAGACTTTTCTCTTTTCACTCATTACGTATTGCTTTAAACAAAACTTTTGATTGACTTACTGAGAAAGCATGACCTTCAAACCCCCCACAGGTATATCTTGCTGTGAATGCTCATTTTACATTCCTGTGTGCAGCTGTTTGGCAAGGTTAAACTTGGCTGGAGGAATACAAATTTGAACCTCACCAGACAGGTACAAAACAATGAACAGTAGTACATACATGTAGACGAGCGGATAACCAATACCAAGGCAACCAGTATCAGTGTGGCCAGTTTAGTGCAGCACAGATCTCAGACTAGGTGTGAGCGGAATACCTGTGGCTGAGAGTATCAGAAATAACAGCAGCGGTCTCTAAATATACCGTAGTCTAGGCTATAACTTAGTCAACCTTCAACACTATTTTCACCAACAGCCCTGAGCACTGAGAAAGTGGGCCTTCTAACTGATATAGCGCCCGCCAGAAGACAGGTGCCGTATACAGAACTGTTAACAGAACCGGACTAACCGGACAGTATTCCCAGGGTATATGAAAATGTGTGTTCCACTTAGACGTCTTATTGGGGGGGGGGGGGGGGGGGAACAAAAAAAAAAACAAAACCCCCCAAAAAAGAAAACTCACCCCACCTTAAGCCCAACCAATCACCTACGCCAACCCACCCACCAACCCACTCCTTCCTCCCTCCTTTAACCCCTCCCTCACGGCTAAACAAACGCAGTGCCCCACTTGGCCTGTGGTGTCTCTCACATGCATGCTGGCTTGCTGGAGAGCAGAGAACCAATCGGAATGGACGATTCAGAGAAGCAGCCAATCAGATAACACCTATTCAGCACATATTCAAGTTTATAAAATGGGACTTGTCATGCCAAGATTCATCCTTTATCACTCCATGGGTGCTACTCTTTAGGCAACACAGCACTTACCCCTCCTGTCGTGACAACCTAAGCCACAAAGGGTTGCAGTAACAATCTCTGAAAGTTTACATCCTTTTGTAGTCTTCACAGAACTCCCTACTGCCTAATGTCTTTGGTTGGCTATTGACACAATGAACGGCTTTTAAAAGGTGAAAAGTGAAACTTGGAAGTTTCAATATCGCAGAACAGAGCAGCATCGTGAGTAGTGACAAATGAGGCAGGTTTGTGAGGAGCTTAAAAGGAAATGGGACTTCTGGGCCCGGCCTTAACTGCCCTGAAGCAGAGTCACCATCCTACCCTCTGAGAAGCAGGGCAGAGAGAAACAAACAGATGGCGAGAGAGAAAAAGTTAAAGAATGATAGTTAAAAAAAAAAAAAAAAAAAAAAGGATCAAAATAGTGGAAAACGCAAGGCCATAAGACATTTGTTCAATTGCACAGCTACTTTGACATGGGAAGCAGTGGCATGGATTTAAACTCTGGGCACGCTGCAATAGAGCAGACTGCCCAGCGTATCTGCCCCACCCCACACACACACACACACACACACACACACACACAACACCGGTCAGGCAAAAAACAGCTGACAGCAGTGGCAGGTCACCAGGAGACCCCTTCAGTCGATGCAGAACTTGGGATAGGCAGGAGAAGTACAGTGCTTACGTGGGCGATTGCTTTAAGAATGAAAGCCAGGCACTATAATGCCAGGAAGATGCAAAGCAGTCGGTTTTCCCATTTTATATGCATTGGGATCTCCTGAGAGGTTCCATTATAACACTGGCCTTCCACCCAGGTGCTTGTTCCAGCCAGGGCGCCAAACTTCTATGGTGATTCATGTGCAGCAGTTTTTGTGGAGTCAGCCCACTTATGGGTGAAAACGGTCCTGTCTACTCCCATTCAAATGGTAGTTGCTTGACGCTTTTCATTTACATTTATACTGTAAATACCTTTGTAAATATTTATGAAGACAGCTATAGAAAATATGTACTTAATGATCTGGCAACTCTGCTGTGTTATGGGAAATTTTATGTAACGACATAGAACCCCTACTCGTTTTTAATGCATACTTCTTAACAAGGCATAACATTGCACCAATTTTACATATGCATGACAAAAGGTTCCTCCATACACTTCTAAACAATTGTCTAATACTCTAGGTATGAATTAGCATCCGACAAATTTTCCTCATTTAGCCACTGAGAATTTTTAACAAGCATTCCAGATTTATTAGCTTGATTCTATTCAGCAATTCCAGAACTGTAGTTAATTAAAACTGCAGCCTAGTTAAACACTGCCTACCATAATGCCTTCCCCCGAAACATAATTCATCTTTTATTGTTAAAGAAAATGTGATTTATATGTTTAAAATATAAACGTTAAATAGTTTTTTTTTTGTTTACACTTTAATCGATAACTAAACCTCACGAAAAAAGGACATTTAAATGTATGTGCAAGTTAAAATGAATAAATGCGTGTAGAATTAAAAATAACTCACACACACACACACTCCCTCCCTCCAAGAGTGAGCATTCCATTTGACTAAATTAATCCGGGAGCCAATGCACAGCACGTCTTCCTGTGTCATGCTCAGGAAATAAAGCTTTCATGGGATTTTACTGCTGATGAGCCTCGCTGGTGGGGGTGTGGGGGTGTTTAGAAGCAGGGCCGGAGTGGGACACTTTTTCAGCCCGGGAGTTTCATGCCCAAATCCGGCCCAAAATTATTTTTCCCTCCCAATCGGCCCAAACTAGAGATTGACATGAGCCGGCCCATCTGGAATCCTCCCGAACCTCCCGATTAGCCACTCCGGCTCTGTTTAGAAGTGTAAAAGTGTTGGGTGCAGGTCACAGAGGGTAAGAGCCTGGTTATCACGTGGAAGGGGACAAAAACTTTGAACAACAGTTCAAACAGCTGTTGCCCTCTGGCATGAAAGACATCATCTTTGCATATATGTAAAATATTACCAGAATATTTCAGTGCCCTAGATTTTAAATAATTACACAGCAGTGCTATTATTATTATTATTATTATTATTATTATTATTGTAGTATTACGATCATTACTATTACTGTCGTTCCTCTCTGAACCTATATGCCAAAATACAGTCAATCAGATTTCAGAAAGAACGTCATCCAGTCATACCGCTTGCCTGAAGCAGATGTCCAGTGGTCGTTTTTAAAACTGTCTTCAGTTAAGCATCACACGTGGAAACCTGTCCACCCTTACATCTTACATGCACTGCAAACCATATTACATTTTGTAAGGTAGCCCGTCAGTGTTTCCCCAGCAGCGACACACCCACACGTTTCATACGCCGCTATGTAGTCCACTCAGCCCAGGCGTGGTTCTGGATCAGCTTCCATACACACACACAAAAAAAAATCTAATGAATGAAAAAAGGTAAAGGAAGAAACCTGTGGCTTAAGTGTAATAATGGCCTGAACTGAATTTAAGGAGTCAGCGTTTCACAAATAAATAAAAGCCAGCCGAAGGGGGAGATGATAGTCATACCCACTTACCTTCTAACCCACACATCGCGGGTTGTAACAGGTATCAAGCTTCTTTTGTTCCGCTCGGTACCCTAAATGTCCTCAAGTCCATATCCGACACAACCTAACCGCGACGGACAATACATGGGCTCTAATCCCGTATAATTACGCCCAAGCCCTGATACCGAGAGACGCTGTCATGTGCTGCTTTACTGTAACGTGACCATCGCCTCTACTACTATTTCTGGTTCATGGTTCCTCGCTGTGGACACACACACAGTTACATACTCACATCACTATATCGCCGCATACGCCTCGGCAATTGGCGCGTCCTTCCCCACCACATCCACACGCCTCTCGCCCGCTCCTCTCATCCGGTACTATGCTGACTCAAATAAAATAGGCTCGTTAAGGTGCCGAGTTCGTATCGTCCAATGAGAAGGCGTCCAGTATGGAACTATGCTTCTGAGCCAATAGGTGTCGTTCGAACGGGGCGCGCGACAGCCAGTTTAAAACGATGACAGGTGGCGATCGGAAAACAGTCATTTGGGGACTGAGTTTAATTTGCATAAACTATGTACATATGTATAGTACATATACATATCCTTCATTTTGAGTTATGATGTGTTTTGTCTTAGCCTGATACTAGCTGTCAAAGGGACTGAGCATTTATCATTTTGCTAAACGTGATATGCATATAATCTCATTTAGGCTACCATTAATAAACCTTAATGTAGGATGTCACATCCCCAACTTCCAAAAATGAAAACACCAAAAACGACTATAGAAGGAATTACACCCGTTCCTATTTTGGCCTCTGAGAACTGAACTCCTTTTTGCTTTTGGGATCCTCACAGCATCACACACGTCCTAACTGACTTTACCGCACAGCTGCATTTACAGCATTCTGCTTTTAGGTAGTAGGTGAAGACCAACTGGTGATCTGACAAGGTATGTGCATCGGCATGGGGGTGACCCAGTGGGGTTCACTCCAGAAAGATGAGAAATAAATGTCTTTTCAGGCATCAGGATAGAGGACAGGGGGCTGAATAAACAGACTGTCTGGCCTATAACCGGATGTCTACTCACCCTATCAGAATCTAACGCCAACCAAGAATGTAGCTACGTTCTGATGTAACTTTTGTTGCACTCTGTAGCCAGGCTTAAACATACCTCCTATAAATTCTGATACGGCTACTGTTGTGTCAGTGGTTTTATAGCTGCTCCTGCCTTTGGCAGTGGGCCTAGATTGTTTCTGTTAGTGCTTCTGTATGTGATGCCGTCTTCCTCAGGAAGTGAGCACTGCTATTCTGAGGTGGTGTCCTACGGTTCAGGCTACACGCAGGTGTTACCGCACGTGAAACTGGTGCAGATATATTTTGCACATTTTCTATTGCTCGTCTTCAGCAGCGCACACACAATATACATTGCATACAACAATGTCTGCGGGTGAAAAGAATAATGCATACATTTTTTGAAGTTGCAATTTTATATGTTGAAAAAAGCTATTTGTTGCAAAAGGCTAAAGCTCTATATTCTCAGTGCTCTAAAAAGCAATGTATCATGAATTTGCTGGTGAAGGACAAGTCATATCTACTCATTCATTACAACATTAATTTTTATCACTTTGTACTTCACTACCTAAACCAGTATAGGGTGCTATTGAACAAATATTCAATGCAGAGATGCGGTACAAAATTTGACCTGTTTGAAGAAGTTTAGGTACATTGCAAAGTGTTGTTTGTACTTGTGTGTAGACCTGTTGATTTGGTCTGCATTAGTGCTAAACAGATCCATAGTGATCCATCTGCAGATCTACAGAAGCACAAAACAGGCAAAAATCAGAGTCAGAGGCTGGAGATCGTACACAGGACAACAGGTGACAAAAAAGAAACTCCAGGCAGGAATCAGTCAAACCAAAACCTCAGAAATGTTCAATACTGGAATGACAAGGCTTCACAAAGATGTACAACCAACCACCAACCAATTAGATTAATCCAGGTAAAATTAGTGGAATCAACACAATCCAGGAAGCCTGAGCAAAATCCTGGTGAGGACTTTTACTTTCTGAACCTGGAATTGACACCTCTGCTAGTCTTTTCTCAATTGACAACATGGCCAATGCATTCAGTCTGTCCTGGGTCTTTGAGTTTCTCAGAAAAGTCTTAATCCTTTTTAGAGTTGAGAAGCACCGTTCAGCTTCTGCTGTGGTCATGGGTGTGGTAATCAGGATCTTCAGGAGTGTGATGGTCTCTGAAAAGACTTCTTCTAGATTATTTCCATAAACAGCTGGAATAGGCTCACAGCACCACAACAGGCTTTGAACTCTTCATTGCTGTAGATGAGACTAAGCTCTGTTTTCAGCTTACCTTGATTAAGCACTGGATAGGCTTTTAAAAAGCGGAGGACAAATTTTGATTGGGGTGTAAAAATCACAATTGACAAAATATGGCACATTTACATTTACAATGGCTACTAAAAAAACTTCAAAATCTATGGGCTTTGGGTCTGGAGAACGTGCAGGCTGCTCCGTTTGAGGAACCCCAGGCTCCAGCACCCGTTCCTTAATGATGTGAGCTGGAGCATTGTCATCCATGAAGATGGCCGGTCAATTAGGCCTGTGTTGTTCATGCAGTGGCACAATGACTGGATTATTATATAAATTGTTCTTCGAGTAGTCGGGGCTCGTCACAAAATGTAAGGCAGTTTTGTATTGACACACCTGCCCAGTAACACCACCACCACTCATGCTCAGTGACTACATCCGTCTGAGAACATCCTGTTTGAATCCTCACAGTGGTGAGGTACTGTTGATGGACTGTCAGGCGTCGTCTTTTTTTTTGGGGGGGGGGGGGGGGCACGTAATATGGGATATATTGTTTAAAAAATGGAAAAGGTGGATTGTATTGTGATTGGATGAAAGTTTTTTTTTTTTTTTGGTATAGGAAATACCATCCTAACTGAAACAAAAAATGTATTGGTCGATTCATGGATCAAACACCTGTTGTGAACTTTGCTGTTAAGCTCGTTAGAGAATAGTGAGAAGTGTAAAAACTACTCAAACACTTAACAGGTGGACACGTGTGTTCAAATTTCACCTGAGTGCATTATAGGTTAATCCTGAAATTTCACCCAAAATCCAAATATCCAAAAAGATGAGAATGACATTTTCACATGATCTGCTGCCCTCTGGTTTTTGTGTGTTTGTCAGATGTTATCACAGAAATATAATTGCAATCATAGGAATAAAAAAAAGCTTTTATTGACAGTTAGAATGAGTTAATGCAGTCAATATTTGCAGTGTTGACCCTTCTTCAGGACCTCTGCAATTCTCTGTGGCATGCTCTGTTCATCAACTTCTGGACCAAATCCTGACTAATAGCAGTCCATTCTTGCACAATCAATGCTTGCATTCTGGTACCATTCTTTATTCATGGCTGTGTTTTTAGGCAAGACTGTGAGAGAGCCGATTCCCTTGGCTGAGAAGCAACCCCACACATGAATGGTTTCAGGATGCTTTACAGTTGGCATGAGACAAGACTGGTGGTAGCGCTCACCTCGTCTTCTCCGAACAAGCCGTTTTCCAGCATGTCCCAAACAATCGAAAAGGGGATTCATCAGAGAAAATGACTTTACCCCAGTCCTCAGCAGTCCACTCCCTGTACCTTTTGCAGAATATCAATCCGTCCCTGATGTTTTTTCTGGAGAGAAGTGGCTTCTTCGCTGCCCTCCTTGAGACCAGGCCTTGCTCCAAGAGTCTCCGCCTCACAGTGAGTGCAGATGCACTCACACCTGCCTGCTGCCATTCCTGAGCAAGCTCTGCACTGCTGGTAGCCCGATCCCGCAGCTGAAACACGTTTAAGAGACGGTCCTGGCGCTTGCTGGTCTTTCTTGAGCGTCCTGGAGCTGTTGGCAACAATGGAACCTCTCTCCTTGAAGTTCTTGATGATGCGATAGATAGTTGACTGAGGTGCAATCATTCTAGCTGCGATACTCTTCCCTGTTAGGCCATTTTTGTACAGTGCAATGATGACTGCACGTGTTTCTTTAGAGATAACCATGGTTAACAGAAGAGAAACAAGCCAAGCACCAGCCTCCATTTAAAGTGTCCAGTGGTGTCATTCTTACTTAATCATGACAGATTGATCTCCAGCCCTGTCCTCATCAACACCCACACTTGTGTTAATGGAGCAATCACTGAAACGATGTTAGCCGGTCCTTTTAAGGAAGGGCTGCAATGAAGTTGAAATGTGTTTTGGGGGATAAAGTTCATTTTCTAGGCAAATATTGACTTTGCAATTAATTGCTGTTAAGCTGATCACTCTTTATAACATTCTGGAGTATATGCTAATTGCCATTATAAAAACTGAAGCAGTAGACTGTAAAAATGAATATTTGTATCATTCTCAAAACTTTTGGCCATGACTGTATAATTATTCCATTTTATATGTACCGATGCTTTTTAAGGACACATGAAGGCAACAACTGGGATCCTTTTAAACTGGAACTTGAAGAAAAACAAAAGTATGATTGCACTCTCATTACCGCTCTATATAATCCTCTAATGCAGGGCTATTCAACTATATTTTTCTACCAGATTTGGCAGAGAGCTCTGACCTGTGGGCCAGACAATTTTCAGACCTATACCAATACTGTCATAGTGGATGTAAAATTGAACGTAATTTGTTGACGGGGGGGGGGGGGCACAACGTGCCATAAAGCGCCACACAGTGTTGTAAAATGTTGCAAATAAAATGTTATTTATTTTTACGGCGGTTTATCAAATATTTATTGTTATTTATGGGGAGATGGGCCGCGGGCCGGTACAAATTCATTAAAGGGCCGGATCTGGCTATTCTGGTTGAATAGCTATGCTCTAATGTAAGCTTCTCTGTATTTGTACAAAATTAAGAAGCTAATATATTTAAATCGGTTTGGATTTGGGATGGACTGTGTTGTAAAGAACACCATGAAGAAAGTTAGCTGTGCTTCACCATGGAGACAGGACCAGAAGCTTCCCGGTTACCGTGGAGAAGTGGGTAAAATGGTACAGCACTGTAAAGTTTTCTATGTGGAATAAATGATCTGTACAACTCCGTACACTGCTGGTCTTCTTTCCGTACACCCTAACCAGGCCATGATGAGCAACAATAATCAAAAATAAAATAGAATTTATTCACTCAGAAAATTGCAAATTACATTGGGTGTTTGTTAGCACTCAAAATTTTCACAACTCTGTGTACACCCACACACAGCAGTTGAGCTGAGGGGTTGTGTGTATGTATGTATGTCCTGCTAGCTGGCAAGATGGTCAGTCCTACCCTACCTAACATAGTTCTACTCTTCTGCTGACAAGCCAAATTAGACAGATCAGATCACAGTGGTGCTGTCAGGGGGAGGGGCTGTCCAGCGTGAGCTCCGCCCCCGAGTCTAGCCGTGAGAGGTGGATGGCCCATCCCACCCACTCTGCACGGGGCTGCGGCCCGCCATCAACCTCTTCAGCGTCTCCGTGGTGCTGGGACGTAGCCAGGGCTCCGTGGCAACTGTTGCTGTGGAAGTGCGTCCGGCGGGGGGCGGAGATGGAGTCTGCTGCCAAAGTTCATCTCCCTCATCATCAGATGCTTCCACTGGGAGAGAAGAAGACGCCAGTTCAACATCAGGAACCAAAAGCTGCCATCCAGCTGCCCATGACACCTGCTTTGGGGGGGGTCCTCCGGGGGGGGTCCCCAAGGCGTGGCCCACCTACTCACCTGACCTCCAGCCCGGCGTGTTCATGTCCTCCAACGCCCTCAGACGTCTCTGGTTGCGTTGGCGAATCCTCTCCAGGCGAAGGCTGCTGGCGGAGGCTGGAGACGACCAGCGCCCCTCCCTGATGGAGTGTTCCTCCACCTGCACACACCACAACACTCACTGCACACACCACGCCTCTCACCACCTCCTCCTATGTTACTTCACAGAAAGCGCCTGCCTCCGACGGACTCCGCATCGTCGTGTTTGAGGCACTTACGTCTCCGCCGTCCGTCCTGTGGGCGAGCCGTCTTCTCTCTCGTGCAGAGCTCAGAAATGCAGGACCGTTAGGATCTGCACAGAACCAAAACCAGCGCCGACACCACGTCCGGGTCAACACGCTCAGTTTCTCGCAGAAGAATGTTGAACAGCTCCTAACCTCCCAGGGTTCTACTCCCAAGAAATATTCTTTGCACATTTCTCAATGCTAAACAGCTAAAAATGCTAAATGGCTCTTTTGAAAGTTTAGCTCAGACTTTAAACGCCTAAACCTACAAATTAATAATTATTTATTAATGGTTTATTACTTAATCACATTCTTTTACTTCTTTTACATTTTGTTTTCTTTTTTCTAATTATTTTAAATATTTTGCTATTTTATCATGTTTATTTTCTTTCTGAAAAGCACCGAGTTGCATGTATGTATGAAAGGTGTTATACAAATAAAGATTATCATTATTAAGAATTAAATAACAGAATTTTGTCTTATTTCTATTAATTTCATAAGTGTCAGCACAGTGGGGGTCCTTCCATTTCACTGGACATGACTGGACAAGAACTGCAGAAATAAGAGTCCAACTGCACTCAACTACTGAGTGGACCAAAGTCAGTGTGGAAGTATGAACGGGACCAGAGAGCCCGTGGCCCCGCCCTCTCCCGCCTGTGGCCCCGCCCTCTCCTGCCTGTGCTTCAGTGGGTCTGTAGGGGGCGCTGGTCTCCTTTTTCTTTTTAGCTGCACTCCCCATTCAAAGGTTGCATGTGTTGAACAGGAGCTCACCTATGAAAGCGCTCTCGGACTCCAGCGGGCCATGCGGGTCTTCATCCTCGGAGTTCCTCAGGTCCTGGAACACGAGGAGAAACAGAAACGGTGTTCAGGGGCGCAGAGAGCAGCCAACCTGCAGTACCCCCCACAGGAGCAGGACAGACAGGGTCCCGTCTCAACTCCGCCACTCACCAGCTGAACAGCCTTCATCGGCGAAGACAGGCCAGTGTAATCTAGAGGGACAGAGAGAGAGTGTGTGTGTGAGTGAGTGAAGTGTAAACGGGAAAACAACACCCAGTCAGGGAGTGAGCAGAGCTGCTTGATTCATTAACAGGTGCTGAACTCCAGCACCTCTACCAAACAGACAGAACCAGCCTTCATGCTAATGAGATGTCACCGTGTTACCAGGATGTACATTAACGAGGTCTATTCATAGATGAAAACTGAACAGGTTTGGTCCAAAATTAGTTTTATTTGCTTTGGTAGTCATGAAGCCACTGAGCGTTTCTCTGCGTGTGTGTGTGTGTGTGACCGTTGGTCTTGGCTCTCCTCAGGTTAGTCATTCTGCGCTGCTGCTCCCTCAGTAGGGCCTGCTGCTGGATTTCCAGACTGGCGTCATCATTGGGCAGCTCAGGGTACGTCTGCCGCAGCTCATTACGAGACTCACTCTCTACCAAACACACACACACACACACACACACACACACATCACATTGATGACCCCAGGCCATGAGGATGCCCCCTCCAAACACAGCCCTCATACACACGGACCCAGGACCTGCCTGACCGTGGGCAGTGTAAGGGAACAGCACTGTGTTCTGTAATAATATCGGCAACATGGCTGTAGGTGCTACACTGATATAGATTATATGGAATATGAATCTGATCTGCTCATTTGTCAAGGGCAGAGCAGCAGTGTAAGTCTGGGAGAACATGGCAGGCTGTCTTACTGCAGTCTCACCTCTGTACTTGAGCTGGTTGAAGTCCTGGACGTTGTACTGGTTAGCTGGTCTGGTGTTGGAGGGGGGCCGCCTCGCCGGCACCGGCATCCGCAGCCGTGCCATGTCAAACACGTCCAGCGGGGGGCGCACTCTGGATACACGCGCGTGAAAATTTTTTGGACACCTGACCGAATTTCACAGACTTTTTTTGCCCAAGAAATAATGGTTTCAGGTGACACTGAAAAAGATGTTGGGCTACACCGTAGCTGCAGAGGAAGGCTGCACTGGACATATGAGCACCTCCAAAAGAAATCAACGCTCACTGTGCTAATTTCATTTTAGCTTTTAATTTTTTATTTTTACTTCTCCATGAACCCTTGATACATCTACACAGCAAAGCATGTTCAAAACATTAGACTTGGATGTAAACCAAAGATGACAGACAGCTGTGTGTCTCTTATCTGAGGGGCTGGGTGAGGTACCTGCTGGTGGGGCGGACTGGGGGACCCTCCATACTGGGAACCAGTAACTGCCCCTCCAAACGACGCTGTTCACTTCTCAAGCGCCTACGCAGAGCTGACAATTCACTGATCACACCCTGCCGCTCCTCTATCACACACAAACACACCCGAGTAGGTTTACACGCGTAATTCTCTGCTGAGAGATGGTGCATTTAATAAATCAGATGTAGGCTAGTCTGAAACAATCCTAGAATAAAAGTGGAGGTGGTTCTGTCATGTTCAGAGAAGATTTACCTGCAGCTCTGATCTGGTTCCTCCGTGCAGGCACAGGTGGGGATCCCGGTGGAGAAATGGAGTAGGCCTGTGTCCACACACACACACACACACACACATACACACATACACACATACACACATACACACATACACACACACACACACACGTGCATGTGTGCAGCGCGATTATAACATCCTTATTATAGACTATAACAACTATAAACCAGGGCCATGGCTAATCGACCTCCATGAATGTGAATGTGTGTTTAGTGCGTGTGTATGTGAATGTGTGCGTATGTTTCAGTGTGTTTGTCACTCACAGAGTGAGCAGCAGAATGCTGTCTGTCCGCGGAGGGCCGTCTGTCCGCGGAGGGCCGTCTGTCCGCGGAGGGCCGTCTGTCCGCGGAGGGCCGTCTAGGTGGTTGCTGGTAGCCTAGTCTCTTTTGCAATGCTGGGATGGGTGGCGATTCTGACCTACGGTCCTTAATGTTTGAAAAACATTTTACACCATCAGAGCAGAAGCCATCAATTTGCCTACAACTAATAACTATGACAGGTAACACCACTGACAGGTAGGGGTGTGACGATGCACTCACAAGACGAGATGAGACACGATATTGGGTTCACGAGAACGAGACGAGATTTTAAGAAAACTAAAATGACAAATTATATGACTGGACAACAGACTTTTATTTAACTGAGTTACTGTTACGAATTGACCAGGCAGAGAGGGATCCAAATGCGGAAGAACACCGCTTTTATTGAAATGAGACGCTGGTACAGAAACAGGCAGGTGAATCACGAGCTCTACGACTAGTAGCAACTGCGTTTTCTTGGCGTGGTCAGGACGGTCCAGGGTCATACCGGGGGAGCAGAAGTCAGGAGGTACAGAGGGACTAGGCAGGAGACAAGGTCGGGGACGTAAGCGAGGGTCAGGACACAGGAGAGCAGACAGGTAATAGAAAGGCTTGGTACGCGGCATGAGTCGGCAATACTTCGCGACTGAGACGTGCTGGGGAAGGTGTATATGTGTGACTGAAAGGGGGCGTGGTAATGAGGGGCAGGTGGGGCTGGTTAGGGAAGATCAGGTGGCATTCCTTACAGTTACACATGCATTTTGAAATGTTTTATTATAACTCTTAACATGCATGATGTAAGCATGAACTTTTAATAAACTTCTTCCTCTACAATTGAAATTAAATTTCATAAAAGTTAAAATAAAATAAATAAAAAAATTTCTCCTTTTTTCAAGCGCAAACAATATTACAGTGAGTCCCCACTTAACGACGAGGCTAGAGACTGAAAAGTCCGTAAATTGTTAATCGTAAATACAGTATAGAAAAAACTAACAATGTTCTCGTACACAACACTCCACTGTGCTGCCACTGCTCCTCCGGGTCGTAACTCCGGTCCGTCGTTAACCAGACCCGTCGTTAAGCGGGGACTCACTGTATTATGTGCAAAACAAAAAGTTCTTCTCCGTCAATACAGAGTGCAAATATTGCATACAGAGCCTGACCAAGTATGTCACTGAATTTGCTGCAACTACACTGCCATGTTCATTTTTAAGAATATTCCCCACACTGCTCCCGATATCCTTTGCCGTCTCAACCTGCCAAAGCGCCTTTCTGTCCCTGCTACTTCTGTTCAAGTCAGATATGTTGATCTGAGTACTGAGCTGTGGTGCTGCTGTAAATGTCTCTGCATCCTGCTCATATTAAACGCAGTGTACGGCATTATTTTCATACAATCTTTGCATATGGTCTGTGTCTTATCAGTCACTCTCTTGCCATTTATCATTTCGGCCAGGTACCCAAAATGCTGCCAAACAAACGATTTGAAAGTGGCATCTTCGATAGTATTACCTGTATTTTTCGACGTAATTCTGGCTGCTTGCTGGATCACAAATCTCGCAAGACAGATTTTTAACGCGACGAGAAATCTCACTGAGATACATCGCGCGAGATGTCGTCACACGAAATCTCATCACACTCCTACTGACAGGTAATGCAATCATTCTAACGTAGTCGAGTCACCACACCTGAGCTACAGGGGCGTCCCTGACCTGCTCAAGGCGAGCCTGCCTCTCCTCCTCGTACTGCTGTCTCACAGCTTTGCTCTCACGCTCCTCTTCCTCTCTCCTCTTCCTCTCGGCCTCTCTACGGCGCTCCTCTGCCTGCCGAACCACCTCCTGGTTTTTAGCACTTTGCTGTGGAAGGAACAGAGCGCTCACACACTCCATGCTACACCCTAGACGGGAAACACTGCGAAACGCTGCATATGTACTAGAATACTAATGTACTAGCACACTATTGTACTAATGTACTAGCATAGTGGGTGTAGGTGAGCGGGGTGTAGGTATGTATGGGTGTAGGTGGGTGGGGTTTAGGTATGTATGGGTGTAGGTGGGCGGGGTGTAGATATGTAGGGGTGTAGGTGAGCAGGGTGTAGGTATGTATGGGTGTAGGTATGTATGGGTGTAGGTGGGTGGGGTGTAGGTATGTATGGGTATAGGTATGTATGGGTGTAGGTGGGCGGGGTGTAGGTATGTATGGGTGTAGGTGGGTGGGGTGTAGGTATGTATGGGTGTAGGTGGGTGGGGTATAGGTATGTATGGGTGTAGGTGGGCGGGTGTAGGTATGTATGGGTGTAGGTGAGTGGGGTTGGCGGGGTGTAGGTATGTATGGGTGTAGGTGAGCGGGGTGGGCGGGGTGTAAATATGTAGGGGAGTAGGTGAGCGGGGTGTAGGTATGTAGGGGTGTAGGTATGTATGGGTGTAGGTGAGCGGGGTGGGGGGGTGTAGGTATATATGGGTGTAGGTGGGTGGGGTGTAGATATGTATGGTTGTAGGTGGGTGGGGTGTATGTATGTATGGGTGTAGGTGAGCAGGGTGTAGGTATGTATGGGTGTAGGTATGTATGGGTGTAGGTGGGTGGGGTGTAGGTATGTATGGGTATAGGTATGTATGGGTGTAGGTGGGCGGGGTGTAGGTATGTATGGGTGTAGGTGGGTGGGGTGTAGGTATGTATGGGTGTAGGTGGGTGGGGTATAGGTATGTATGGGTGTAGGTGGGCGGGTGTAGGTATGTATGGGTGTAGGTGAGTGGGGTTGGCGGGGTGTAGGTATGTATGGGTGTAGGTGAGCGGGGTGGGCGGGGTGTAAATATGTAGGGGAGTAGGTGAGCGGGGTGTAGGTATGTAGGGGTGTAGGTATGTATGGGTGTAGGTGAGCGGGGTGGGGGGGTGTAGGTATATATGGGTGTAGGTGGGTGGGGTGTAGATATGTATGGTTGTAGGTGGGTGGGGTGTATGTATGTATGGGTGTAGGTGGGCAGGGTGTAGGTATGTATGGGTGTAGGTGGGTGGGGTGTAGGTATGTATGGGTGTAGGTGGGCGGGTGTAGGTATGTATGGGTGTAGGTGAGTGGGGTTGGCGGGGTGTAGGTATGTATGGGTGTAGGTGAGCGGGGTGGGCGGGGTGTAAATATGTAGGGGAGTAGGTGAGCGGGGTGTAGGTATGTAGGGGTGTAGGTGAGCGGGGTGGGGGGGTGTAGGTATATATGGGTGTAGGTGGGTGGGGTGTAGATATGTATGGTTGTAGGTGGGCGGGGTGTATGTATGTATGTATGGGTGTAGGTGGGCAGGGTTGGCGGGGTGTAGGTATGTAGGGGTGTAGGTGAGCAGGGTGGGTGGGGTGTAAGTATGTAGGGGTGTAGGTGAGCGGGGTGGGCGGGGTGTAAGTATGTAGGTGAGCGGGGTTGGCAGGGTGTAGGTATGTAGGGGTGCAGGTGAGCGGGGTGTAGATATGTAGGGGTGTAGGTGAGCAGGGTGTAGGTATGTATGGGTGTAGGTGGGTGGGGTGTAGATATGTAGGGGTGTAGGTGGGCGGGGTGTAGGTATGTATGGGTGTAGGTATGTATGGGTGTAGGTGGGCGGGTGTAAGTATGTAGGGGTGTAGGTGGGCGAGGTGTAAGTATGTATGGGTGTAGGTGAGCGGGCTGTGTGGGGTGTAGGTGGACGGGGTGTAAGTATGTATGGGTGTAGGTGAGCAGGGTGGGTGGGGTGTAGGTGGGCAGGGTGTAGGTATGTATAGGTGTATGTGGGCGGGGTGTAGGTATGTATGGGTGTAGGTGGGCGGGGTGTAAGTATGTATGGGTGTAGGTGGGCGGGGTGTAGGTATGTATGGGTGTAGGTGGGCGGGGTGTAGGTATGTATGGGTGTAGGTGGGCGGGTGTAAGTATGTAGGGGTGTAGGTGGGCGAGGTGTAAGTATGTATGGGTGTAGGTGAGCGGGGTGTGTGGGGTGTAGGTGGACGGGGTGTAAGTATGTATGGGTGTAGGTGAGCAGGGTGGGTGGGGTGTAGGTGGGCGGGGTGTAGGTATGTATGGGTGTAGGTGGGCGGGGTGTAGGTATGTAGGGGTGTAGGTGAGCGGGATGGGTGGGGTGTAGGTGGGCGGGGTGTAAGTATGTATGGGTATAAGTGGGTGTGTGGGGTGTAGGTGGGCAGGGAGTAAGTATGTATGGGTATAAGTGGGTGTGAGCGGGGTGGGTGGGGTGTAGGTGGGCGGGGTGTAAGTATGTATGGGTATAAGTGGGTGTGAGCAGGGTGGGTGGGGTGTAGGTGGGCGGGGTGTAAGTATGTAGGGGTATAATTGGGTGTGAGCAGGGTGGGTGGGGTGTAGGTGGGCGGGGTGTAAGTATGTAGGGTATTAGTGGGTGTGAGCAGGGTGGGTGGGGTGTAGGTGGGCGGGGTGTAAGTATGTAGGGGTATTAGTGGGTCTGAGCAGGGTGGGTGGGGTGTAGGTGGGCGGGGTGTAAGTATGTATGGGTATAAGTGGGTGTGAGCGGGGTGGGTGGGGTGTAGGTGGGCGGGGTGTAAGTATGTAGGGGTATTAGTGGGTGTGAGCGGGGTGGGTGGGGTGTAGGTGGGCGGGGTGTAAGTATGTATGGGTGTAAGTGAGTGTGAGCAGGGTCGGTGGGGTGTAGGTGGGCGGGGTGTAAGTATGTATGGGTATAAGTGGGTGTGAGCAGGGTGGGTGGGGTGTAGGTGGGCGGGGTGCAAGTATGTAGGCGTATAAGTGGGTGTGAGCAGGGTGGGTGGGGTGTAGGTGGGCGGGGTGTAAGTATGTATGGGTATAAGTGGGTGTGAGCGGGGTGGGTGGGGTGTAGGTGGGCGGGGTGCAAGTATGTAGGGATATAAGTGGGTGTGAGCAGGGTGGGTGGGGTGTAGGTGGGCGGGGTGTAAGTATGTATGGGTATAAGTGGGTGTGAGCGGGGTGGGTGGGGTGTAGGTGGGCGGGGTGTAAGTATGTAGGGGTATAAGTGGGTGTGAGCAGGGTGGGTGGGGTGTAAGTATGTATGGGTGTAAGTGGGTGTGAGCAGGGTGGGTGGGCTGTAGGTGGGCGGGGTGTAAGTATGTATGGGTATAAGTGGGTATAAGGCAGGGTGTGGGTAGGTAAGCGGTTTGGAGGAGCACCTCCATCTCTTTGCGCTTCTTCTTCTCCTGCTCCTGTTCGTACTCCTGCTGGATGCGCGCTCTCTGCTCCGCCAGCCGCCGTTCCTCCGTCTCCTCCTCCACCCTCAGCTTCTCCCTCCTCTCTGCCTCCATCTTCTTCTTCTCTTCAATCTGTGCATGGCAAAACCCAGCGAGGCCCACCCCGTCGGTCAGAGGTTGAGTGCGGGGGCGGCGGGTGGAGGTGGTGTGACGGATGTGATGGTGTACCTGCTGTCTGAGACTCTCCTTGTACTTCTCCTGCTCCTGGAGCTGAAGCGGGGAGGAGAGGTGGGTGAAGACGTTGCCTCTGGCGTGGGGAGAAGGTTGAGTGTAGGAGAAACCTAAAGAAGAGCACGAGGAGAAGCTAAGAGGCGTCGCTACAGGCAAAGGCAGCAAGCGTTACTTCACACTCTGATACGGGGCGGACCAACGTGTTTGGGGGGGGGGGGGGGGGGGGGGTTTTACCAGACACTCTGTGTGTGTCAGCGTCCCTGGCCTCCACTCTGGGGATTGGCCCAACTCCAGCTACACTTCTGACTGCTGCTCGGGGGCGGGACTCTGGGTTTATATACGCCTCCTCATTGGTCCTGTGCATGCGCTTCAGATCACCTGCAAGCAGACAAGTGTTACAGCTACTGCTTGAAGGTTTGAACTGCAGTTGTACCATGTGCCTTCAGCGTAATCAGAGTAAAAGGAGGACGAGTGGTTAGCATGGGCACGTTGATGCACCCATCAGCACTCAGCTGAGGAACACCACACACACACACACACACACACACACACACACGGGAGTGGCCTTACTGATGAGGTTTCCTCGGTCGTCCCTGAGTGGAGCTCCGCCCCCTCCTCTGCCCCAGGGTTCATAGGCTTTCATCTCCAGCTCCAGCTTAGCGTTGTAGCGTGCTAGATCCTCCCTCTCACGCCGCCTCCTCTCCTGCCCCTCCTCTATCTGCACCATGGGGCATTTAAAATCACTGCCAGTTTTTCAGTGGTTATGTTTTTGCTTCAACACCATGCTGCCACACGTCACGTGAAACACGAGACGCCACGTTTAAAGCCACTTGGCCAGACCTTTTCCTGACCAAACACTGCACTCACTAAACTGTCTCAGTGCTTCCTGTCCCTCCAGTATCACTAGGGGGCAGTGGTGCACACATACCCAGGGTGGGCAGCCCTAGCCAGCTGCCCAGGCAGTTGGGGTTAAGTGCCTTGCTCAAGGGCACTTCAGTCATGGCCTAGGGCAGGGGTGCCCACAGTTTTCAGCTTGCGAGCTACTTATAAGATGACCAGGTCAGAAAGATCTACCGGGGTGGCGGCGAACGTAATTTGTCGAGCGGGGGGGGGGTGGCGAACGTAATTTGTTGAGCGGGGGGGGGGGGGGGGGTGGCGAACGTAATTTGTTGAGTGGATTGCAGATTGGCTACCGTGAATGTCAATCAAAATACAACCGTCAGTGCAGATGTGCGATTCATCTACTACTATTTTATGTGACGCGATCTACGCACATTCCTTCGCGATCGACCGACACTTCCTTCGCGATCGACCGGTCGATCGCGATCGACGTAATGAGCACCCCTGGCCTAGGGCCTTGGAATCAAACCCACAACCCTCCAGTCACAAGACCGTTTCCCTAGCCAAGAGGCCATGACTGCCCCAATCCATAATACACATAAAACAATGTTCATAAAACACAGTTCATTCATCAGTTGGTACTCCGGCACGATTCAGCATGCCACAGCTGGGTGTCATGCTCACATGATTTAATGATTTAAAACAGACATTACTGACAAGCCTGAGGTGCCAATCGTTTACACTTTATACAGCGTACCTGTTGTTTGAGGGCTTCCTTATAGCTTAGAGCAGCAGTCTTGGTTTGATGGTACCCTGCTAAAAATGGCCCAGACAGGGCACCGCCATGCTGGGAAGATGATCTAGAAGGAAATGATGATGCCTCTCACTTATGGGTTTAAATGGTGAGGTAGACATCATTGCAATACACTCTGACATTTCTTACATTTTTCATTAAAATGCCTATAACCTTAAACCAGGAAGCCAGTTTGAAGCCTGTTAACCCCAAACAACAATGTGGTGGAATGGTGCCAAACAGCATGACTATAGAAATGTATTCAAATTCAAATGGATAGTTCATAGCTAACAACTCCTACTAACTCCAATTAATCATTTATCTTAAGTGTTAAGAGACACATGAGCACACTAGATGCTATGTGGCTGTTGAGTTCAGCCAGGATCTCAGGCAGAAACATCAAGTGAAAGTCATTTAGTAAAAGGCCAAGATGAATCTATGGTCACGAAGCAAGGACTCATTAAATACTGAGCTGAAGCCCCAGAAAGCCCCCCTGTGGTGAAGATAAAGTGTTTTTGAATAAGCAGATGCAGGATTGTTTATTTAATGATAGGCAGAAGAAGGGGCACCTACTGCACAAGGACCCCAGCAGGAGGCTGTTGGATGGATGCACGAGCTGGAAGATCAGGCAATGTCTGGACTACATCTGTGGGAGGTCCATCTAACAAACAAACAAACAAACAAACAAACAAACAAACAAACACATACACACTTTTTACAGAAAAAGACTGCAGAGATGCAATGCATGATGACCGAACAGATGAATACATCTTGTATCTACAGAGGACCTTTTCAATGAGTTGTCTTGATTCAAATGGCCATTTTAACTGATTAGAAAGGCGTGGTTTATGAACCATAACCCCAGCGTCTTGCTGTGTTCTGGGTCAGCAAGTCTGCAGAATACAGCCACGCCCATGCTGTAATATTAAACATCTGAGGTGTCAGGACAGCTCAGGGCTCATACTGCTAGACCGGCCGAAATTTTGAGCCAATTCCAGACACATTAAAATGCAGGAATTAAAACACATGTGCTTCTGTGGAGCAATAGTTCACCATGAGCACAAAGACCTAGGAAGGAGGATGATGGTGGTACTTGGTAACTCTGATAAAATGTCCCAGACAGGAGACGTTGCTAGGTGGATATTAAAACCTGTAGTCCACAGGGCACAAGCGCCAACACATTTTCTGACAATGGCTTACTGGATTGTTACAGTTGCATCGTTACAGCATTGTTACAGTTACATTGTTCACATTCAGGTTCTGCATTGCACCAAATCACTATTCCGTGATGGTAGCGTTCCCTGCTAGAACATTTTGTTCAACTGCCGAATGCCTTGAGAAGGTCTGCTACACATGTTCAGGTTAGTGAATTACACTCTAAACCAGGGCTATTCAACTGGCGGCCCGCGGGCCAGATCTGGCCCATCTCCCCATAAATAATAACAAATTATGTTCGCTACCCCAGTCAACAATTTACGTTCGCTTCAATTTTACATCCACTATGACAGTATTGGTGTAGGTCTGAAAATTGTCTGGCCCACAGGTCAGAGCTCTCTGCCAAATCTGGCCCGCAGAAAAATATATTTGAATAGCCCTGCTCTAAACTCTAAAACGTAAGAGAAATATGACAGTTCGGGGCAACACGGACAGTTTAATGTGGTAAAACTGTGAGAGAAATGAGATGAAGTGAAACGCACTCACAGGGGAGGTTATGGTCTAGGGGGTTCCTGGCTCCGAAGTAATAGTAGGCCTCGTCATATGGTGTGCTGAAGGCCTCTGACAGAGAGGGTGCCCGTGGAGGCAGGGGTTCTGTAACTCTGACACCACAGCCCACAAAGGTCACCAGGAATTCAACTAACTCATCAGCATTTCAGATTCAAATTCATAGGTCAACTGATAAAAACACTGCCTGTATTTCTAATTCATGAAGGAGAGGTACAGAATTTGACCAGTAGGGGTCGCTCTCGCTCCCTCACATGGTCATGTAGGGAGAATTAATTCACTCTGTGTTAAACGAGTGCTTAACTAATCTCATGAACTGGGCTCAGAGGAAATATGTCGTCCTCGCCTTGTGAAACTGAAGATACACTCATGCAATGCACAGAGGAAAACCAAAATGAACAAATGTTTTTAACAGACATAAAAAAATGTAACAAAGGATTTGGTGTCGAGAATGAAGTGAAAATGTTTCATGTGAATGAAACACAAGCAGCAGAATTTGGGGACACGTTATGAAGCGTACCTCGGGGCAACCATCTCTCCCAGAGCTCCTGAGAGGCTCTTGTGAAAGTCTTCGGAAAAAGGGGAGGTCCCCACCGCTCTGTCCCCACCGCCTGGCCTAGCCCCTAACTCCACCTCCAAGGCGTCACCCAGGTGCCCTAGAGCTGCACTGTAATCCAGGATGGGAGACTGGAAGGCCACACGGGGCCTTTCGGGGGGCTCCGTCTCCGCCGGCCTGCGCAGAGAGGTCTCTCCCTGGACACGCCCGTCCTGCCGTCTGCCTTCGTGGTCCCTCCTGACAGCACCAAACTGCTTGATGCGGTCAGGCTGAGGAATGTCAGACAAGCACACCATCATGTACCGGGATGAAAAACAAGGCATCACTGACTGAGATCACAGATCAGATAAATCTGGAGTGTGTTCGCAGTGTTGCAAAGCTTTAAACAAAGCACGTCTGCCCTCTCCTGAGCAGATACAGCCACACAAGACCACTACACTAGGTTTTTCTTTCAGATCGTCAGTACCTGTTTCTCTGGGTCTGTGGCACCTGTAGCAGCAACTTTTAACTCCAGCTCCTTTTCCCTACAAAAGATCCAGACAATGTAATCAAACAGCATTTCAGATTAAAATCCATCCAACAGCTTACAATGAATCTGGGGAACTCATTACAGAGGTGTGTGGATACTCAGTAATGACTGATACTCAGATACTCAGTGTATACTCAGTAATAACTATGCTGGACCGCACTGATATTTTTACAAATCAATTAGCTTGTGTATTTATGATACTGGTAAACAATTAAAACACAATTGTAAAATACACCAGGAAGTAATGAAATAAGTATAAACTGATTTAAGGTTTTTCTTTGCCAGTAACAATTATCTGACATAATATAAAGGAACAAATTAACATTAAGACAAGGGCTCCATCCAAAATGCCGTACTTCCCCCCCTATACACCAGAGCAGTACGAGATAAAGGGTAGTGTGTCCGAATGCACAGTAGGCATTAAACAGTAAGTGAAAAGTACCCAGATGGCTTACTGAATCTGGAGCCATTTGAAGTATGCGATTTCAGCCCACTGTCCTATCCCATGATTCAACTGGAGAACTATGAAAGTGTGACGTCATGTGTCATATGACACGGGTAAGATGACGGACGTAGTATGTCCGAGGTTGTATGCATGCTGCCCAGTCGGCTACAGAAAGAACGCACTACATTTAAGTGTACTGCGTACTGCTTAAGTAAGCCATTTCTGATTCAGCCCTGGTTTCAGAGCTGGAGTTTCAGAGCCTAGATCAGGGTGAGGCTGCTGGCTGTCTATTATGGGCTAACGTGAAATGAGACACGATCAGTCACACAACGTATGCCTCCCTGCACACGTCACAGCACACACACACACCACAGGTCTCCCTGCACACACACACACACACACGCGCGCGTCTTTGTGTCCGTAAATGCACACACTTCATCTTATTCTTCCGCTGCTCAGCCATTTGTTCCAGCAGCTCCTGTCTGTACCGCTCCTTCCTCCTCTTCACGGCCTCCTCCTCCTCAACGGTACCTTGGTATTGGAAAAGTAGTATTGAGCAGTCATGCAGTCATGTTAGTGAAGAACTAAAGGTTCTAGTCTTACCAATGATGAGTCCCGTGGCAAAGTCAGCCATGTTCTTGTTGCTGGCTCTGGTCTGAGCTGGGGGTGGGGCCTGTGAACTGCAGTGATGCCACAGAGGCAGGTAAACCACGAGCCACTCCCATACACACCTCACACACAAATGGCTCAGATCCACACGATCAGATCACAACACCTCCCTGCAGCACCTAGAGAGCCATTTGAGAGTGGCCTGCAGGGTCGGTTCCAGTCTCATCAGATCAGTGCGCTGCAGTGCCAGACTGTCCAGTGAATCTCACTACAGGGAGCTGACACACTCCTCCAGCTTACCCATCCTGACTGAGGTTAACCGTTTTACTGAAGGACTCACAGAAACAGTGAACATCAATGGAATTCCTGTTCAAACCGGCCTCCCATCACCACTCCCACAGCAGACATAGCCCCGCCTTCCATCACCACTCCCACAGAAGACATAGCCCCGCCTCCCATCACCACTCCCACAGCAGACATAGCCCCGCCTCCCACCACCACTCCCACAGCAGACATAGCCCCGCCTTCCATCACCACTCCCACAGCAGACATAGCCCCGCCTTCCATCACCACTCCCACAGCAGACATTGCCCCGCCTTCCATCACCACTCCCACAGAAGACATAGCCCCGCCTCCCATCACCACTCCCACAGCAGACATAGCCCCGCCTCCCACCACCACTCCCACAGCAGACATAGCCCCGCCTTCCATCACCACTCCCACAGCAGACATAGCCCCGCCTTCCATCACCACTCCCACAGCAGACATAGCCCCGCCTTCCATCACCACTCCCACAGCAGACATTGCCCCTCCTCCCATCACCACTCCCACAGCAGACATAGCCCCGCCTCCCACCACCACTCCCACAGCAGACATAGCCCCGCCTCCCACCACCACTCCCACAGCAGACATAGCCCCGCCTCCCACCACCACTCCCACAGCAGACATAGCCCCGCCTCCCACCACCACTCCCACAGCAGACACAGATCAATAGGAGCAGATTTATGTATGCGTTGCAGCTCTCGGCTGGAATGAACAGCCTCTTCAGCTTTTTTCATTTAAGACCTAAACTTCAAAGACCCAACGCCTGTAATTGCTGGAGCTCATTACCTGGTGTTAAGTGCCATCAGAGGGGTCCCTCGGCCATCCTCCTCCTCATCCTCATTAACCGCAGAAGCTGCTGCCAGTTTGGTCTCTTGGGCAGCTCTGTTTGGTGGGACAGCAAAGAGCTTAACCAGAGAAACTCTAGGGATGCTAATGAAGTCTTATGCAGGGACTTACAAATAATTACAAGATTAGAAGACTACTTGAGGACTAGTCATGTGTAAATGTGTCATCTGGTGTTGTGAGGGACCTGTGAGTTCTGCGACGAGGCCTCCTCTGTCTCCTTCTTTCTCCAGCTTGTGGAGGATTCTGCTGAAGCCTGTGCTTCCTCCTGAGGAGCTTAAGCTCCTCCGGTTCCTCAGAATGCAGATCCTCCTCAGAGCTGTAGCGCTCTGCGTGGAGGCCGGCCCTCCCGTCCTCACGTCTCTCCTCCCAGTGTCTCCTGGGTGGCCTCCGGCCAACCATCCCAGCACCAGCCTCTCCCCCGAGGGAGGGCGCCCTCTCTGGGCTCGGGATGTCCCTGCGGCCTCGGGGCTCTAGAGGAGCACGTGGGCGGTTCGACGGAGCGGTGCTTAAAGGGTCCTTACCTACAGCCTGGAGCCATACAGACACGCCAAACATGAGGGAGGGAACACTGTAGCCATCAGACCCATAGAGATTTGATCAGTCAACAGCCAAAGTGTGTCCGTCACAAAGGAGGTAAAACGTGCTTCACGGAGGTGAAGTTCACTCAAACCCGTTCAGTGTTTCTGTGGCTCCTCTGGCACTCTGACAACACTAGTCCCTGATTCCCTCATAAGTGTACCACAACCTCTCCTCAAAGCCAGAACATAAACAAGCCTAACAAATCCACAGAAGATTCCCATTAGTAATACATTACAAAACACAAAGACTCCCAGATCAATCTATCAGGTAAGAAAAGGTTGATGTCCTGCCCTATGATGACTTTCTTGGGCTGAATTAAGACCAATGACATTACTGATAAAGCCCAACATTTACAAACAAATGAGAAATTAGTGGTTTGTAATTAAATGTCTATAAAAATAGTTTTATATCAGACAGACAGCAAAGCATGCCAAAATCCCGGTCATAATAACTAGTTCACTAGTCGAGTAAGGAAGAATGTCCTTCTAGTGTAGAGTAACGCACCCAAATGTCAACTCATTCAATTGCAATCGGACACCAAATCTCGAACAGTGTAAATATATCCAAGCAAGCAATTCCCAGTTCATTTGAAGTAACAGGTCAGTCATGCCATTTATTACGGTTAATAAGAGAAAGCTACAGGGTTGGGAGTTACACATTTCTGTTTATGGGGCAGTCATGGCCTGGTGGTTAGGGAACTGGTATTGTGACCGGAGGGTCGTGGGTTCGATTCCCAGACCTGAGGCCATGAATGAATGAATGAATGAATGAATGACTGAGGTGCCCTTGAGCAAGGCACCTAACCCCAACTGTTCCCCGGGCGCCGGGCTAGGACTGACCACCGCTCTGGGCATGTGTGATCCACAGCCCCCTAGTAATCACTAGTGTGTGTGTGTGTGTGTGTTCTAACTGCACAGATGGGTTAAAAGCGGAGGACAAATTTCGATTGTGGTGTAAAAATCACAATTGACAAAATATGGCACATTTACATTTTACATTTCATCTGCTAATCAGCTGTGTCACCTCAGACACACACCTCCCTCAGACACATGCATACCTAACACACATGCAAACCTCACACACACACACCTCCCTCACACACACATACACCTCCCTCACACACACATACACCTCCCTCTCACACACACACACCTCCCTCACACACACACACCTCCCTCACACACATACCTCTGCCACATAGCGCCTGTAGTCGTATCGCAGCTCCTCCTTGAGCCTCTGATTCTTGCGCTCATACTCCTCTCCCAACTGCAAACTCAGACCACGGGCCTCCTCTGAGAGCCCGAACAAAAACAGAGCATCATGTTACTAACGCGGCGTCCAACACGAACAGGGAAAGCCGGGTATGTGAGAAACAACAGAAGACAGTTCATGCTTTAACTCGCCTTTATTCTGCTCAGGGTGTGATGTGACTCTGCTATGCCGCTCTGTGTTTTCCTTCTCAGTACTTTTATCCAAAGTCGACTGAGAAAAGCAAATGTAGGTTTGGTGATTCCCTGAATAGCCTACTTAGCTAAGCTCAATCAAAAATGAATCACACAGCCCAAACACAAGCTTAACTCTGACGAGACGAGATAAATCACCTTCATGTCCATGTAAGGTATGAAAGTCTTTTCTGGTGCTATCTTTGCCTTCTCTTGGGCAAAGCTGTCGGTCTTCCAAGCACCCATACTGGCACCGGTTTATCAAGAGCTAGCAAATGATTTTAAAAGCTGTTTGATAGAAGATAAATCTATGTACCCAATGCGCGTCCTGAAGTACGATCAAATATAGTTTCGTTCAGATTGAGAGAGTAAACATGCGAGTTACATCAGTGGTAGAGTTCCAACAACACAGGCGCCAAAGCACGGAGCGTCACCAGGGTATCCAGGCAACGGCGCCATACAACACAGCGCTCGCGGCTTGTGCTAGCGTGCGCTAGCTAACCACTCTTCTTAAAGTTGCTAGACGTTCGATAATCCACAGATCAGCGTTCGCGCCGTACTAGAAAACTACGTCGTCTTACTAGAAAACGACAACGAGCAATCATAAACACGTCGAAGAAAGTCACACATTCTGTAATTGTGTCCCGACCTCCATTATTCGAAGACCTATAAATAGATTTGAAAGCAGCAGCTTCGTCCGCCGCGCCAGGTTCGCTGGTTATCTGGCGTAATAGCGGCGGTGGGAAGTTTTTTTTAGCAATCGGTTGCCTTTCAAAATAAAAGTATTTTATTGTAAACGTTTGAACGTCTCCTAAAATATTACATTGCTGCAAACAACTAGGCTGTAATGTGTAATGTATATATACATCCATCCATCCATTATCTGAACCGCTTAATCCCGCTAGTCGGGGTCACGGGGGTATATATACATATATATGTAAATATAGTGTCTTCTCTATGTAAACTAACATTTAATGCCAGTTTAATGTGTGCAATGTAGTGTGTCTAAGCAGTGATGAAAGATGAAAAGTGATGAAAATTTGATGAAAAGTGATGAAATTTTACAGTTTTGAAAAATACTTTTGTTGGGTATACACTTTTGTGTAAAAGGTCAATAAAGAATTTTGGAACAGTATGGAAGGGAAATGACATTAGCTTTAATAAACATGTGAAGGGTTTGCTTTATGTTACTTAAAAATGTTTCTCTGGATAAAAGCTTCTACTAAATGCTGTTAATGTACATGTGTTTTGCAGTTTGCTGTTTTTCTTGGTAAATTCTTGTACCTTTATTGTTGTTTGTTGGCAGGAGTATAGTTTACATTGTTATTTAGAATTCTTGATGATCTGAGATGGATCATTTCATTTGAAACCCTTGCCAGTAGGTCTATTAGGAGTGTAAACATTTGAAACCCTTGCCAGTAGGTATATTGGGAGTGTAAACATTTGTAACCCTTGCCAGTAAGTATACTGGGAGTGTATATCTGTTGTGTATTATTTTATTTTTTAACATGAACATGGTGAGAGCAGCAGTCTCAGTGACACAACTGAGGTGCATCTCATTGCATCATTTTATGATCATTTTCCCTACCACCCACACACCCGATCACACGGTGCATTTTTATTCTATAGATTGGCATTATATGTACAGTTGCTCATCCACCTGTAGTCCCATTTACAGACCCTGACCCTCCCAAGCACTCTAACTTAATTTGTCTTTGCTACTTTACATCTAATTTTGTGACTAAGCTGCTGTCACTAAAGCACCTGCACTACCTTTGACTAGCCACCAGAGGACATACTCGCTACCTACCTGCAGTCAAGGCAACCACACTCCTATCCCTCATCTCTGATATTCTGACTCTGTAGAGACTGCCTGATGCCACGTCCAGTTTGTGAAGCACCACCAGTTCTTTCACAATGAGATGCTGTATGCATTTTTGCTTATGTATGTATTTCCTTCTGGCTCTGATCAATCTTATAGTTGTTGTACTCTTACATTGACTCTGAATTCAGGTTTCTCTGTCTGTTAACTATTATAATCCTGTAAATTGATCCCAGAAAACTGCACAGATCTTCTCTAAGATGGTAGACTGTAACTGTGGGCTTCTCCTCAAATAGATGTCTGAAGGTAAAGAGGTAAAAGCAGTCCCCACGTTTGAGAAAAGTATCTGCTGTTAAGTTTGTATTTCTGGGTCCGTATTTATCAAACTTCTTAGAATTACTCCTAAGAATGCTGCTAAGAATTGACTTATGTCTAAAATAATTCTTAGTTAAAAGCTGAGACTAAAAGTTAGTTATCAAGCCTCTCAGTCTCACTTTAAGCGAAGTGTAGGAGTAATTCTTGAGTGTCAGTCCCTGGCTGTGCCGCAAAGCTGATATTATATATTATAAAGGTTAATAAAGTTTAATAAAGTTTAATGACCAGCGGTCAACTTGTACAAAGACAAGACATACATAGACAAACAAACAAGCCTCAGGTGAGACGGATCGCGGGCTCCGCCCACCTGAGAGACAAACACAACACAACAACAACCAGACAACTGCCGCTGTGGACGGAGGCAACCAGTAGGGGGGGACGTGACAATGTAAATGCTCATTTGCTTCCGCTTTTCAGGAGCTGTGATCTAAAAATTCACATCTGCAGGTTCCATTTGGCTTGAAGAATTCAGGTCCTCCTACAGATATGAGTAGAAATAGTGTTGAGTGGTATTTAATTACATCTACTTGAAATGCATATTTTATAACATTCTGTTTATTGAAAGCAAATGTTAGGCTTGTTGCACTGTAGCTTTGCTCACCATAGCTAACATGGCCTCCACCTCCTCAATTAGCTTATCACAGTCATTGACACAGGAAACTGCAGTCTTATTAGTCAATGGAGCTTGACTCTTTCCAGGAGCTGTGATCAGCAAATTCACATCTGCAGGTTCCATTTGTCTCGAAGAAGCCAGCTCCTGCAGATATGAGTAGAAATAGTGTTGAGTGGTATTTAATTACATCTACTTGAAATGCATATTTTATAACATTCTGTTTATTGAAAGCAAATGTTATGCTTGTTGCACTGTAGCTTTGCTCACCATAGCTAACATGGCCTCCACCTCCTCAATCAGCTTATCACAGTCATTGGCACAGGAAACTGCAGTCTTATTAGTCTATGAGTAAAAATAGTGTTGAGTGGTATTTAATTACATCTACTTGAAATGCATATTTAATAACATTCTGTTTATTGAAAGCAAATGTTAGGCTTGTTGCACTGTAGCTTTGCTCACCTTAGCAAACATGGCCTCCGCCTCCTCAATCAGTTTATCCCAGTCATTGGCACAGGAAACTGCAGTCTTATTAGTCAACAAAGCTTGACTCTTTCTAAGAGCTGTGATCTGAAAATAAACATCTGCAGGTTCAATTTTTCTCGAAGAAGCCAGCTCATGCAGATATGAGTAGAAATAGTGTTGAGTGGTATTTAATTACATCTACTTGAAATGCATATTTTATAACATTCTGTTTATTGAAAGCAAATGTTAGGCTTGTTGCACTGTAGCTTTGCTCACCTTAGCAAACATGGCCTCCACCTCCTCAATCAGCTTATCCCAGTCATTGGCACAGGAAACTGCAGTCTTATTAGTCTATGAGTAAAAATAGTGTTGAGTGGTATTTAATTACATCTACTTGAAATGCATATTTAATAACATTCTGTTTATTGAAAGCAAATGTTAGGCTTGTTGCACTGTAGCTTTGCTCACCTTAGCAAACATGGCCTCCACCTCCTCAATCAGCTTATCACAGTCATTGGCACAGGAAACTGCAGTCTTATTAGTCAACAGAGTTTGACTCTTTCCAGGAGCTGTGATCTTAAAATGAACATCTGCAGGTTCCATTTTTCTCGAAGAAGCCTGGACCATCTGCAGATATGATTAGAAACATAATTACATTTTGATAGATTTTACATATAAATAGGCTATGTAATTTGTAACAAACAAGATACTTTTGGGTTCAGTACTGTTATATGAAAAACTAAAAATATGTTTAACAGCTAACCTATATAGGAGAGGTTATATTAGGTTGTCAGTGAAATTTGCTAATGTCATTTAAGATCACATAAGAACATTATGATTTAGTACATTAACAGAAAATCTGTTCTCTTATTTTTTGCATGTTTTGTCCCTTGTCTTAGCATGACTTTATATGTGTTCATTTGTCTTGGTTACACTTTACTTACTGTGTCTGGATCAACACTCGCAGTAGTCAAGCCATCCTTTTTCACATATTTTTTTCTGGTGTCTGTTTTAAAAGCAACAGAAAATGTTATGTTAGCGTTGCTGACATGGACGTAGTTTTGATTTCATAAGTGGGGGGGACACAACCTGGGGTGGCGAACTGTTGAGCGGGGGGGGGGGGGGGGGGGGGTTGAATGAAAATTGTTGAGCGCTGTGAACAAAAATTGTTGAGCGGGGGGGGGGGGGGCTCGGAGCTGCATGATCCTAGTGCTAGATTTGTCGCTATTTGGATATTGTTTTTTTAACCGTTAAAAAGTGGGGGGGACATGACTTCGTCGCTACTTAAATATTTGGTTTTAACTGTAAAAACTGGGGGGGACCAAAACCGGCTTTTGAAAAAGTGGGGGGGACATGTCCCCCCCGTCCCCCCCCAAAACTACGTCCGTGGTTGCTGAGATACTTTCTAGAATACTTTAATGCACATTGAATGGGAACACACATATAACTTTTGTCGGCCTAACCCTAATCAGAAAATTAGTGGCTGTCATTATTGTTACCCTTATGTATGTCCGCATCTGAGGTGGTGTTCCGTTTCTTCAAACCCTTCCGACCGCAGCAAGTGAACAGCAGCAAAAGCTGCGTGAAGATTCTGGCAGAGATGTGGTCTCGGTTCTTGCCGTTTTTCTTCTTCCTATATTGACCCAATATCCTAGGCTTTTTCTTTTCATGCTCTTCAGAAGAAACACTTTTCTTATGTTGGGATTTGGACTGACCCATAATCTGTTTTGTATAAGTGTAACGAGGACTATTTAATAACACAAGAGCTCGGTTGTCGAAAACGTAGAAATGTCATCTGGACTAAAAAAATGATTCCACCGTACCTGACCAGTTCTAGAATCTGTTATATTGCATTATGTCATAATCGCGCATCAAAATGCATTATTATGCCACGTCAGGTCTCCAATTATTTTTTAAACATATATTTACACCCACATTTAAGAGAAAATTATGAACAAACGTTTCACTTTCTTAATCATCACCTTTTTTGGCTCGTAGTGGTTCAATTCTATATGTTCTGTATGTTTGATAAGCTCTATTTTGCACTTTTATCAGGTTTTCTGCTTTCAAAGTATTCATCGCAAATCAAATCTATTTATGCTTGTTAATATCATATTTTATTCACGGAATAAATGGACAAATCGATAAGATGATGTTCATAAAACCGAGATAGAAACGTTGCGTTTGAGACTTTCTTTGAAAACTGGAACTGACGCATGTGAAGCTGGTTGGCGAACGTAAATTGTTACCGGGCGGGGTGTAAAATGGACACAAATTAAGTATTAATTTAGTATTCGGCGTGAGAAATCGGATGTGTGGCGTGAGAGCGTGTGAGGACAGTCAAATGCGTGTGTCTCACGCTCAATGCGTGAGAGTTGGCAACCCTGTGAGACGTTCCTTACGTGTGCGAAGATATTGCATATTCTGAAAAAGGCCTAGCCAGCATTCTCTTAACCATACTTGATATAACAACATACAAACTGTATTGGAAGCCATAGCCTTGCAGGCTTTTCATCAGGGCTGTCGAGTATACTCTTAAGAACCAATGTGTCATTTTTTTCTACACGTCTACTGTGTCGGAAGTACTTTTACACATTTTGTGCCAATCCTGGATACTTAACACACGTGTAATATATCGACATAATTCACCTACACATTTGTGTGTTAATCTTAAAAAATTACATTTATATCAGAAAAATAATCAATTGATTTTACTAGAACTAAAAACTATTTAAAAACTAGAGTTTTTAGTATTAAATGATTTCCCCTCAAACAGAAAAACTTCTAAAAAAAAATAAAACGAATACTTGAACCTATCATGTCTCTCCAGTCCAGTTTTTCTAAATTGTTAACCATTGCCTCGCTCTTTTTGGTCGTCGGTGGCCAGGATGGAAGATGGCCCTGATCTATCGGTAAGTATTTTAAATTATATAAACCTTTGGGATTCAAAAATATAATATATCTAACAAGCGAAACCGGTGGAAATGGTTAAGCTAGAGCTAGGTTAGTGTAAATAGCTGTACTGCATAATTCAGTCATGAAATGGTGCCAAAATATATTGACTGGTTGATAGCCTACCTCAGTAGCTTGTTGTGGAGTTGGAGGAGAATATGGTCACTTTAGCTGCTGAGGTATGAGCTACTGTCAACCTGTTTTTTTTTTTTTTACCAATTTGATAGACAAAACGATGCTGCAGTACAGTAACAGGTTCTCCACTTTCTCAGTGTTACTAAAGCAGTATTTGGTGTATTAAGTATTTCGTGACCTGGTTTTCCTACTGTAATGAAGGATCTTTAAGGATGAGAAAGAATATTTAAGGAAGATCTATGGTGTTTACAGCACAGATCATCTCATTGAGAAAGCAACAGCAGAACAACCTGGATATATTGTAGAACGAATACTGAAATGTAACACATTTTCAGGAATTTGTTAATATAGATCAGTAGTGGCCAACCCACGGCTCTTCAACCCACTCACACTAGGGCCATTAGAACCGAGCTGAGTCCAGGTCCGATTGAGCAGAGGTCTGTGCCGTGGCCCGGTTACTTCATCAGCTCTGAGGGCGACAGACTGCTACATCTTCGTGGTGCGCGGTTTGTTTACAAGCCTAGCGAGCCACGAACACTTTTAAAACCGGTGTAGTGGAAAACGGGATACCAGCGGTGCTGAAAGGCTTCTACCTGTGACAGGTCACGGTTCAGACCATCAGCTGTGATGAGATGCCGAACATACAGCACTGATGACTGACGAATGTCACACTTGTCGTAGTTAAGCTTCAAATTGTAGCTTGTGGCTCTCTCGCCTACCCGCTGGAGGAATTTGTCATGCTTTTCTGTTCATATTTTGGAGGACACTGCATTGTTTCCACACTCAGAGTACTGAATGCTCTCGACATACTACTGCCCAAAGATTCAGCTTGCAACAATATGATCACACAGTGCCAGGACACTTGGCAGGACTCTTTACTTGGTTCCACTAATGCTGTGGGTGTTTACCACGGCTTTTGGTAGTGCTTTTATTCATGTACTTGTAGCTACTACAGACACTTGCACTACAGATACAGTCAGGTCTTCGGCATTGTCCATTGTCTTGGGCATGCTTTCCTAACTCTTGCTATAACCTTATATAAGTAGTGAACTTGGTGAAACACTTAGATGGGTCTTCCTTTTCACCGTCTCTCCATTCGAGTGTTTTCTATATTTTTTGACCTTGCTCACCAGTCCATGTGCATGGCCTGCATGCTGCCTAGCTAATAGTTCAGAAAGGGGACCCGTCAAATACAAATGTCATCTGTCTTTGAAACTGTTCAAACTCCTGATATTTGTTCAGTCAGCTGAATCCCAGTCTATTTTGGGCTACTCAAATTGCGAAGCTGACATTACTACCTAATTTTCTATTCTTGATAGACTTATTGTAAGATTAACTTGGAACAGGATAGAACCAGCGCAGGTAAAGGACCTATAAACCCTGTGTGTAGCTTCATGGAGGGCAGCTTGAGCCACAGACCCTTTCTGGAAAGCCACACTAGTTGATTCAATCGCAAATTAGGAACTGGTCTCCAGTGATGGTCAGTCATAACTTTTTAGTAGTGGACAGCTCTCTGGAGGTCTCCTATGTCTGAGCACTCTGCACCCAAGTATCAATGGCTGTGACATCTGAGGGTTCACTTGACTGGTGAAGAATGGTGGCTGGAAGCCTAGAACACACTGAAAGGGCACAAGAATTTAGTACATCAAGTAGTGTAGGCAGCATAGTTGTCCTACAACTCTAGTTTAAGCATTGACCAGTGAATGTTGGGCACACCCTGGCCTGGCCATGTGTCTAACAAAAAAATGACAAAGGTACTGACGTCCAGATTAAACCTGAGGAGTGGCTCAAAGTGGTAGATGTGTGAAACCTGACACTTGGATTGACTCCCTGATTCTGAGAAATGGAACACAGCTTGGATTAAGAACGGTAGTTTCCGTGGTAGTGGCTTTTCCGTGGTTCCTGCAAAGCTGTAGGAAAAACAGACAAGAGGACACCCACTCTCCTTCATTCCCTCATCAGCTGGGAAGGGTTTCTGAGTCTGGTCCTGAGTGATCTCTGTGATTGCCTATGTAGTGGACACTATTATGCATGGAGGAAGAATGGACCGGATAGAATGGGAACTTTGGGTGTCGCCAGGGTTTTGGCCTGGGTGTTTTTCTACTGTGGGCAGTAAGTGTGAAGTGAAGCCATGTGAAAAACAAAGCCCATGTAACCTGACTCATTTTCACCCGTCAGACAGGTTTACAATATTCCTTCAGCTGGGCTAAGTGAAGGAAAAATTACAAAAAGGGGTGAAGTTTAGGAGCCTGTGCCTGTCTCTGATCTCAGATGCATCACACTCCTACTAAAAAAGCCTGGGGGGATCAGTGTGAGCACGATTTGGGGCAGAAGTGAGCAGCTTCTTCAGGGTATCAAAGGCCCGTTCTGCTGCCTCAGCCCACTTTAGGACGTTTCCCTTAAGGAGGATGGTAAGGTTACAGCTTCTGACCTGAAGCTCCTGGAAAAGTATCTATAAAGTTCTGCAAAGCCCACGTTTAATTGGCAGCAAGTCATGATTCTTTTGTGTGCATAGTGAGAAGTGATTGAGACCACCATCAGTATTCTTGGGAGGAATACTCAGACTGTGAGAGCTGCTAGTGCATTAGACGTTTTTGTGTGTTAGTCATTGTATTAAGATTATATGAATGTTTTAAATTACTTGTGAGTGAAACAGGGTGGACACTGATGGTAATGATAATGTATAATGTATTGATATGTATTGAATGAATTGCTGGTTTAATGCAGGAGTGTAAGTGGGGACTGGTAAGTAAAATGGAAATTCTTTGGAAGTCACCAAGTCCTTGTAAAACGCCGGTCATCACCAAGTCCTTGTAAGACACCAGCCATCACCAAGTCCAAAGCCAGATGTTTTGTGGTTTGTGTGGATTGTCAGGTCCCTGCATTGTTTTAATTGTTCTGTTTTAAAGGTAATGGTAGTTTTACTGTTATAGATATAACTGATGAATCAAAAAGGCTGGAAAGATGTGTGAAAAATGTTTGACTCAAAGACGAGTCATCAGTTCTTGGGCTATAAATATTTGAAATAGTTAATATGTTATTTACATGTGTTAATATTTATTTTAATAAAAAGTCCTTTTGAATTTGTTTATTGTGACATTGTGTGAAAATGAATGTTTTACATAAAATGACATATATGCCTCTTGGTTTGGCTGTAAAATGCAAAGAATGTGGGACTGAATTGCACTGATTTGGGAAAATATGTCTCATATATAATATATCTGCATTGAGTTCAATAAGGGAGTGTTTTATCTTCAGGTTTTGTCTTTCCCATAAAAAAGGAGGTTTCGCTGGAATTACTGGATAATCATTTATGTATAGGAAAGATCCACGCTCTTTGAAATATGCTACGAATATCCCAAGTTATGAAATGTAATGATAACATGTTAATGGTTTGAAATGCAGCCCCTGTGAGGTTATTTCTTAGTCAAGTATTCAAACTGTAATTGCTTAAATTGACCACTAGAGGTCAGACAGGACTCGTCCCATGCATTGTATAAGACAGATAGCCAGGAGTGGCCAACCTGCGGCTCACCAGCCGTCCGCGCTCTCACCTGCGCTAACGGTCTGTGCTGTGGCCCAGTTATCTCATCAGCTCTGAGGGCGATACACTGCTACATCTTCGTGCTGCGCGGTTTGTTTACAAGCCTAACGAGCTGGTAATACTTTTAAAACCGGCGTAGTGGAAAACGGGAGATTAACGGTATGAAGTGACTGCTTTGAGTCTCGTTGGTGAGACGTTTCTGTCTCACGTTTTTGAATAAACCACATACGAGGTGCAGCAAAGGCACCGCAGACGACTGAGGGAGGCTTCAAAACTAAGCATATCACGCCTTATGTTTATATCGAAGTTTGTGTTTGTTTTTTAATGTGCTGTTCGCTTAGCTTGAGTTCACCCCGATATTTTCGTCGCATGTGCGTGAGATGAAAACACTGCTTCCCAGTCAGGACAAGATAATTTAAATAAACAATTTGTGGCAAGTTTGCTCTCAAAATGGCAGGGAAAAAAATGAACAAAAATATGAAGATGACCAGAGGACGTTTTAACAGAGTAGGCCCCCGGGGAGCAGTTGGGGTTAGGTGCCTTGCTCAAGAGCACCTCAGGCCTGGGTATCGAAAACACAAGACCGGTTCCCTAACCATCACTGCCCCCACACTGTGTGACATTAACAATTAATCTGAGCAGAGGTCTCTTTGTGTGTGTGTGTGTGTGTGTGTGTGTGTGTGTGAGAGAGAGAGAGAGAGAGAGAGAGGAAAAGATGGGTGATGTTCAAGCGTGCCCATGTGTATGATGTGGCTCTTTGCTGTAACAGTAAAAAAAGTGGCTCTTGGTCTCTGACGGGTTGGCCACCCCTGGCTTACGCATTAATCACCGCATTTGCTTAAATTGACCACTAGAGGTCAGACAGGAATTGTCCCATGTATTTTACATGGCAGATCACTTAAGCATTAATCTCATTAGTCACATAAGGATTTAGAAAAATGAAGGCCCTTACCAAACTGTGTGATTAGTGCACAGTACATTCACTCTGCTCATTTCACCCTTCATTCCTATCAGCTGTTCCCTGTCACCAGTGTCTCCACTATCACCCTGGAGATGCCTTCTGCGCACCTGCCTTCTGTTTGTGAGGTTAGTTCAGTTTGCTAGTGCCTTTGGTTTTGACTCATTGTGTTTCCTGAAGTGTGTGGAGGACATTGATCTTGAAGATCTCCTGTATCATTCAGACTTTAAGGCCCTGTCCCAGCCTTGGACGTTCTCATTGGACATCCTCGCTTGGACGTTCTCATTGGACATCCTCATTAAAGCTTCTTCACCAAGTCTGCTTCTGTCTCTCGCTTATACGACTAGTAACCCCAGCTGGCAGAGCTAGATGTGACATCTGTGCATTTAACTTTCATTTAACATTCATTCAGAGTCGCTATCATAGTTATTATTTTTATAGCTCTATAAGTCGGCTCTATAAAATAAGTTGCAATATAAAATAGCTCTATAAAATGAGTTCTATAATTATCTTTATAGTGTGATAAAGCAAAAACATACCCACACACAGATTGTGGGGGGGGGGGGACGGGACACCCCTCCTAACACATTCCTGCAGTTTGAACATATTGTTGAAAAATCAATGTGTTGTAAGAAATGAGAGAGAGAGTGGGAGAGAGAGAGAAGGAGGGAGAGAAAGAGATAGAGAGAGACTCCTCTACTTGGCATTAGTGGTGAATGCATTCTAAGAATTACAGTTTCCTTTATCTCACCTTTATTCCCAGAACATCCACGTATTACGTCATGGGAATTGCCCTGATGAACAAACGGTTTGCACTCCATATGTTTTCACTCCATATTCTGAATACGGAATATTTCGTATTCAATTTGTATGCTGTGTGAATGACTTAAAACGAGATTTTGAGAGCATTAAAATTGTTTCATTTACATTGTAGTAGTCATAACTACTGTCAACTACTTCTCACATATGACTCGGTTTTGTGATTTATAATCAGTAACATGACTTTAAACTTACAGTGAGAACTATGTTGAGGATTGTCTTGAGGACCATCTGGAGGACTTTCTTGAGGACTGTGTGCAGTGTGTACAGCTAGAACACCACTTCCTCACTGAGGAGCTACAGTAAGTGGATCTGTGTTTTTTATTAAAATGATTCACCAGGTATAGCCGTAAAAACGCTTTGTACCAAAAATCACAGTTAAGGATACTTTTAGTTTTTTACATGATGTGGCCATCATGGGGATTATCACTTTCATATAGCACAGGGTGAGTAGGGATTAGAAGAATGGTGCACTTGTACTACAAAGTTTTGACCACAGCAGCCACAGCCTTTAATGGCTCGAGTTGTTGGCTCCACTCTCCCCCTGAACTCACAGCATGCCCAGGACCATCAGCACCCAGGCCCTCCACTAGAAGGCGCTCTGCCCCGTTCCCAGAGCATACAGTGATCGTGCTCATCCTCTCTTCCATGACAATGGCGGCCTGCCAGAGGGATGATCTGTGTTGGAGTGAGTCTCCCAACAAACCAAAAGGAGAGATGGTTGCAGAAATGAGTCCTCGTTTGGACTTCAGTGAGGAATCAGTCAAATATGGTGTTAATTAAGAAGTATACATGGAGTTCTGCTAGTCTATCTAGAATAACTAGGTACAAGCTAATATGCGAAACTAGTTTTCTAACTGACTTAGCAACTTAATTTTACAGGTTACTTCCATATCATTTATGGTTTTTAGCCAAGAAAAATAATTCTCATTTGTTGCTCAGCAGGTTGAATTCACCCCAAGATCCTGATGAGACATGCAGTGTTTGATGGGTAAACCTCCATGCCAGCTTCCTATATAGTGATTCATTCTTCCCTGTGCAGATCCTTACGAACTACGTGTTTTCACTTCCTGTGGTTTCACACAGCCAGATTCCTTGTGTAGACCACTTCAGGGCGATTGCAGTGCACATTTAGAGTGGCTTGCAGCTCACCGTCTCCACCTCTCATGCCTGTTCCGGGTTCTGCTTGTGGCATTCTGCATTCCATTATTTTGTCTGAACATTAAAATGCATATTGCAGTCTATGCAGTGCTTAGAGCACGCTGTGCTTTTTGGGAGACGGACAAGTCTAAGGTTTAGACATCAATTCGAGACAGTTTGCCATAGCACAGCAGTGCACAGGCCATGATCACCCTGTGCAAAGGTAGGCCAGGTAGGCCATCCCATAATGTTACAGAGTAAAGGTGCAAGCATGACCTCCTATAGCCCTATAGGCAGATTTACATATGAATGCACTGAAAGAATATTTGCTTTTCAAACAGCATATTAGCATCCCTGCATAAGCTTGATCCAAACAGTGTTTGTTTACGTTTTGTTTACGTTTTTACGTCCTCAAATCGGGAGTGGGGATTAAAACACAAAATGACATCTACCAACCAATTTTCTTTTCATATGGGTCTTTGGCAGCTGAGGCATGCAAGTAAGGTGGTTCGTTCCATGGTGCAGAATTCTGACCTGAGATCAGCTCTGCTAAAATCACAACTCAGAATTTAGAAGTGGCACACGTAGATCGATGTGGAGATTGCCAAGTCTGGTCATAGAGGTTCACTGCCCTATGGTGTTCAATTTCAACCCGTTACACACATTATTTCTACATACACATATGCAAAAGTAAACTTGTCCCACCTGAACTTGAAGATGACATATATACGTACATACATTTATGTTGATATAAGGAACTATGGGTTGCAAGTAAACTGTGAAGAATAATAAAAAATGACAAGAAGTACCTTCGTTTCTAATTACATGCAGATGAGATCCACAGCCCCCATCCCAGTTCTTGCATAACCACAGTGTGTCTTCAGGCCTGTGAGTCCGGTACTAAGAATGTATCATTTCTAAAAGGCTTCAAAGCATGTTTGTCCATTCTGAGTAAGAACAGACAGCTCAGGCATGCGCCCGAATTTAACAGGAAACTGGCAACCTTGTAAAGACTCTTATTCCTGAGCAATGAATAACCAGCTTTTGCGAAGGCAATTCCCAGAACGGTCTCAAAAGCATTCTGTACCTTGACCTCTCGTGTTGTGATGTAATGGGATTGTTTAAGTGTACTCCATTAAACGAACCCAATCTCTTGTTTGTCACACCTGCCCACCTGACTTCACAAGGTGTGCTAGAGATAAACTTGTCGTTGCGAGCTGCAGGAAATGAAGGAAAGGCAGAAGGTTGTGAATATCGAAGGTAAGAAGCACATTCCTCTGCATTTGTTGCATAAGTTTGATGTTATGCTGTGAATAATTTCAAACATAAAAATGTTTGTTCTTGTTCTTAGTGATTTGATTTTTTATTGAGGTTGCAACTTTTAAAACGAGCTGCATTGAGATCTTTAATATGCAAGTTAAAAGCTTTTAAAAGTAAAGTTTGTTTTCTCTTTGCACAAATCTCCCATATGAATAATGATATTATAATTTGTCTCTGATAGATTGGGATCGACCTGAATGAGCAAGAAAAACAGAAATGGCTGAAAAGCCCATTTGGATGTTGCAGCTCTGGTGGGTTAGTGCTCAGGTTCTAGTTATTTCTTACGCTTCTTTAGGCTGTAGGCCTGGCACATTACAGGAGTGCTTCACTGCTCCCTTTGTGCCTGGTCACAACTTGGTCGGCGAGGGCTTTGACGTGGTAACGCTTCAGCACAAGGGGGCGTACGTGACTGACACCCAGACCTTCCTGACCCCCTCCAACTCCTGCACGCTGTGTGAGAACACACACCTGGGCTCACAGATGCAGAAGCTTCCCCTCTCCGTGGTGGACTGGCGCGCCTTCAGCAGGTGCAGCCTGGAGATCTCCAGTGCCCTGTTCTCCTCCGTGGGCTCTCTGTTGGAGAGCTCCAGCAGATCCATCGAGAACGACTGGAAGGTGGACCTGGACCTGCTGAGCCTGGTGGAGCTGCAGCTGGCAGGCAGCAGGTCCTCCGAGTCGAGGTTCGCAAGGTCGAGAGTCGAAGTTGACAAGACTGACTTCTCCTCCCATGAGCTCAGCTGCTCTTACTACAGGTCAGGGGTTAACTGCTGCCCGCAGTTACGTGGCCTCAGTTGTATTATTTGATGTCTTGCCCTTTGCAAGCACTCATATGTTTGTACATGTACTGTATGTGTGAGTGGTGCAAATTTGACGTGATGGACATTTCTATAACAATAAGTCTAATCATAGAGTTATCTCATGCTCTCATGTATTTTTTTTAGCTTGGTTTAACTAAGTAGTTTTTAGAAATGCAACAGACATAATGTAGTAAACCAGGAAAGACCAACAACCTATAAAACAGTAAAACAGGTTTGTGATTTTTTAAATTCCTTTGTCTCTATTTTCAGTTACCGAGTCTCCCACGTTCCGCCTCTCAGTCCAGAGTTTCGCAAGCACCTTCTCTCTCTCCCCAACAGCAACACAACAGATGCCATGCAACAATATCGCAGCTTTATTGACACATATGGGACCCACTACATTCGGCAGGTGAATCTTGGCGGCAGGTATAAGAGGGTGACCTCAATCCGCACGTGCTTGACAACCCTAAACAGTGTGTCCACCAGTGAGGTGAAGGACTGTCTCAGTGTCGGTCTGAACGTAGGGCTCGGGATAGTGGATGCCTCCAGCTCTGGGAAGAAGTGTGAGAATATCTTGCGGAACCAAGACAGCATGACGGGCTTCAGTGAGGGCTATATGAACCACATGACCATGGTTTCTGGTGGGAATGGATGGCTAGGAGAGATTTCATTGACAAGAAACAACTCTGAAGGCTTCTCTGCTTGGCTTGGCAGCCTCAGGAATACTCCGGAGATCATATCCTATTCCCTGTTTCCTCTGCATTTTCTGGTGGAAGATGCAAATGTGAGAAGAAACCTCCAAACCGCCATAGAACGATACATCACGGAAAACGGACAGCTGAAAAAACAGACAGCTCCAGGGTGTGGTTGGAGTAAACCAAACATCTCTCCAAACTGCTGCCCCCTCAGTGCCCGCAGAGGAGTACTGGGGGTGACCGTGATCCGAGCTTGGGGTCTGAAAGGGGACCCGGTGGGCCGGACAGAGGGCTACGTCAAACTGTGGTACAACGGAAACTACAGGCAAACCCACTGGATCAGATCAAACAGTCCATGGTGGAACAAGTATTATGATTTTGGAAACGTCTACACCGGCCATGGCCTTAAACTGGAGGTATGGGATAAAGATGTTCACCATGATGACCACCTCGGTGGCTGCTGGGTCAGTCTGAGAAGAGGGTTTCATAGGCACAGTTGCGGACTGAAGCGTGGGGGATTTGAGATTTCTTTCAACCTGGAGTGTGATCCGCACCTGACTGGGTCTCTCTGTGATATCTACTGGCCTTATCCATAGCAACAAATCTTATTGCCTCTATAATACAGTACCATATTACAATTGCCTTTACAATTACAGTACAATATTATGTACTTTAATTGGAATGTCTACTTAGAATAAAGAGTAAATCAACAGGTATTTTTATAATTATGTTGCAAATTATTTTCAAATTACATTATGTTGCAAATTAAAACCATTGTCTAATATTGAGTTGATTGTTGTTGCAGGATAGATGAGCAAGACCTGGAGGGTCAAATACTGAGAGATGTTTTGACGTCTTCCCATGCAATGTTCAAGTGCCACCAAGTATAAAAAAAATCTGAAACAAAATGAAGGCAAACGCAATAGCAGTCGTGCATCAGTCCTAGCAGTAGTGTGGCCTCTACACTCCTAGACAGCACAACTAACCAACCAAAAAAACCCATAGTTTATATGGTGGGAAAAAATAAACTACAAGTCTCATCAACCCCAGTGGTCAGGGCCTTTAACTCTTGACCTCTGCTTCATGCCAGTCAGGAGAACATGTGACAGCACTTTTACATACTATTCTAGCTCAAATAGTACAATATAAGACAATTGCACAATAAAAGACTATTATGGTGGTTGCGTAAACTTTGCAAAGTTCTTGGTTGTGTGTTTCTTCTGCCCCTGCTGAAGGTACTGTATCAGAACTGTTAGCATACCTGTCTTCCATTTGCATCTGCTTAACTAAGAGCAGATACTGGCCTGTCTTCAGAAAGACTTTTTAATCCCTTCTAGTACAGTTGTCTTTACTCTTATGGTCCTCTAAAATATCTTTTTTATTGGGCCATATTGTACCATTATGCACACATTGCAACAGAATAATATGCAGAGCAAGATTTTTTTTCTCTAACAGAACTTACTCCTTTGTTCAAGGTAACTGTTGTTTTATTTTTACGTTGCTATGTTTAGATGACAGTATTCAAAGAATTTATGTGTTTCACTGTCAGTGAAATAATCTTTGCTTTTTTGTACCTCAGTGGGAGATAATGGGTTAGCTTGTCGACAGGAATTGCAAGTAGTGTTTATGCTAATAGCTTAGCAACTGTCTTTATTACATGTTTCACATTGACGCGCATCTAGGTGCAGCATTAGGTGCAACAGGCATATATCTCTTTGACAAATGCTCTTGGATAAGACTAGTGTAGCTATCAGGAATGTCTTATTTAAGTCCCTTTGCTGCACCCAGCCCCTGGGCAGGGCAACCCAACAATTAATTAGAACACCTGACCCCATCTGCCCCTTTAAAGAAGTCATTTTCACTTAAAGGGCCTGTGTGCATTTTCTTCTACTTTAATTTTTTTTTCTTTAATGTTCACTTGCAATGTTTCTGTTGCTTTATGTTCCATTAACAACTGTAGTTGTTTTCTAACCTCCTATCCCTTAGAATTACTGCAACTTTAAAATGGATACATAAATGCACTCTGTTCTGATTGGCTGCCGCATATTGTGCTGAAACACAGCTGAGACCTACAGTGGAAGTGTGCAGGGATAGAACAGACAGCTGTGAATGTGTTTATTTTCTTCATTGACTATATATTTTCATGGACTAGTGAATGGCCTGTTTGGAAATGTTAACAATATTTACAAGTTCTTATTATCACTATATTATTATAAAGTGAGAGAAATCTGTTTGAAAATTAATATTATATATAATTCTATAATGAAAATTCTAATCCATTGAAATGATCTATATATATATATATACAGTATATATATATATATATATATATATATATATATATATATATATATATATATATATATATATATATATATACACACAAATTTGTTAATCAATAACTTAATTGTATCAATTATATCGAGGTAATGTGTTATGTGCAGTGTCTTAAAAAAGACTCAACATCATTAAGAAGACCAGATCATATCTAAGAAGTCATTCATGCAAAAATCAATGTTATTCAGAAGGGCTAACTGTGAACTGACATTTTGTTCGACATCTAATCAAAATGTCATTTGAATTGAGAGGCTATTAACATCAAATCAATGACAAGGATTACCAGGATAATGTGGTAGAGCACACTTTGTGGTCAGACACACAACATGGATCTCACTGATGACTTTCACCACTACATGTAGAATGGAATCTTGCTGTATTGTAACTTTTAACATTTTGTAGGCTCAGCATTTCTAACGTCATATTGGCGTTTGTATTACACCTATGAACTGTGCCAATGATAAATTAATGACATTTCAGTTCTAAAGCATTAAGAGTTTTCTCTACTTCATTATACTGGGCTTGTGTCAATGGGATATTAATGGTTTTGTTATACTTTAGACCTTACATTTGCTTGTTTTGGCTCATGCTGTAAGAACGTCTAGACCAGAGCAGTTTTGTTACTTCAGGTTTGTGTGGTGTCCTTGGGCACTATGTCTGTCTTTGATGGGTCTTAGTTGTGATGTTTTGTCTTCACGGTTTAATCCCCAGAACCTTGTTTCATAATGGGTTCTCTACTTTGGACTGCTCTCTCGATTATGACTACTGACTTCCCTTCAAAAACTGCACTTCCTTGCTCTTGCCTTCTGGTTCCCCTTAAACAACATTACAAAATGTTTCCTCTTCTCTCTTTACTCTGTCGGTTCTCTTCTTGATGTAACATCATCCTAGGGCCTCTCCTACCACTGCTATGCTGACAACCCTTATCTAATCCTTGCATTCTCACTGACTTACCTTCAGGTTTCCAGTCACATCACAGCATGTCTGGCTAACATCTTATCATGGATGGCAGCTAACCACCTGAAGGAAAATCCCAGCAAGACGGAGCTCATATGCCTGAAATTACAGGTTCTCATTGTGTTCTAACCATCTTACCCTCTGAGAACTATTTGTTGTTATTTATGTTCTTGGTCTATTCTCAGCTCATCTTGCAAACCTGATCTGACCATGCAGGCTTTTCCTGTACATCATCCTGAATACATGACTTACTCCCCTCTAAAGACATGACTACTCCCCTCTAAAGACATGACTACTCCCCTCTAAAAACATGACTACTCCCCTCTAAAGACATGACTATTCCCCTCTAAAGACATGACTACTCCCCTCTAAAGACATGACTATTCCCCTCTAAAGACATGACTATTCCCCTCTAAAGACATGACTACTCCCCTCTAAAAACATGACTACTCCCCTCTAAAGACATGACTACTCCCCTCTAAAAACATGACTACTCTCCTCTAAAGACATGACTACTCCCCTCTAAAGACATGACTACTCCCCTCTAAAGACATGACTACTCCCCTCTAAAGACATGACTACTCCCCTCTAAAGACATGACTACTCCCCTCTAAAGACATGACTACTCTCCTCTAAAGACATGACTACTCTCCTCTAAAGACATGACTACTCCCCTCTAAAGACATGACTACTCCCCTCTAAAAACATGACTACTCCCCTCTAAATTGACCACCCTGGTGCTTGTCCAGTCCTTCACATGCTCTGCAACACTGCTACTCATATATGGCTGTATACATCAGTCCCTGATCTAGAATGCCCCAACACAGCTTGTCTGTGTCTTCCTGAGGTTTGCCCGTGTCACCCCACTGGAGCGTCCCCTGGTCTGGTTTAAAACTGTGATGCCTGCTTACAAAGCCAAGAGCAGCCCAGCCCCTCTCTACCTGATGGCAGTGGTCAAATGCTAAACTGCACCTAGAGACCATCAGCACTTAACAATGGTCCACTTGTCCATCCAATTTTCAAGATGCATGAAAGACAAACATGTCTTCACATCAGGGCAGGTGTCCTCATATCAGTTCAGGTGTCCTCACACCCAGGTGGTGATACAAACCTGCAGAGGCTGCAGTCCCCCAGTGTCTTCAATCGCTGCCTGAATGTTCATCTCTTCCAAGAGTATTTAAATTATTAAGCATATATATGAAGTATTTTATCACTGTGTTGTATATTATCCATCTAGGCATCATCATTTACTTTAGAGTTTTTTAGACTCTCACCTATTTGTCTTATTTAAGGATACATTATCTGTGGACAGATGCCACTTTGCCAGTTGCTCTGGATAAGAGCACACACACACTAAATTCCATTTACACTTTCTTTTCCCAGGCTCATTTAGACAATGGTCCTACATTCAACACACACACACACACACACACACACACACACACCCTAACTCACCAAAAAGTAAAAAGCAACTTTTGTTGTCATGTTTTTGATGAGTAAAGCTCTGTTTAGAATTAACCTGCATTAATGAGATTCCCTAACATTTCAGTAACACTGTCCTTTATCAGTAGATCAGTCAAACCTCATGGGTGCAACAGCAATGAAGCGTTTTCAGCTATAAAGCAATGTTAGTAGTTTAAAAGCAGGGAAATGTCTTCCTCTGTTTTGCACATGTACACATAGATCAGGTAATGATAGTGTTACTGGGCATAGGCAGAAAGGGCATTATATGGAATTGAAGACATTGAAACAAAACATAAAAGCATAATTTCACCCCTAGAGGGCAGTCTACAATTGCTTCATGTCGCCATGAAGTTATCACTTAATAACAAACAAATGAAATTCTGTGTAGTTTGCAATTCAAACTAGCTTTGAGAAGAGGCTAAACCTAATTCTTTGAGAATTAGTACAACAGATTGAATATTCCTGTGTTCTGTAATGTTAAGGAGAATGTGTCTGAAAGAATGAGATCACAAATACAAGCAGCTGAAATTTACTCCACAGGGTGTCCGGGCTCTTCATTAGAGATAAGGTACGGAGCACGGTCATCCAGGAGAGGCTCGGTGTGGAGTCTCTGCTCCTCCATGTAGAGAGGAGCCAGATGAGGAGGTTCGGGCATGTGGTCCAGATGCCACCTGGGCGCCTCCCTGGTGAGGTACTCAGGGCATGTCCAACTGGGAGGAGACCCCGGGGAAGACCCAGGACACGCTGGAGAGATTATATCTCGCGGCTGTCCTGGGAACACCTCGGTTTTCCTCCAGAAGTGCTAGAAGAGGTGGCTGGCGAGAGGGACATCTGGGTTTCTTTGCTTAGGCTACTGCCCCCACGACCCGGACCCGGATAAGCGGGTGAGAATGGATGGATAATAAGAAGAAGTGGTAGTAAAAGTAAACATGTTATTTATTCTGCTGCATTCACAATGCATCCCATTGTATTTAATTGTCGAAAATGACTTTTAAAAAAGTTAATGAAAGCAGTCCAAAAGCAAGGAAGAACATGTTCAAAATGAGGGCCCTCGCTTTTGAACTGGTGTCTGTCACACTAGTCAGGAACCAAAGGCACAACTGTGCAGCTTCTAATTCAGTGAGTGTAGACAAGCGCAGGACTAGCAGGACTAGCAGGACTAGCTGATGACCTGTGCTTTGAGTCAGGGCTGCCCGAGAGTGACCAGCTCAGCGGGAGAGAGAGAGAGAGAGCAGCAAGCATGGAGCAACGATCAGGCTGTTGTATTGATTTGTTGCACTGAAGGTCTATCTGCATACAGTTTCAGCTGGAGCTTATAAACTCCAATGGCCTATTAAATGTTCACATGTGTGTATGTATATATATGTGTGTGTGTATGTGTGTGTGTGTGTGTGTGTGTGTGTGTGTGTGTGTGTGTGTGTTTCTGTGTATGTGCGCCCATGCTCATGCTGATGACAATAGCAATGCTTCAGCCTGGTTAGTGCAGGATTAATGTGGGGCGAATGTTGCTGTTCAGTGCTGTGTAATTGCTCTGGTTTCATACCGAAGACGGTTCTGGATGTAAATAGAACAGTTCTAGTTGTGTTGCTTTGGCCTGCTGCCTTATCACAGGGGTCAGACTAGTCCAGACTTAGACAGCCTTAGTTATGGTTTAAGCATATCCAGTTTAACACAGCCTTGGTTAGGTGTTAGATAAGTCCAGTCTAACACAGTATTGGTTAGCTGTTAGACCAGTCCATCATTAGACAGCCTTGGTCAGGGCTTAGGCTAATCTAGTTTAACACAGCCTTGATTATGTTTGAAGGTAATCCCGCCTAACACAGTCTCGGTTAGGTGAGAGGATATGCCAGTATGTTATAATTAGCCTGTGAGCAAGACTGAGGTGTGTGAGTGTGTGTGTGGGGTGGGGAGAACATGCTTGTACCTCAGTAGGCTACTAAACCTGACTGTACAGGTGACACAGGGAAACTGGGAAAATAATGGCCAGAGATTCTTCAATTTAGCTTCCTATTGATTTCTTCCCTATTCCTATCAGGACTCTTTTTCTCTTCCTCCCCTTTGACCAGGAAATTCACAACACACTGAATGTTTTATGCTGAAGTGTAAGAAAGAACACGAGGCCCAGACATAGGGTGAATGAAAAGAGAATAGAAAGACAACTCGGAGTTAGATTTTAGCCAAAGCTGGAACAGGCCCATTTAGATTTCACCTCAGGACATAAAAGAGAGGCGAATACGAAGGCCTTTTTGTCTCTTTCCCTCCTCAGGGATCTCTGTGAGTGGACGTGTTTACGAGCTGTGATGCTAGGGCCTAGCAGCTAGGCTAACTGCATTAGTCATTTTCATGTTTGGGTCAAAAATTTTCAAAAGAGAACAAACGCTCTTTCATAAACGATAGAGCGAGTTTGCCAATAAGCACCGGCAGGTGATAAAAGACAACAACAGTTGGCTTGATTAAAAAATGCATCCATCCAGTCACCACTACAACCACTTCATTATGCACAATGTGACTCCTGCCAAAGTATGACTTTAAAATAATTTCTTTGTGTGTTACTTATTTGCAGCAGTTACACACAAAGAAATAATTTAAAAAATCATACATTGGCATTTCCGGATTTTTATTATTTTTAGATTATGTCTCTTACAGTGGACGTGCACTTAAGATGAAAATTTCAGATCCCTCCATGATTTCTAAGTGGGAGAACTTGCAAAGTCACAGGGTGTTCAAATACTTGTTTTTCTCATTGTGTGTACATATATAAGCACAGACCTATAATGCACTAAATGGGCTTACAGAAACAGGTAAAATCAATAACAATGGACATGGTGTGACGCACGGCGGAGCAGGGAAGGATGAGACATGAATCCTCCTTTTTCTTTCGTCACTTTTAATAATAACGTTTATTGCGCAATACCGCGCACGAAGAACACACAACATGCACACAGCAACGTGTAAACTCTAGACAACGACGAGCACAGGACACTGCGCGAACGCACATTAAATAGACAAACCACATTAGCCCCAAGTGATTACGAGACGAGTCACAGGTGAGACGGATTATCACACGACATAACCACAACCACGGAGAACCACTGATGCAGACGATGCACGTGGACAACGTTGACACACGCCCAAAAGGGAGGGGCCGGGGTCCTCAACGTGACACATGGGACTTAAATGAGAAGGTGTGAACACTAAAACCAAAACAAAACAGCATGTGGAGAACAAAAACATGGAGGAAAACCAAGGTACAGACATGATTGTCAGGGGCCAGACATGACAGCGTATCAGATTTTTTTGTGCCACAGTACATAGTAAGAAACAGGCCCCATCATCCTCTCCTGGAGCCTGTGATGGAGAACACCTCTGATTGGTCACTGTCTGCACACCTCCACACAGACAGCCAACTAGTGTGACTATGTGAAAGACTGCAGTGATGCCCCATGTTATACACACCTTCTCTTCTCACCTTATTCAGTTTCCTCTCTCTCTCTCTCTCTCTCTCTCTTCGCTCCATTTGATACATTTCTGCCACAGCTTCTATGTGCTCGACATATCAAGGCTAGGTGTATCTGCACAGCTTTCAGCAGTGTGTGTGCACCCAGCGCTGGAGATGAAGTTCTCAGCTGCTCACTCACTTTGCTCTGTTACTTGATCTCAATACCTTAGTAACTGTCAGGTTTAATCTCCACAGTTTACTCTCACTGGATAGTCTCACAGTCTCCCTCTGACTGCAGTTTTTTGACTTTATAAACAATAAATATATGCAAATGATCTTTAAATGTAAGGGTAAATTATTATGCAAATGACTGATATATATGCACACGTATGCATGCTGTTTGTCTTCAGGAGTAAAGACAGATGTAAATGTCCTGAAGGGCACATTATTTAAGTCAAAGTTGTGTGTGTGTGTGTGTGTGTGTGTGTGTGTGTGTGTGTGTGTGTGTGTGTGTGTGTTAATGCACAGCAGTTGGTGTGTGAAGGAGAACTGTGCCAAAGGACTGCCATGCTTGGGGAGATTGGGGTACAAAGGTTTGTGCTTGGTTAATTCCTCTCTCCCTCTCAGAGTGCCTGTCTGCTCACCTCATCTCTCTGGGTCACTCAAATGAAAGAGGGAGAGAGAGAGAAAGAGAGACAGAGAGTGAGAGACAGTGAGAGAGAGATTTGAACTGAAATTAAGAATCATTGCTAATCTACTACTTCACAGTGAGTCCATTGCCCGGTGGTACCAAGCGTAGCTGTTCTCTGTGTGCTAGATGAACTGTGTGGTAGGTGAACTGTGTGCTAGGTGAACTGTGTGGTAGGTGAACTGTGTGCTACGTGAACTGTGTGGTAGGTCTGACCCAGGATGATGCTGATTTTCAGGGATTCTCACTGAACTGGTGGCTACACTACATCACACAGGCTTATTGATGCAGGCAGACCCAGTTTAATTTTAATTTAGCATAAATATTTTTTGCCAACAAGATGTGTTTAAACGCAAGACAAGGCACTTAACCTTGCATACGCCTCAAAGTTCAGATTAAAATGTGAGGATTTAGCTTGTGAGCAGCATTTTGAAGCGTATTGAAGCTGATTCGTCCCCAACACACAGGTCCTCCACCTCTACTTCATCTTCTCCCACTCCACACGCTACACTGCTCCACCTGCATGCTACCCAGAATACATCAGAATAATCATCATTGTAATATGCAAACTTGTGATTTTTATTGCAGCTGTTGCTAATGTTCCCTCAGTGCTGGTCGTGTGTGTTAATCACTCATTAGCAGTGGCACTGTGTGTTTATTTGACTTTGTGGGTGTGGTGTTTGCATGTCTTCCACACTCTCTTCAGGCTCTGCAGAGGAATGTCCATCGCTGAGGAGATCTCCTACAGCCACGCCCTCCCAACACACACACACACACACACGCACACACACACACACACACACACGCACACACACACACACATGCACACACACACAGGCACACGGACACACACACGCACGCACACACACACACACACACACACACACACACACACACAGGCACACGGACACACACACACACACACGGGCACACCACACGGGCACACACACACACACACACCCCTTCCCTTTTCTCTTTATCTATGTGTTGGACATAGTGCAGAGGGCTTGACTACTGCAGAGTTCACTCACTTCACATCTTAATCTGTCTGTACTGGACTCTCATTCACTTTATCTCTCTCTCTCTCATCTATCTACCTATCTCTCTCTCTCTCATGGGTCTCTAGGGAGGCTGTGCTCACAATGGTCGGCTGAAAGACATGGCATGGTGCTTTGGGTTTAGAATCTAGAGATGCCATTTGTTTGTGTGTATCTGTGTGTGTCTCTGAGAGAGAGAGAGAGAGAGAGAGAGAAAGAGAGAGAGAGAGACATAATGTTCTGATCATTGTTAGGAGCTTTATAACAGCTTTATAACAGCTTTAGTTGTGTGTCCTCTAAAATGGACATTGCCTTCTCCCTATTTGCAATGTAGTGCACTACTTTAGGATTCTGCCACCTCGTAGTGGTGCCTGACAACAAAGTGTGGTTATATTCAGTGCACTACAAAAACAAATCCCACAATGCACCTCAGTAAGTAGATACAAATAATGTAGCCTAGACAGGCAAAGAATATCCATGGTGTTCTGTGTTGTTTGCTTGAGGATAGAGGGATGGAGGATAGAGGGATGGAGGATAGAGTGATAGAGGATGGAGGGATGAGGATGATGGTGACATCTCACACATCACAGGCCTGTTACAAATGTGAGCAGTAGGTTAACTGAAGAAACTGTTTCACAAATTCTGTTCCCTATAATAGTGCTCTATGTAGTGATCCAGATATTTTATTAAGGGGATAGTGTATAGGGCACCACTTCACAAACACTTCTAAGCATGGTACTAGTATGCACTCTGCTGCTTGTGTGTCTTACAGTAACACATCAAGCTGGTATCTCACATGCTTCATTAATCTGCTGTAAGTGACATTGTTTGATTTACACAGAAAGATCATTTGAAGTGTATTTTAGTATGTGTACTGTACGGAAAAGACACTTGACAGTCTTTGGTTATCCATCACTATAAATATTAACCCATGTTTGTAGTTGCAGGCCTTTTCTTTAGGCATGCTTTCTCTACGTTTTCTTCATTGTCTTACAGATTTATTTATTGATAGATTTTTTTTCCATCTTGTGAGTTGATTATGTTAGTCAATAACATTGCTTTTAGTGATTAGTGAAAGTGAACTGTCAAGTAATGGAAAATAAACAATCACTGACCACTTTATTAGGTACACCTGTCCAACTGCTCATTAACGCCAATGTTGAATCAGCCAATCACATGGCATAATGTGTGAATCATCTTAGACTGGTTTCTTGAACACAACAATGAGTTCACTGGACCAGACTCTCTTATGAATGTTTCCAGTACTTTGTTGAATCTATGCCACGAAAGATTAAAGCAGTTCTGAAGGCAAAAGGAGGTCCAACCCGGTACTAGTAAGGTGTACCTAATAAAGTGGCCAGTGAGTGTATTTTTTGTGTATCTGTATAATATTGCCTTCTGTTGAAACACTTTTTTATTTGTGTATGTTGTTTATTTATTTATTGGAATTCTTTGTTGAAAATTGAAAACATTGGCATTTGGTCATTACAAGAAAAGAGAGATTAGGTGAAGAGAGAATGGGCAGGCTTGTATATAAAGTGTACTTTACATTGCTTGTACGTGTGTGTGTGTGTGTGTGTGTGTGTGTGTGTGTGTGTGTGTGTGTGCGTGTGTGTGTGTGTGTGTGTGTGTGTGTGTGTGTGTGTGTGTGTGTGTGTGTGTGTGTGTGTGTGTGTGTGTGCATTTACGCAGGCATGCAAATGTGGAGGGATGTGAATTGTTGAATACTGTACTGTCCTCTCTGGTATAGTTGATGCTCATTATCTGTGTGTCCAGTGGGAGTTTTGAGCCTATAACAGAGCTCAAAGGACATCCTATGTCATACTGTGTTTTAACCTGTCTTGCTGTGTCATCCTGTGTCATCTTGTGTCATCCTGTGTCATCCTGTGTCATTCTGTGTTATCCTGTGTCATCATGTGCCCATGTGCCATTACAGGGTCTTACCATCATCATTTGTCTTGTATCCATTTTATTTGTAGTGTCCAGTACTAGCAGGAAATTTAGCAATTTCTCCACGTGAATTTATGCCAAAGAATTATGGGTTATCACCAGAACTGTGCCGAATCGCTGTATAAATTAGCAGTAGGATGTGTTTTCCGCATTTTTAAAGCAACAGTTCTCTGAAATTTCACTTCCTGTTGCGTGTGTGAACAGTGCAAGTTACTTTGCTGATAAAGCCCTGCGGCAGAAGCGTTTTAGTACCTCAGCCATGAGCGCTGCTTTGCGTTTAGTGCTCTGCCTGCATCGCCTCAATCTCCTCGTTAATTTTCACTTTAAGCCACTGGCCAATTAATTCACATGGACTCCAATTAACAGTCGGTTACACCGTCGCACAAAAAGGGGGCTAATGAATTAGCCTCGCAATCATGAAGGGCCACGTTCCCAGGCTAAGTGAGGTTAATTGCAGTAATATAACCAGCAAGTCAAAGGAAACGGTGATAAAGACGGCGCCATTGCGGAGGTCAACTGTTTACTGACGGACACGCAGCTCTACGTTCGAGTTCACGCCCTTCTGTGTAGAACCCTACACGGTCGCTCTCTGCGTTCCTGTTTTAACGGTGGAAGTCATCTGCTCGCAGTGATGCTGTGCAGGCATTAGTCAGTACATTAGCCTTATTAGTAATTTATGTTATTATAATGAGGGAAACATTTTGAAGGTGCGTATTAACCAACTGACAAATTGCGACAAATTAATGAACATGCGAATGCATGTGAGATTTCTATAATTTTAACGGTAATAGAAAAACATAAAAAAAAGAGTAGGTCTATACAAAACAGTAAACAAAAAATAAAGAAATGGAGACCAAAGAGCATGCAATTTCTGAATTCTGAACTATGACTCCTTGTCATAATACATATGGCGTTGTAGGCCTTTGATCATCCAAAATAAACCGAAACACAATTTCTATGGAAAAATGACAATAAGAAATCTCTCAAGGAATGTCTTAGACTAAAGAAAGCGATAGTGCTGACACATTTCTTCAGTAAAGTGTCACTGGCATTGACTCTTCCATCTATGGCAATATTGCTGTAATTGCTGTAACTATACAAAGGTTAGAAAACAGTGTGAAATGTTCCTCTGCATTATTGATTGTTACTGGGGCTGAGTTATGAAGTTGCCATGGTGAAACTCTGATTTCAAATGGCCTGATTTAAACGTATAATACCTGCCACTGAGGTTATGGCTAAAACATCTGACCATTCCACACTGAGCACCTTCAGCATATCTCCTCAGCATCCTCCTGCTTTTATTTATTTATTTATTCTGTGGTCATTTACTGGAATTCATACAACTGGGGCAATATTAACAGGGTTGCAGACCGGTTGAATCTGGTGTGAACTGGCTTTTGTTAAGCCCCTTCTTTTGACTTTTGATCTGGTAGTCATGAATGTGTTGAACCACATATGATGCAAATGACTTGGAGACCAGCACACCATAGTGAGTGTGGCAGACAAACACACTGGTTTGATTGGATCTTGAAACCTTTACAATTAAATGTTTTTCTCCATGATGTTGAGTGTCTAATTTGGAGCAGCTGTACAGGAGCATTGGTACTGTATCGAGATGTTGGATATATCGAGATGTTCATCCTGGCTCAGGAAGGCAGTGCACTGCTGTTTTTCAGTACACCTACTTTCACTTATGAACAGAGTATTTAATTGCATGCATTAAAAATACACAAAAATACATTTTGTGTCTTGTTTCAATCCTGAGTGATAAAAAATGTAATTTGTAGATGTACAGCATTCTAGATTTTTTTTACCTGAAATACTAAAATACTATCAAAGTATACATTTTCATCACATTCAGACAGAATAACAATTCATGATTTTCTACAATCTTACCTCCAAACTTCAAACTGTTCCACGAAATCATATCACTTGACATGATGAGATGCCCCCAAACTGAATTAATTGTTCACACTGATGTGTAATGAATTTATTGAATTTAAGGATTTTAAGTATTTCCCATTAGCCAGCTTTAGCAAAGCACTTTATAATGAGAGAAAATACTAACAAACACATTTGTAATAGTTATAATACTGCACTTAAACAGAACAAGAGATGTTAAGAAGATTTTTTTGTTGTTTTTGTTTTGTTTTTTTTTGATAGTTGCAGAAGTTGATAGATTATTGATAGTTTGTATATAAACCCGTATTTCTTCACAGGGCTGTGTGTGTGTGTGAGAGAGTGTGTGAGTAGGGATGTGGAATGTGAAGTTTCATGCTGTGGATGGTTGAGGTGACAGAGAGGACATTCTTTGTGTGAGCCTCCATTGACTTCCACTTTGCTCACTGCATGACTGTACAGTCGATCACATATGAAACATACGTTATTTATAACACGGCAGATAGAGTCACTGCATATTTCTCTCCTTTTTAGAAAGGACTTACAACTACGGGGGTCAAAAATAAATCAATATGTTTTGTTTTTTTACAGAGCAGGTCAGTGTCAGTGTAGGCCAAGCGAATATTACATTTAAACAGTTTTGATACTCTCTGTCTGTCTCTCTCTCTCTCTCTCTCTCTCTCTCTCTCTCTAGCTACAGTACAGTTATAACATATATGGCAACTGGATTCTTCCTGTGCAATTTATCTGATCATGAAACTGATACTATTTATGACTATTAAGGAGATACTATTTCTCCTAAATATAACAGGCAGGTGCAACATGAACTGATTGATTTTGTTGCTCTTACGTTTGACCCTAGGATGTCAGAATTCTTATCTGCAAGTATTATAATATGTATGTGTACTAGTGTAGTTCATTTCTTCATGGAGACAAATACCAAGTTATTTCTTACATTTATAATGGAGAGAGACGGCTAAGTCTAGGACGGGTGGACATGTGAGAGGGGGACACCCTGTGTGAGCGTCCCTCTTTCAGCTTATTGGACCATGGCATCAGGGGGAGGGGGGGGTGAATCAGTGCAGTGTGAGGTACAAGGTGGGACTCTCCACCTCACCATCTTGGCTGTGTTTGTGTGTGTTCCACCCCCACGGTAACCAGCTTCACTCTCCATCTCAATATTAAAATGTCTACTATTGTTTTATGTGGGTTGGCACAGTGCTCCCAAAGTCACCTGCAACATAAATCCGTGTGTGTGTGTGTGTGTGTGTGTGTGTGTGTGTGTGCGGTGTCTGGCTGTATTCTAGGGGTTAGGGTGAAACATGTGCAGTATGTCTTGTCTATTGAGCGGCGCTTGCAGACGTCATCTCGTCCTTTCGGAGGAAGCTGACTCAGTGAACAGCAGCCTGACTGAATGAGTGATATTACAGGAGCCTGTCTAGGAATACCAGCTTAAGACCCGCAGCCACAATCAGGGATTTCAGGGAAAGAAAGTGGAAATGAATATTCTGAACCGCACAGCCAGCTGGGAGCTTTAGGCTGCAGTAACAACAGTGAACAAAAAGGGAAAAACATGAACTGGTTACAGATAAAATAATTTTTCATTCATACAGCATGTCTGTTAAATTGGTGGAAAGCAGTTTAATGATTGTCTGTGAAATTGCAAAAAAGCAGTTGAAGTGATCCAGTTTTCATGATTCTGTTGGAACATCCGTGTGATGAGAAGTGAACGCATCTTTAAAGCTCCCTGGTTGTAGCTCTAAACCTTCAGCACGCGAGTGTTCGCATACAATACTATTACAGTACTAGTGACTCACACCTAATACACAGGATCTCATGCATGAGTGTAAAACATAAAAAAATGTTTTTTTACTGACAATAAAAAAAGAATAAACAATTTTGTTATATTTGATATTTTCGTTGTAATCTAACAGACTGGGCTAAACATTTTTAACAAAGAAATCTGGTGCTGTTGGTGGAAATGAAATGGCAGATCACTAGTGATCCAAGGTATGAAGTTATTGAGGACATGAGCTAGATTCTGTGCCGTGAATGTATTGTCTATTTATGGATGTAATTTCTTTACATGTATGTGTAGGTGTTGAGTGTGTGTTTGTGTGTGTGCAAATGAAGCTGTGAAGTGTGAGGCGAACTGAGCAAACAGTCAAGTGTGTGTGTGTGAGAGAGAGAGAGTGTGTGTGTTCCTGAGCACATGTTGTTGACAGATCAAAGGTCATTTCATCACAGGTCAGTCACATGTGTTGTATGAAACAAAGACACTAATCCCATGCAGTAATATGTCCGTTAAATGAACTGATCCTCAGTTTTTCAGACCCAGCAGAACACAAGCACGTCAAATGATGATTCAACTCGTCAGAGCACCAGTATCAGTACATGTCTTTGTCTAAAAATTGGAAGGATTATATCTTTCCCTATAATCTTCCCTGATAGGGTCGTTTTGTACTGGAATTTGTACATAGACTTCAAGAGAAGGCACAGATCACCATTTCTCATCCAGACCAAATGGTCTCACTGTCCTCCTCCGACATCAGGGCTTAGGTGGAGGCCGACTGTTGTGGTCCATCTATCACTGTGCTCACAGCTGATGGAGCACCCGGAGGGTGTGTGTGATAAGACGTCCCTCCCACGTCGAGACATCCGTCACCATCAGCGGACCACGCGTCTTAACGATGGCTGACGGAAGAGGCTGGGAACAAGGCAACAGCGAAGCGGCGAACGTGGCGTAAATTGTGGCGGGTGTAAACCGTGGCAAGTATCTTCCGGTATTATGTCGCTGCCCTCCGGAGTTGTAGCTTAGGCTGTTGTGATTCGGATTAGAGTGGCATTGGGGTTGTTGCCTAACTACTTCAGCATGTGCCCCTGCGTCCGGCTGCACACGTCTGCAGCCCCGGGTCTTCCTGCCCCGGGTCTTCCCGCCCCGGTCTTCCCGCCCCGGTCTTCCGCCTGTCTGTCAGCGCATCCTCCCCCCCCCCCACCTCTCCCACACTTTCACAGGAAAAACCACTTCAGCACTTTATGGACCTCAGGATGAGCTTTTATTGATCACGGCGCATCACGACAAGCGCAGGGACGGGGGAGGGGAAAAGGGAAGGAGCAGTGGCTTTACTTATTCACGAGACCTCCCCACAAACCCCACGCAGCCCCGCCCCTCAGCCCCCCCCCCCCCCCCCCCCCCACCCCCGCCCTCCCCACATTCCACACAGCCACCCCTTCCCTTCTCTTTCTTTCACCGGAGACAAGAAATCAATGGCCAGCCAAAGAGCACCGTGGGCCCGCCTCCCAGCGACAGAGATTTGGGTTGAATACATAATCAGAGATTATAGCATATAAATAGCGAGAGGTGTGACGTGGGTAATGTGGGTTTTAATAACCCTTAAAGGGCTTAATAGTGTTATCAGGTATCATAAGCAGGGAGTCCAAATCTATCGGCGCTGCCTTTCATGCCTGGATCAGCAAATCCATACAGGAGCTCTCCCAGGACAGTCTGACAGGGGTTGTGAGGCGGATGCTAAGGTGTGTGCGATGTGTGTGTGTGTGTGTGTGTGTGTGGTTGCGGGTCTTCTCTTTACACTTCCCTGTCCATTTTGGGAGTGATTAATGCACAGCTACAGCTGGTTGAAGGGGACCAAATCCATAGAACAGTTGATTTGGTTCCATTTTACCAGCTTTAGCAAAGCATTCTGGGATAGGCTGCACAGGAGCGCTGGAACCCGGGAGCATCAGCCACCAGTCCACAACCTGTAAAGGACATGAGAGGACAGACTGGTCAGAAGGGACATGAGAGGACAGACTAGTCAGAAGGGACATCAGTGAGGGCAAGAAAACATGCTGATTAAGGCTGTTAAAGTTGGTTGCTAACCACTTCTTCTGTGTATTATTAGCCCACTGTTAGCTCTTAAAGCTAGTTACCACAGTGACAGGGGGACTAGACATAGACTTTTAGCCGTTAGCTTTTCCCATGAGAACCATAACAAACAATGGGCAGCCATGTCTTCTCTAGATATAGCAAATAAACACTGGCAACAAATGACCCGTGACAAAGTTTGGAGGCATCGTGCAGACATGCAGACGGAGAAGGGTGTTATGAAGAGAGGTGTAGGGCTCACGTGAAGGACCAGGCCAGCGCGTTAAGAGCCAAAGCCCAGCTAGGGCAGTGGTGGTTAACACATGACTTTGAGCTTGAGGAAGTGCTGGTGTGATGCTGTGGTGTGAGTGCAGGTCCTGGGCCCAGCCAGATGTGAGGTGAGCAGGGAGGTGCGGTAAAGGGCTTATCCTCCATCCCAATGGCTCCCACTACATCCTGCTTGTTCTGTCTGATCACCCCTAAATTCTCTCAGCTCTGCCCTGAGCTGCTCTGAGCGAGCGAAGATCAGAAAGCCGTTAAGTGTGTGTGAGAGGGGGGAGAGTGTGTGTGCGTGTGTGTCTGTTGGTGTGGGTGAGAGAGCAAGTGTGTGTGTGTGTGTTTGTGTGAGAGGAGATAGTGTGAAAGAGTGTGTATGTGTGTGTGTGTGTGTGTGTGAGAGAGAGAACAAGCATGTGAGAAGGTGTGTTTGTGTGAACGTGTGTGTAAGTGCTACTGTGTGAATGTGTGTGTGTGTGTGTGCGCGTGTGTGTTCTGGAAGCTCAGCAGTGTGTTAAAGGAAGTCTGTACATCGAGCAGAATGCCTGCAGAAGGACTCGGAACCCATGGATGCAGACAAACTTGAGAACACAATGAATTTATCACCGATCTGTCAATACTGCTAATGGAGCCAGAGGAAACAACACTGGCAGAATTAACTCCCCCTGACCTCCCTCAATCTCCCGCTTAAATCTGTTATAAGCCCCTCCCCCCCCCCCCCCCCCCCCCCCCCCCTTTGGTCTGCCTTTCTTTACTTTACAAGGAAGCCTGCAGCAGCGCGCTGAGCTCATTTTATTTAGCTCTACATGCTGTCTTTGCCCTTGAGGGCTCCCGCTCAAATCGCTTTTAAATTAGCATTAGCTAATAATTTTGCCTTTAGGGAAATTGGTCACTGTTCTCACTGGGTTGCCATAAGAATATGTGTGTGTGTGTGTGTGTGTGTGTGTGTGTGTGTGTAGTACTGAAGCAGAAAAATTAGATAAAGGAAATGGAGACAGAGTTTGCTGTATTTGAAGTGTCTCCTTTGGATGTCTGCATTAGCTATGCGTGTTGGTTTCAGTACTGACGACAGGGGAAGGGTTTAACAAATAGCACACAACAGAGACGCAATGCCTCTGTCACCTTCACCTCGAACACACACACACACACACACACACACACACACACACACACACACACACACGTGCAAACACAAGCATGCAATGGACAAATTGGCTCAGACTAGAACACCTATTTAATTCTCAGAAACAACACACAAACAACTCAAACACACACAAGCAACTCAAAACACTGTCTTATATCGCTCTTAAAACACTTGCGAACGCAAGACCTCTTCGCTGCCCTCCTCTTGCGGCTCGTCCCAACGCTGCTTTTAAAAATAGACGCGGTGGCGGGGACAGAGCGGACGGACACGCACGCACACCGTGCTGACACCTCCAAACAGCTAACCCGGATTTTTCCACCAGGGTGTGTGCATGTGCGTGCGTGTGTGTACGTGTGTGTGTGCGTGTGTGTGTGTGTGTTCGGCTCTGTGCTAGGTGTTCCCGAAACACGGCTGACCCCTCCGGAGCTTCTAAAAACGTGTCAGTGGAGAGAGTGATCACCCGACAGCAGTAGGAGAGGAGGAATAAAAAGGAGCAATTGAGGAAGAGGATGAGGAAGATGAGCAACAGGAAGTGGAGCCAGATGAAGGCTGGTAAAGATCCAGAGGATTCAGCTCGAATAAGTCTTAATAAAGTCCGTCTCAACAAAGTTCAGGTTTATCTAAATCAAGTGATAAACCCGTATTTGGTCTCCATTTGTCCGCAACACTTGACTTGTAGCCAATCATTGGCTTTTTTTGTTATGATCTGCACGCAGGCTTCCAAAGCCCCTAAAGTGACTTTACACTGACTGACATATTTTTAAGTGAATTGGTCATTCATTCATTAACAGCCACACTGAGCAATGCAGAGGGTGAGTGGGGCACCTGACCCACCACAAGTCTCCAGTTATATCCCCCTCTCTATGCTTATATAATGAACACCAAGCTGCCAGAAGCCACTTCGTCTACCACTTGGGCCGAGCGAGTGGCATCGGGTTGGACACGTCTTAACGCGCGAGGGTGGCTCGGACGCAGGATCCACCTTGGGGAACGTGCATGCGTTTAGTACGAACACATCCCATTAGGTGCAGAGAGCTCGCACATGGTGAGTGGGAGGGGCTGGCGGGAGCGCGTGTGAAATGCACACGCGTGTGCGTGTGCTTGTGCCCTCCCCTGGCTACCACGAGAGGGACGGTATGCACCGCTCTATTCTGAGCCCGTCTGCCCCTCTCACATTCCATTCCTTATCTCACCAGTCAGGTTATAGAACAGCTGAAGCCCTAAAGTGTGTGTTCACGTACGAGTGCGTGTGTCTGTGGGTGTTTGCTTGCGTGGGGGTGTATGTGTGTCTGTCATAGGTTTTCATGTACAGGTGATATGTGTGAGCTGAGAATTATGAAGTGTTTCCTTTTAACCACAGAGATTGACATGATACAAGCTTTGAACTGTCTATGCTGGCATTTAACTCTGGGCAGGCCACACAACACACAACGTTCTTTGACATTCCTTCGCTCCCATAAGAACATTTTTTTTATCTTCCACTTCCTCTATTTGTTTCCTTCACCTCCCTTTGCTTTTCTATTCCTTTCTAAGTCCTCCTTCTATCACTTTCTCTCTCACACACACACACACACACACACACACACACACACACACACACACACACACACACACACACACTGTCTCTCTTCTTTTCCTTATCTGGACAACTCTGCTCTGTGACTGACAACCCCCTGCCCCCTCACACACACACACACACACACACACACACACACACACACACACACACACACACACACACACACACACGGTTAAAGAGCGACACCTGCCCCACCATGTCAGCCACATCCCGTCACCGCTTTTAGCCCCTGGCTCCCATCACTCCCCCCAGGCCCGTCACCATGACAGCATTATGGAGCCCACCCCCACACAGGGCCAAGCGCCACCATCCGACATTTGAGATGTTTTCCAGAGTGCCAACAGTGCACCGTGAGCTTTCACTCACAGGGTGAAGAGTTGTTCACTTGTGATCTCGAGAATTGCACACAGAGACAGCAAAAGTGAGATTTCTGTACCATTTATATTTCAAAATACTTGTACGTTTGATCATGGTGCTCTAAAACTTT